>NC_133593.1:7026107-7326107 GCF_964106895.1 Numenius arquata | reverse complement strand
ACACACGCTTTGCTGTGAATACCCATGGAGTGTATAATGATCACGTACATTTTGAACATACACACAGAGGCCTGTATACTCATATACAGGTAAACATTTGTATCAGTTGTGACAATACATAGTTAGATGCATGAAATCAGGAATGTAGAGTCCCTCTCCTTCCTTTTATGAACATACCTCTCTCTTCTTTCTTGCTGCAGATTTCAGACTTTACAGGCGGAGCTTGAAAAGCGACGTGGCTAGTACTTGGGGAAAATCTACCCCTGCTGAGACAGAAAATCTAAAGATCCCTGGAACAGTTGAAAAGCCAAAGGTTGCCTTGTCTTACTGCTGGGGTAACAAAATTGCCTGCTAAACAGCACTGTTAGGCAATTTTATTGCTCTCATCAACAGAATGATTTTGCTTGTAGGTGGCTTGTCCTTTTCCACAGAACAGGCCTGTCTCTTAACCACTGCCGCGGCAAAACTGGTGTAGGCGATAGTCTTGCTCTCATTGGAGTTCTAACAGAAACAGTTGTGGGGTCCCTTCCCTCTCTGTATTACGGGCATAAACCTGTCCTGTTTGCCCAAGACGGGAAGGTTTGCAGTTGGAACAAAGAGGAGGCCCAGGTGTTGATGGCTAGATTTATCGTCAGAACTCCTAGGATGTTGAGTATAAACCCAGCTTTGGCCTAGAATTATAAAAGAGAAAGGGTTATTAGTTGAACCGAGTACTTTTTTCCTTCCCTGCTGATTAGGACTGTTTTTATAGTTAGATTTTTCTCTTTGGCCTTTTTTTCAGAGCTCCATCAGAACTCCATCAAATTACATTTAAGCTGATTTTCTTCACAAATATAACTTGCATTAGGGGAAAATGGGTTTCCATGGGATAAAACTCAAACTAGAAGTCCTGAAATCTGGAGTACAGTGAGTTTTCTAACACTCTTTCAGGAAGAACCAAAATTAGAAAAAGGAAAGATCAAAACTAGTGATGAAAAATCTGAAAAGAATGGGCTTTTGCTCACCATATCGATAACCCTGAGTTGTCCATATGAGAAGACAATGGCGTTAGGAGGAGTGGCCACTGGGAGCATGAACGCCAACGATGCAGAAAGTGTACAGGGCAGCATGACATAGAGTGGATTGAGGCAGATCGCTTCAGCCTGTGCAAGAAGGGAGGGCAAAGATGATGGTTCCAATATAAAAAATGCAGGGAAATCTTTTGGAAGAAGGCTGTGATTGCATTTGCCCGTGTCAGAGACCTCGTTCTTTCACAAACACTGCAGCCACTCATATTTTGGTTCTGCTTTAGAAACTTCTAGCCAATGTCTTTATGCAGCAGGTGCAAGAATTGATTTTGTGGTCAGTGCTTTGTGTTCCTGATTGTGGAATCTGATCACTGCTGCCATATAAATTAATGATAATGGTTGTATTCGACTCTAAAACCAGGAAAAAAAATGTGAAGTAGCTTCAAACTGGTTAGGAACAAAATTAAATTATCAGAGGAAATGAGGTAGCCCAAATTCTGAAGGTGAATGGATCAGTTTAGGGGCTAGCTGAAGCCTGCAAAAAAAGATTTTTGTGGAGCTTATTCCACTTTCTGTCTGGAACCAGCTTTTCACTCTGCAGAACTACGTCTACCCCAGCAACAGGAATCTCCAGTGGAAATGCAAAACTCTGAATTAGGTCATAGAGCTTGACTAATGCTATCACCTTCAGAGACTTCTGGAAGGCCAGTGGTCAGAGTGAAATACAGCAATGGAATGTTGCAGGGAAGCAAATGCTGCTGCTGTTGCTGTCTCTATGCAGAACAAATAGGAAAAAACAAGTACAGCTGGCAGTGACCTCATGAGGTTGTTTAGGCCAGAAGGCAAAGTCTAATATGCCAATGAATTTAATCCCTTTACTTTTCACCAGCAATGATTTTAGTAAGGTTGAACTAGGCACAGTGTGTGTGAACAGATATGCATGCACATACATATATGTATATTTTAAGTGTTGTATTCCTGAACAAAGAACCGGTGCTTGGCTATGTCAGCCAGTTCGTTTTTATAATTGACCAGATGTATGCTTGGAGGAGAGTTGAAAGCTGTTCTTATAAGAGTATTTTGAAATGTTGGAACTTACCATTGAAGCCAGAATAGGGAGAAAGAGGGTAGTGGTGGCCACGTTGCTGGTGCACTCGGTGAAAGTGGCAATAAGGAGACACAGCAGAAGAGCAATAGCTGGGTGAGGGATGTGCTGCAGAGGAGTCAGTTTGGTACCTAACCATGAAGACAGACCAGATTTCTGTAACAGAGGAAAGAGGTCTGTCAAGAGAGTAGGCTGGAGAAGAAATAGCCACATCACAGCCCAATTACATTTCTCATCCAAATTCTACCTTCTCTTCTTATAGGAGTTCTCATGCGAACTGCTTTCTGTAGAAGAACATGTAAGAGGCAATGCTCATAGACACGATAATTCATTAAATTAAATAAAAATAAACATTCTTTCCCTTCCAAAGAATTTGAAAGAAGAAGATACAACATTTACAGTATGTTATTGATAACAAATAATTATTTTTCTGTTCAGGCCATTAGTTGTGCATGATGGATATTTGGGGCTTTCTTTTGAATCTAAACAAAGATCTCTGAACTCGCTTTCATATATCTTAGCAGATATTCTAGCGATTTAATGTAACTTCATCACATTGTCCGAGATCTTGATCATCTCTCTGAAGGTTTTCATACCTTTCATCCTTCTCAGTCACTGAAAAATACCAGCATCTTCCCTATCATTCTGGGCTCTAGTTTGGGCATCATTATTATTCAGCTGTTCTTCTCAAGAGAACTTATCCTAACTGTGCCCATCTTGCTGCTTCATGCATTATGGCCTAACTTCCTTACTGGTTTTGCAACCACAGTTGCAAATGTATACGATTTTCCTTTCTGCAGCAGGTTTTATGTAATTTATGACTTATTCTAGAAAAAAAATAATTTCTCAAGTCTTTCATTTTCTAAACATACTTTCCAGATATAGGATCATTTTTACCACCTCCTCTAAACTTTCTTCATATAGCCCACACGTTGTTGAAAACTGGCATCCAAGACTGAATACATTACTGTACCTGAGGACTTAACGAGTCCTGATTAGAAGGATTATATTTTACATGTCTTAGGTATGATAGCCCTACCTATAGTTTCCAGTTGTTTGCTTTTTTCTTGGTAGCAATATAAAAACATTGACTAGAATAAGGTGCATGAACAGCTTTAAAACTTACCCAGTCATTTCCACATCTTGCATTTGTGATACTTGGTTATTTCTTCCTATTTCCTATATTGAATCGCTTCCTTGTTTTCTAGAAACACTTTTACAGGTCCTTGTGATCTTTGAATTCTAAACTAGTATTTCCAGGAACTTGAAGCCTTTTCCAATTTTTTTATTGTCTATAGATTTAATAAATATATTGTCTGTTCCATTACCTAAGTCATAACTGAGAAATAATTTGTAGCACTGGGCTCCCGGCAGATACCTGCAGAAGCACATCAGTACGTCCTTCAGTTTGACAGCCAGATGTTTTTATCTGCTCCTGAAGGTTCTCTAGCTAGCTCTGCATTTGTCTTCTAGTAGTTTAATTTAAATCGCATTTCCGTAAATAGTTTGTTTGAAATAGTTTGGAACCCATTCTGGGCACAATATCTCCTCATGCTTGCCACATCAATTAAGATTTTTAATAGAACTTTTAATAATATTTGGGCAGTTTCTTAATCTTCTGCTTTTCTAGAAACAGAGCTAATCATGTTGCCTTAATTGTAGTACCTTCCCAGTTACACAGGCAACAACAGAGATTTGTTCTAATCGCAGGACTCCTCCTAAGGATGGTGAAGTCTGTCCTACTGCCACTCGCTGAGGAAACGTGCGTTTGGTGCTACCAAAGTGCCCTCTTGTGTTCCGGGAGAGCACGCATGAAAAGCAAGATGGAAAACACCCAGGAAGACACAAATACCAGGTAAGCAGAGGAATGTTACCTCACTGCCTTTGGCTAAGGCAAAGCCACCTCCCAGCAGAATCAAAATGTTCCATGGCATTTTCTCATGAACTGCTTTCCAGTCCAAGAGAGCTGGAGGTGCTCGGATCTTTGACTTGCTGCCTAAAATCCAAAAAGATTTTGTAAGCCATGTTACGTCCTCCAAAGACAGGAGGATTTCTTGGTGGGTGGTGAGTTTAGTCTGAACATCAGGAAACGCTTCTGTCAGCAAGATCAAGTAGATGTTGGAATTATCTCCTAAAGCAAATGATGGTAGCCTCATCAACAAAGATTTTAAAACTTGACTTGCAAAAATACTAATGAATGATCTGTTGCTGCTCAAAGAGTCATAGTACAATAAAGGCAAGAGTGAGTTCAAAGCATGGCAACGTATCTGCAGAACTGTATGTGTTTCTGTTAAGTCATGTATTGTCTTCTGAAGATTCCAGCTTCAGAAGCTTCTACATATGTGTATACTAGTGTCTGGGACACTGCTGAGGTAAGAGTTTCCTACTTAGTTAAATTACAAGAAACAGAAAACTTTTATGGGATATGTGTCTTGACCAGCCTAAAGCAGACAGCTGTAGCTATGCAGGAAGAGCCGTTTGAAATCTTGTTTAATGTTTGAAATTTCCTTTGTAAATCTAAAATTTAAAACTTCTTGTGTACCTATTCTGACAGTTGATTTTTTTGGTTTTTGATGCCTTCAGTAAACTTACCTGTTTGTTTTTTGTCACTGTCATTGCTAGAAATGTCGGAAGGGATGATGAACAGCAAAACTGAAATGAAGATGGCAACTGTAGCATCAGTGACATAGCTGCAAGAGATCAGTCAGATATTTAGTCTAGCCATGTTCTCATTTCTATGAAATCTAGCCTACTTAATTTTTATTCCAAGTGAAGAGGAGAAGTGGGTGGTACCTTTCACCATCTGTGTTGAAAAGAACCGTTGCCCAACCTGGTATGAAACCAGGGTCTCTTGTAAACCAGAGCAATACCAGTAATATGAAGATGATCAAAACTGCTATTTCTGCAAATTTCATTGAGCCCAATTTCTTGCTCTCTTCCTTGATAGTGTCATAGGCCCGTTGCTCCTTATCCTTTGCAGAGGCATCTGCAGCACAACCAAAATTCTTCGGAAAACTAGAAAAAAATGGACAACAAATGTGAGAGAAATTTGCCAGATACCTCAGAGTTAAGAATCCAAATTTTATACTCAGTCATATTGTCTTTTAGATATAAGTATTTATATATGCATACAGAAATTATATATATAATTATTATTATCATAGCATCAGCAGCCACAGGTGTTGGATAGTAACTGCATTGTACTGTGTGCTGCCAAGACGACCGAAAACAAGCTTCCTGCCCCTAAAAGCTCATGATCTAAATATAAGCAGGTGTGCTGTCTGGACACAAGGGGAAATAATGTCAATGTTAGTGTGATTGATAAGGCTATATGTTCACCAGGAAGTAAACAGTAAACTACAGAAAAAGGAGAATTTTAAAAGAGGAATTTGAAGATGAAAGTACTGTTTCAGGTATTACAGCACTCTTTCCGTTTAAAAGAAAGGAGGCTGGGGATAATCCAAAAGTGATAGGCTAAGTGTTAAACAGGTAATGCAAGCTGGTTGTATGGGGTGATCAGCACTGGGAACTGGGACAGACCTCGTCCTCTAGGTCTGTGGCAACTCTCGTTGCAAGGGTATTTACCAGCTGTATGTAGAAATCAATTTCCTGATCTGAAGCACAACAATCTTTCAGAACATGAAAGCAATGCTGCAGAACAGGTTATGTGCAGTTATAATGTCCTATTTTCAGCTACAGAGTATATTTAGCTGGGATTTGATCAGGTTCCTTGGAGGAAAAGTTGCAGTATTTTAACAGATACTGAGTATGCTGTTCTGCTGGTCTCTGGTATATGTGAGGACTTTGTCACTTGCTGTCTGACTTTCAAGCCATAGGCTCATCAATAAAAGTATCACTTGTGTTACACCATGTAATGAGCAGTTGCTCACTGGCCTGTCAGTTCTATTACAGTGTGTAAACGGAACTTACTTAAAGCCCAGGTAGAGTATTTGCAGCCAAATCCACGTCAAAACCAGTAACATGATCATGGTGGGGAAGGCAAAGGAGAACCAAGAGGCAAAGTTGATGATATTGCCATTGCTGGGAAAGAGCCTGTAAAACGTAGATGGCTGTTAGGGTCCAAAATTCTGCACTCTCTTCTGTACTTCATTGATGATTCAGAAAAGAGGAGGTACTGTGAGACCCGCTGAGGAACCCGATATTTTCCTTCTCTGCGTTGGCTGGAAGTCAGCTGTAGCAGAATGATGCAGTTTAGTGGGTATGTAATCCCAAACTCAACCAGACTTACTCATTAACTTGTCCTTGCAGTACCAGGTTTGGTGTGGTCCCAGTCAGAGTTGCAATCCCTCCAATACTGGCTGAGTAACAAATAGAGAGAGACATTCCCTTGGAGAAATTCTTGTGTTTCTCCTCCAGCAGATTTTCATTTCTCTTTCTGTCTTCCTCGATTGTCAGGACGTGACTATTACCTAGGTCCCAAGACAGGAACAAAAGAGTTACAGAAGGTGGAGTGGATAGGAAAGATCTTGTGCCTGTGTAATTCAGTATTTCAAGGCAAGGACAAAAAGGATTCAAAGCTGAAAGAGCCAGATTTTCTCATTTTAAGGCTGGCATTGTTAATGCTTTGATCTTCTGTCCATTTTCACTGTTTGTCTTGATACAGAACAGTTTTTTCAGACAAAGTTGAAATGTATGATAAAGTCCAACCATACTGCTTGGTGAACTAGGGCAATGTCTGAACTGCATGGGGCGGGGCAAGAATTCGGGAGGTACAACAGAGTTGGAGGAGTTGGACTGAAGGGAACTCGTTCTGTACCAGCAGCTGGCACTGAGATTTACATTCAGAAACAGTTGAGTTGTCTCAAAGGTGGGAACACAGCAAGGCAGCTGGTAAAGAGATATTGTTGCATGCTTCTATATCTTTGGATTAGAAAGATCATTTTAATCCCTAACCTTCTGGCATGAAATAGGGCGGAAATTTTCCCTTGGGAATTCTCTATTGTCTGATAAGTTACACAGTAGATAATAATTGAACTACGATAAATATATTGCAAAATATCAAGCCTAATGTAAAGGCTTCAGCTAATGGAGAATTTATACATTTTGTTGTTTTATTGATTAGTTATCATCGCTTCATATTTTCAATCTGTTTCTAACCAGCCAAAGTTAGTGGATCTTGCTGTGTTTTTGTATGGTTCACGGAAGAGCCTCATAAATGCTGTCTGACACATTCAGGATGCTTTATGTACATTCTTCTTTTAGAATTTACTAGCGACTGTAATGACAGTGAAGAAGGCGTGAGGTCACCCTCCATTATCCCAAGGAGAAAAACACCCATAACCCACTCACCTTTTCCCTCCATTTCTTTGAAATTATCTGTTTTAGTTGGCTCTTCCTGCAGTTCAAAGGCTTTATTAACATTCTCAGAAGCTTGGCCACTTGTGCTGGACTCCATTTCGGACTTGTGCAACTGTTCCAACACGGCTTGTGCTATTGGGACCATCATGGCAGTGGTGGCGGTGTTGCTGATCCACATCGAGAGGAAGGCCGTCACAATCATGAAACCCATGAGAAGTCTGAAATGAAAAGGTTTGGAAAAGCCCATTCAGAGAACTGTGGGCTGCAATGCCCTTAGTTTTGTTGTTGTTGCAAAGCTTTGGTTACAAACGCTTGGGTTTGGAAAATGCTTAGCAATTCACACCTAGCGCTTCCTCTTACCCCAGTCTGCTTTGTGAATGTCACAAAAGTAAGATTTAACGTAATTGTTTCTTTTTGCAATTTAAGCCAATTGTGCTTTTACATTCTTCCGACTAGGAAAGTGGCAGCTGGTATCTCAGAGCAAAGAGTTTATCTAGTCAGTATCCTGCTTATTCTGCATGCATCCGAGGAAGACAGACCATCTCAATAACACACATTCATGTGTTATAATATATTTTTACAGAGGAATTGCAAGCTGAATTTGATCCCAAATGGCAATCAGTTTAAGCCATAAGGAAGATGATCTCTTTTTTTTTTTTTTTTTGTAATTTTATCCTACCTCTATCATTTAAGATTCTCTTCTTACTCATATAAAATTCTAATCCTTGTTTCAGTATTACTGTATTATTTGTCTCAAAATTATTCTTTAGATGAGATGCAGATTATATGTTAGATGAAAAGGGCTTTGTCTCGTATGCATTTTTATTCTATTGCTTTGTAATTTCCTTCAGTATTCCCTCTTCTCATGATCTGAGACAAATTAAATAGGGCCATGTAGCCTCTGCGTAGCTTAAAGTTCTAGTCTGGTAAACATTTGTTGTTTTCAAAACAAGCATCCCCATAATTTCTCTTCTCTTTGCAATCAGTATAACAGTTAGAGAGTATACGTTTTCTATGTTTCACTGTAGTCTTTCCTGATTGTCTAAAGGTGTGCTTCTGGCCAAGCCTAGCAGCACCCTTGTCTTTTCAGAATTGACTTTCTTGCTGCTATTTCTCCACTTGAAGCCATTTGGAAGTCAAAAAAGAGGGCCCAGGCCTGTAACACACCTCAAAGGATCCCCATTTTCAAGGTTTGCTCAGGCACTAACTCATTTGGACTGTAGAAAAGCATTTTCTATGGTAGGATATGATTTGCAGATTCACATAGGAGACTACAGGCAACTCTGAGATAGGAACCAATGCCATAAAGTCCTTTATCCCACAAACGTTTTCACAACTGTTACTCACAGGGCTGGTCTGACACCAGTGATAAGCAAGACCCGCAGAGCAACACGCTTGTGGAGGTGCCATTTCTCAATAGCAATGGCCATCAGCAGTCCCCCAATAAAAAGCATGTTAGTGTCCTTCAAGTACTCCTGGCAGACCTGTAACATGGAACAAGGGAGAGAAAACAGTGACAAGAAGCCAAGAGAGAAGGCATTTTCTGAGGGAGGATCTTGTCCCAAAGATGTCAGCACGCAGTAACTACGCAATCCATCTAAGATGGGGAGGGATCTTTATCAGGGCCTGTAGCAACAGGATGAGGGGTAACGGTTTTAAACTGAAAGAGGGGAGATTTAGATTAGATATTAGGAAGAAATTCTTTACTGCGAGGGTGGTGAGACACTGGAACAGGTTGCCCAGAGAAGCTGTGGATGTCCCATCCCTGGGTGTTCAGGTGGAACTGGATGGTCTTTAAAGTCCCTTCTAACCCAACCCATTCTACAATTCTAACAGTGAAACTGCTTTGATTTCAGATTAGCAGCTCCACCCAGAGTTCACTCTAGGGTCATGCAAGTTCTGTTCCACCGAGAGGACAGACGATTCCCCATGCAACAATAGTGCAATTTTCTCTTCTTTGCACCACACTCTGGAAATCACCCTGGAAATAATCCCAGGATAAGAGAAGCTGACCAATAAATACACAGGCAAACACGTATAGAGCAAGATCTCTTACTTCTGTTGAATCCATGACGTTCATTACTGGGAAGAGCACGACAGGAAGGAGAGCTGTGACCGCCAATGGTAGGGCTTCCGTACACCAAAACAACGCCATCACTATGATAACATAACCGCATTTGGCCTCCTGGCAGAGGAAGAGTACACACAGTCAGAACAGACTGTACATCCCACATAGGCTTGCGGAAGGCAACAGCCCATAATTATATTCATTGCCTGATAAAGGGATTTGAGAAAAGGCTATTTTCTGTGTTCCTCTCCTGTCTAGCCTCCTACCTGTGCAGATCCTAATCAACTGACAAACTATTCAACAACCTTGTCAGAACTGTGAGGAAAAGACTGGGGCCTGCAATGGGGACAAACAAGAAACTTAGGAAAAGAAACAAATGGGTGACTTTGAACCCTTCATGATAAGGGATTGTCTGTCTCTGCACAGACTTCTTGAGTTTGCTGATGGTGGTATTTTCTTTTGATATATTTCTTTGATTTGCAGAAATAGTTACTGATCCAGTCAAGGTTTCTCCACCCCTTTTTCTGCATGTTTCAGAACATGGCCCAGGTGAACCCCAGCTAATTTCAACAGCCTGGATTCCTTGTACTGTAAATACTGGTATCATTTATTGGTTAGTCATTTATTAGTCATCTATTGAGTTAAATCATCTTATTTAATTGGATTTTTAGCTTATTACAGACTTTGAACGGCTCACTGACAAACTGGTCACAGCTTCCACTGCCTTTGACTTGCTTCGTTGAAGAAGGTATGATTCCCCTATTTCATGTACTCTTTGTCTGAGGGAACATTGATTTAGTTCTGCTTTGGACAACCACTCCAAATTTTATGTAAAAAATATTTAAATCAGTCCCATACACTAAAAAGATTCAAAATAACATGTCACAAGATATTTTCCTATGGCTGGGCTGGTGAAGAAAGCAACGAAAAGTAACATTGCAGGTTACAGTGTCTCTTCCTCATTTTGGAACTGGCACAAGAATGGGCGCCAGCAAATCCAAAGGAAGAAACAAGTGGTTGTGTGGTCTTGGATCAAGGATGTCCACAAAAATATAACGGACAGTATGAGTGAAAATGTAGTGCTGCTTATTGAGGAAACAATGAAGAGAGAGGAAGGTTTACGTAATGGCTGGATTGCAGAGGACTAAACCAAGGAGCTGGAATAATTGCTGGCAAGAGCAAACTTGTGGTGCAAACGTGGTCAGGACTTCTGAACGTGGGATGGAAGTTACAGAGCTGGTGCAGGGAAGGGATGGACAGGGAGCCGAGCAGTCTGGAGGAAAGAAGAAGATAGTAATCTGGGTGGTAAATTACCAGAACAGCAAGGTTGGAGAAGTAAAGCTGAAAGAGATTCATGAAGAGATGAAAAGATGCCTTTTTGAGACTTGTTTTTTAATGAGAGCGGTAAGAACCTGAATTATATATCCCATCCAGCACTAAAAGCAATTTTCCATTTTGATGATAATTTTTCTCCCATTTTTGTGATTAAGAGATGCCAATGGGTGCCTTTTGAGAGACCTCAGCAGGGCTTTGGAACATGTTATCATAGGCACAGTGCTATTCTGTTCCAGCCTGCTGTGAACAGCCTCACAGTCAAAGCTGGAATAAGGCTTTTCATGAAGTCAATTGTCCTGTAGGGACATTTCTCTGCCTTTAGACAAAATCTTTAGCATTGTTTGCTCTCATTTGTAATAGTTTAGTGTCCAGAGCAATGTCATTTATAGGACAGGTTAATAACTCAACAGCACAGAAAAATGTGAAATTCCATCTGGTAAGTTGTCTGCTTAGAACTCTGCCTGCGGAGGTACCAGCTTTTCCTGCTTAGCAGTACCACACTGCACAATGCTAACACAAGAAATCTCCTTACAGATTGCAAAGGGGAAAGTCCAGGACATTCTAAATTCTTGTGTTGTAGCTGACTACATAGAAACCAGAGAGAGACATTCAGAGAAACCACAGGAACTCAACCAAGACTGCCAAATCATTCCACAGGTAACACCAAGGACTTGTTGTATGGTAACAATGACTCCAGCAAGTAAGTTTGAACTCGTGGCCTTGGGACAAAAGAAAAAAAAAATAGTCTGTCTCTTGCTGGCCACTTAGAACTTCTCTGATCGAGATCTCTTATTACTTCAGTAACTCTTTTGCCTATGGAGAGTTAACTAGCAAAAAAGTACTTTTCTGGTTTTCTTCTTAGTAAGCTTTTAAGTGTTAAAGCTATTTTATTTGCCTAGCAAAGGACTAGGAGGACACGCCTGATCAGTTAGCACATTTCACCTCAAGCCAGTGCCACTCTATCATTCTTTGCCTTCAGTCCTCTGGTCAAAACTCCGTAGTCTCTGATAACCCTCAGAAAAAGAGCTGTGAAGAAAAAGGAGCTTTGGGACAGGCTGCAAAAAAAAAAAGACAGGGAAGAGCTAGTGGAGTGAAGAACAAAGCTTGGCAAAGGAGACTAGAAACTGGGAGTCACAGGAATCAGGAGACAGGCAGGCAGAGACCAGAGGAAGGAGCCAGGACTTGACATGCAAAGAGCAGTGGCAGGAGAGGTAGGTTGGGATTAGCTATTTAATGACGCTGGGACTGTAACAAGAGCCCGAAGAGCAGAGATTAGATCTCTCTGCATGAAGAGATTGGGAGGGGGAGAAATAAGCCAGAGTGAAGAAGCAGCAGAACCCTGGCAGTCTGCCTGGCTCACAGTGCTGTATTTAGATGATTGATGTCTCAGAAATACCTACTACAGGTTTTTGTAGTTAATTTTTTCTGAAGAGATCTTAAGCAAAGTATCTTACAAAACCTGGCATTTTAAATTTTAAATCATTATTTGGAGAAATTCTTACAGAAATACGCTAAAAAAAGAGTGAAATACATATTATTTTATCCTTAATTATCAGAATGCCTTGTCCACCTGACCAAGAAAAATGCCTCTTCTATCTGGCAATAACAAGGAAAAAATTAGAAGAGGATGTGGACTGGATACTTCTAGAAAATCAGAAGGGGGATTAAAATTGAGCCTTAGATTGTAATTTAGGTCCACACATATGAGCTTCAGCATAGAAAGTCCTTTGCTAAATCAGTTAGATGCAAAGCAGAAGTTACAAAATCATATGTCACTGAGCATTCTTCTAGAATATGCAATCACTGATCTATCTGTTCATCCATCTGTGTCCTGCTGCTTTTATATTCCCCCACTATTGGTAGTCAAAGCTCAGAAAAAAAAGATCTTCAGATCTTCAAGCAATAAATGAAGGTAGTGCATCTGAGAGAGAATCTGTACGTTCTCCTCAGCTCTGTCACTTAAAAGGAACAACTCTAAGGTGAGATTTGGCTCTCAAATTCAATTTAAAAAGTTCTTACCTTGGTAGGGACAGCCAGAGGCAGAGGAAGAAACAAGAGGGGTACGAGCACTATGATCAGGTATTTCCTGAAGGCTAGTGTCATCTGCAGGAAGCCAGCCATGGTGCTGGAGCTAGCCCAGTGCTGAAAGGCCCGAGCTCTGCAGCTGGAGACTATATAAACACTGGGGAATATTAACCATTGACCTCAGGAGATTGGGTGTTGTTTTTGGGACTGTAATCGGAGAAAGAAGGAAGAGAACAAAGAAGGGAGGGGACAGCAAAAGAGTGTCAGACCAAGAACTTTCTTAAGACAATTTTCCTGATAACTGGTAAATGCAGGAGAGAATTAACTCCTTGTGGACCAAGTGGGTTTATTAAAAGCATCCTGAAATGACCTATGCTTTTTAAAAAGAATATTAATCTTTTGGTCTTTAATAATGCCTTCTTTGAATAATTGTTGAAAATACTTTTAAAAATATGTAGAGTATTGAAAAACACATCTGCATCTGTAATACTCAAATATAGAGATTAGAAACATCTACACAAAGTGTTACATAAACATCATTGCATTCACTGAGGAAATCTTTGGGTGGCAAAATCCACTAGAGCAGAGCTCCTGTCACCAGATGCCACATCAAGTCCCCATGCAGGAAGGGATTTATAGTCCTTACCACTTGAGAGCAGGGACACCCATCTTTGTGTGGTCCAGGGGTCATCCTCATGACAATTCCATTTTCTTCTACTCAAAGAGCAATAGGTGAAACGCTCGGGCCTGGTGAGAACTTAGTTCCTCCCCTGTGGCAGCCCAGTGTGTTATGAGAAAGGCGTGGGGACAAAGAGAGAACCTGGTGACTCTTTCTGACACAGCCTGTTGCATCTTGGTGCATTGGGAAAGACTTGGCTGCAGTGCATCACTCTGCAGACATTGCACTGTTTTTTTTTTCCACCTCTGATCTTGCAGGGTTATCGGCACAGCTTTGGTAGCTTGTAGGGTGTATTGGGGGGGAAAAAAAAAAAAAAAAAGGTGAAAAAAAGTGCTACTGGGAAATTACCAGCAATACTTGTTCTATTTGCAAGAAACTTAGAAAACATAAGAAAAGGTACTTGGTTCTGTAAATACACCAGAACGGAATTGAAGTTTTCAATTCCAAAGGGAGTGTCTTGTTAATGTCTTCAATGTTTTTATTTGGTAGATGATGCAAGTGCATGCTTCAGATAACGGTGATAACATTTCCATTTTATTGGTATAAATTGTCACAGCTCTGTTTACAGCTTACTCAGGCAGAGAGAGAGAGAGAGAGAGAAGCACAGACATTAGGTCGTCTGATGTCAGCTCCACAAAGAGCTTCTGCTGTTTCTCTCTCTCATGCCTTTTCTGCTGGGGCTTGTTTTCTTTCAATAACCTGCTTATGGTGGAAAAAGAGTGGGGTTTCAGTTGTCAGAGCTGCAAAACCACTGCTCTCTTGCAAGCCTGACTTAGGCATGTTGCTCACAAGAAACAACTTCACATTAAAAAACTGCCAATCCTGAGCTTTAGCGTTTCACCCTTGGTACAAAACGAATGAGAAAGAGCTTTCAAATGAATTATATACTCACCTCACCCCCCTATTTTGCCTCCACTTAATGTTGAATTAGTGTTTGAAAAGGTGCAGTGACAAAATCAGCCAATGACAAAGTAATTTTTCTGTTTTCTACTCTCACGCCCTAAGGTTGCAATCAAAATCTGAAAGGAAACCTCTTCATTTTCACATCTCTTGAACACGAAGGTTGGCCTCCAGCTGCAGCCTTGCCTACGGGGTGTGAGTAACAGCGCCGAAGGGCCTCAGCTAACGAATCGTGCCTGTTCTTCAGAAGCAGCACATCCACAGGGTTTGTTTCCACTGCTACGTGGGTCCTGCTGCTTTCAAAGATGGTATAAATGATCTCTATGTGTATGTTCCTGCAAAATGAATGGGTTTTGTCTTCAGGGGGACTTGTTAGAGCTTCACCTGTAGTCCATTAACACTCCCTCCATGGCATCAAAGGACTGATGCCAGTTTACATTAATGGAACCACTCCCGTTTATATAAACGGGTTAATCTAATACTCGGAGTTGTGTTCTTTGAATTTAAAGAACAACTTGGTCATTGCTTACTGATCTGCTCTTCAAGGCAGACCGAACCTAACAGCACAGCCAAAACCTCCTGTTTGTTACAGTTTATAAATTATTTTGTCCTTTAGAAGCAAAAGTATTTTCTAATGTGCTGTGAATTAATAGAAGTGATTACACATTGCTAGCTACCACATTTCTCAGATTCCTAGTGCATTTAAAATGTTGATTATAACTTTTCCTTTGTTTGGAGCTAAGAAAAGAGCAGGGTTTAAGTTTAAATTCCTTTAACCATCAGTAAATGGACCTGTTGGAGCGGGTTCAGAGGAGGCCACAAAGATGATACAGGGCTGGAGCACCTCTGCTGTGAGGACAGGCTGAGAGAACTGGGGTTGTTCAGCCTGGAGAAGAGAAGGCTCCAGGGAGACCTTAAAGCCCCTTCCAGCACCTAAAGGGGCTCCAGAAAAGCTGGGGAGGGACTCTTGATCAGGGAGGGGAGCCATAGGAGGAGGGGGAAGGGTTTGACACTGAAAGAGGGGAGATTTAGATTAGATATTAGGAAGAAATTCTTTACTGTGAGGGTGGTGAGACACTGGCCCAGGTTGCCCAGAGCAGCTGTGGCTGCCCCATCCCTGGAGGTGTTCAAGGCCAGGCTGGATGGCACTTTGGGCAACCTGATCTAGTGGGATGTGTCCCTGGACAGGGTGGAACTGGATGGTCTTTAAGGTCCCTTCCACCCTAAACCATTCTACGATCCTATGAAATAACACTAAACGGGGTTGAAAGCTACACGTTTAGCAGGGACCCAAGCGCAAGCCCTGCCGCTCGGAACGCGATGTGAACGTGGAGCCGAGCCCTTCCCCGCTTTACCGGGGGAACGCGCGACAACCAGGGACAAACCCCCCCGGTTCCCCCCGTGCTGCTGCCGCCTCCCGGGGCGGGGCGGGGCCGGCGGGCGAGGGCAGCCCGTCCCGGGCGGAGCGCTCGGCTCCTCCGCCCCCCGTCGCCGCCATGGACGCCCGGCCGCCGCCGCAGCCCCCCGCCGCCGCCGCCCCGCCGTCGATGCCCGCCCGCCGGTGCCGGTCGCTGCCCGCCGTCGAGCCGCTCCTCTTCCTGGCCACGCTGTCCCTCGGTCTGCAGGGACCGCTGGCCACCCAGTACCTCTGGGACCGGCTGGGGGCCGAGCGTGGCTACAGCGGCCCCAACGCCAGTAGCCCCACCGGCTGCGGGAACGACAGCGCCGCCGACGAGCCCCTGCGGCAGGTCAGGGAGCGGGAATGGGGGGGAGCGGGGGTGCTGCCCCCTCCTGGGGCCGTGCTGGGTGCTGCCGGCCCCGGGGCCTCAATGCCTGTTTCTCTTGCAGGAGGTGGAAGCGCTTGTTTCCCACTGGAACCTCTATATCAACCTGGGAGGCTTCTTCGTTGGGCTCTTCTCCGTGACGCTCTTCGGGCCATGGAGCGACAGCGTGGGCCGCCGTCCGGCACTCATCTTGCCGGCGGTGGGTATGGCTGTGCAAGCGGCCATCTATCTCCTTGTCATGTACCTACAGCTCCACGTTGCCTACTTGCTCCTCGGACGCCTTTTGAGTGGCCTCCTGGGAGACTACAACCTGATCCTGGCCAGCTGCTTCGCCTATGTGGCCGACACCAGCGACAAACGCGCACGGACGTTTCGCGTTGCCATCCTGGAGGCGTGCCTCGGCATCGCGGGCATGCTGGCCAGCATCGGGGGTGGCCAGTGGCGCAAGGCACAGGGGTACATCAACCCCTTTTGGCTGGTGCTTGCTGCCAGCCTTGCTGCCGCTCTCTACGCTGCTTTCTGTCTCCAGGAATCGGTGAAGGAGCAGAAACCAGCCAAGCTGGTGACACTCAGTCATTACAAGGCTGTCTACAGGCTGTACATGGCCCCAGAACACATGAGCTTCAGGCGGAAGCTCGCCCTTTACTCCTTGGCTTTCTTTCTTATTGTCACAGTACATTTTGGGGCCAAGGACCTCTTTGTTTTGTACGAGCTTGGCTCCCCTCTCTGCTGGACCCCAGACCTCATTGGGTACGGCTCGGCTGCCAGTTACTTGGCTTATCTGGGCAGCCTGGGAGGCCTGCGGCTGCTGCAGCTCTGCCTTGAAGACACCTGGGTGGCAGAGATCGGACTGTTCTCCAATATTTCTGGACTGGTTGTGATTTCTCTTGCAACTACAACACCACTGATGTTTACAGGTGATGCCCAGTTCTTAAATCCCCGTATCTCAGGCTCTGAGCTTGGAGATGGCTGGAGATGCAGGAGGGCGGGGTGCTTCTGGGAGTTCAGGCATGTGGGGGAAGTTCTGCCTCAGTTTCAGCCTGTGTACCAACAAAACTGTGGCTTGCTAACAGCAAAGTTGGCCAAACATTGAAGTTGAAAGTGCAATCATATAGTTCCAAGAGGTGTATTACACTGCAGACACAGACTGAAGTGCATTGTGAGGTGCAGGGGGGTGAACTGGGTCTAAATATAGCAGGGAGAAGCTGCCTGGAGCTGCAGATTCGTGGGACTGACTTTGGAGACTTTATTTTTCAGCTGAGCTTTCCCTAATGCGCTGTATCTTGCTCACAGGTTACGGGATTCTCTTCCTTTCCATGGCAGCCACTCCAGTCATCAGAGCCAAGCTCTCCAAACTGGTCAGTGAGACAGAACAGGGTAAGGAGTCGCCACTCTGCTCAAGCCAGGTCCCGAAACACTGTCTCATGGAACACTGAAACCAAACTGCTTTGGGAGGTTAGGATGTCCCTGGCTTTTAAATTGGAAGAGAAGAGATTTAGATTAGATATAAGGAAGAAATTCTTTACAGTGAGGGTGGTGAGGCACTGGAACAGGTTGCCCAGGGAAGTTGTGGATGCCCCATCCCTGGAAGTGTTCAAGGCCAGGCTGGATGGGGCTTTAAGCAACCTGCTCTAGTGGAGGTGTGCCTGCCCATGGCAGGGGGGTTGGAACTAGATGATCTTTAAGGTCCTTTCCAACTCTAGCCATTCTATGATTCTATGATTCCTTTGGACCCCTGTGCCCCTGCATTCACCCTCAGGCCCAGGGTAGCATTCTATTTTTTTCAGAATAATTGTCAGTTTTCATCCATTTAGACTTGCTATGTTTTCAAGTTGAGGGTGAGAGAGGGAAAAGCAAGATGAAAAGCATTGCCCTCAAGCTCCAGAATCACTCATTCATTCATTCGTTTCCAAAACTTTTACAAGGGGCAAGGGTTGAAATGGATTATATAATGAGCAGAAAACAGTGATTTCCCTGACCATGACTCTTTTCTGTAGATCAGTAACAGTGGGAAGCAACCTGGTGTTGTTAGAGGGTTATATCATTCACCATGGTGAAAGATCATGGATAATCCATAGGAGGAGCATATTTGCCTTTCTTCCTGTAATTTGGTTGCACTTGCTGTTAAATACAGCCCAGGAATTGCCTCTGCAGGCAGACAGAGGGGAGGAAGGAATTGAGGTGAGAAAGGTGATTTGCAGAATTAATGCTTCTAATTTTAGAATGAAGGTGGTGCATGCTTGATACCACATTTATGATGCTAAATCTATAAAGTCCAGTCTTCTGCTGAACTTAATGTTTAACAAGCGATAAGATGTGCTTGGCAGTAAGCAGATCTAGATAGTCCCATCTAAAGCATTTACAATCCAGCTGATATATAATATATCTGGTCGGCTCTGGTGATACAGGTTCTGGAGGTCAGCAAGCTGGTCCTGGCTACAGAGGAGCTGAGCTGGACAGGTTTGGCCTGCCAGGCCAGCACGGTGTGCCTGATCTCTGCTCCCAGCTCTTGCTCACCACGCTTAACAATGCAGACACCAGTTTTCTGATGGGAAGTGTAAACCCTTGGAAAGATTCACAGAATCCCACTGAAGGTGATGGAAAGATGTTTGCAGGCAGGGTTGTCTCACCGTTCACCTCTTAAATATCTTTCCAGGTGCTCTCTTCGCCTCTGTTGCCTGCGTGGAAGGGCTGTGTTCGCTTGTGGCTACGGGAGTATTCAACTCCCTCTACCCTGCCACCTTGCACTTCATGAGGGGATTCCCGTTTCTCTTCGGGGCTATAATTCTTCTTATTCCAGCAGCTATTATTGGGTAATTTACCTCAAATTTCCAAACTTTGCCATAGTGAAGTATAATATGAAAAATACTATTTACTCAGGATAGAGGCTTGCAGTTTTTAAGGCATATTTGCAATTATTCTTATGACAGGGTGTTTAGTGCCCCAGTAACCAGAGGTCCATTTCTTCTGGCATCTGAACCCTAGTGATAAACCTCCAGCACAAGTGAGGTAGCTGAGACATTCAAAGTGCTTCAAAGTCTCGCTCCACCCTTTAGAGTGGAATCCAAAATCTGGAGTTGAATTTGAAAGTCCTCCTTTATGGAAGAGATAGAGCTCTCTTAGCAGTCTCTCTTCCTGTTGTTTCTCTACTAATTAAAGCAGAAGTGTCATGATAGAAAATGAAACCCCTGCTTAGTCCCGCAAGAGAGAACGCGTTGGGATTTGTGGTAGAAGTGGAACAGCTCCTGGCAGGGTCATTTTGTTCTGTTCCTTTGAAACTTTTAAACCTTCCTTCATTCAGCAACATCCCAGTGTGCCTTCGTAGGCTCTAACTGTTCTTTCTTTCTTAGGTGGATAGAAATCTGGGACTCAAACCAGGACTACAGTGACTTCTTAGAAGCTTCCCTGTCCCCGGCAGATGGCTGAGCAGCAGCTTGGCAACAAGGAATTGGGCAGCTAGGCAGAGTCCCTCTGAAGATTGCTCTTTATTCTTCCCTTGAAGGACACCGCTCGTCCTTACTAATTTTTAAATGCCAAATAGTTGGAAATCATGTCTCTGACTACCATTAGGAACTCAATTTGCAGATGTGAATGCCTCCTCACTGTTGTGTTGGCTCATCTGTCAGAGAAAACCCAAGAGACCCAAAAGCCAATCAAGAGTAAAAGCTATTGTTGGCCATTTGCAGGGCGGGTTAGTGGTTTGGGGTTTGGTGGAGAGGGAATGGTCTGTGGTATGCTTTTAGTGGTGAGAGGACTGAATTCTGGTTTAATTGCCAAACATCTTCTCCTCTGAATACTACAGTGTGCAGCAGATGAGCTGTTGGTGTGGGTGAGGCCCAGACCAAAGTCTGCAGAGCAAAAGATACCCAACAGCGTGCTGCTGAGGGGAGAGATCTGTCTTTTATCTGCCAATAAAAGTCATGCGAATGTTGCCTGCCAGCCTAGGCTCCTGCAGAAATCCTCCTGATGAGAAGTAGTTTAGCACAGGGGTGCTATTGCCATCCTTATTGACTAAACAGGCTTTAGCTTCGCGAGTTAGAGGTGTCTCATGCATGAAGTGCTTGTAGTGAGGAGTGCCAGTGGTGTCCTGCCTGGCTGGCTGCAGCTCGGCCCAGGATTTCAAAGGTGCTTGCAAGAAGTAATAGCTCGTGTGAGGATACTAAGGTGCAAGTAGGTGCCTTAATTGGCAGTTGCCAAAACCGGTGAAGTTAAGGCTAAAATTGACAAAATTGGGCCTCCCTAATCGATGATCCTTACATTATATATTTGAGGCCCCAACTGTGGTAAGCGGGCCTTAGTGTCATGTGTGCTTATGGCAGAGCCAGGAGCAGTCCTTCCTCATCAATACCCAGCGCTGTTGGGATGGGCTGCTGTGGGGACAGGACTAGTGTCTTTGGAGATAGAGTATTTTGTTGTATTTGTGTCAGTGACCTCACTTCTGCTGCCCTTCTTGGAATATGTTGGTGTCAGCAAGCAAACCTCCATGTTCTGGGTATCCATAATTATTCTTTTCAAAGCATTAAGCGTATTTCCTCAATCCTGTTTTCTTCAAACTGCCATAAACCAGTAGTTCTGTGTACACTGCGCTGCACACACTGTTCAGATGAATGCAATAATGTCCTTGACTGTGGAATTGCTTAGCAGATATGTTATTTCAGAATTAATAAAACCTCCATTCTCTTTTATGGTTCATAAAAAAGATAGCTTTTCTTGTACAGCTGTTGATGTCATTTGTCCTTGCCTCATTCTCTGCTTCTATGAAGAAGACTCTGTAGTGAAAAAGCAGCAGCAGGAAGTTACCTGCCTTGTGGAGAATGAGCGTGTGGGAGTCCTGAGTCAGGAAAAATGCAGGTTTGGGACTTGCAAGCAGCCAAAGCTTGCTTTTCCTGAACACTGGAGTAAAGCTTGTGGGGGTGCTTAGTCTGTAACCTGTCCTTCAATATGCAGTAAACGTAAAATGCTTGTATACAGCTTTGCCCCCTGTTCATTAGGAGTTTCTGATAAAAGCAGGAGAACTGGGGAGCAGAGAAGCAGGAGGTGGAGAAGGAGGAAGGCTTTAAGAACTTGGTGTTACACCACTTGATGTGGGTGGTTATGCCAGTGGACATAGGCAGGGGTTACGTGTCTGACCGACGGGGCTGAGCCCAGAATTACCCTCCCTGAGGAACAGGGCATGCTGTTAGCGTTGTGTTAGATCTTTGTAGCCAAACTGATTGTGAAGTCTTGTCTACCAACAGACTCCATGGACACCAGTGCTAGCGGCTGCTCGGCGTTGTGCACTGAGGTGAGACTTGTGTGCTGGCTCTGCTTCCCTCTTCGAGTCAGTGTGCTTGCAAAGGAGAAATTCAATAGGAGCTATTATACTCTATTAAAAAAATTAAAGTTTTTCTAGGCTCTCCACCAAGAACTACGGCCATGAAGCAAATACATGATCCATACATTGTGATTGTCCCTGGGGATGGAGTGAGCTACATCAGTCCATGCAAAGATGAGCCTGAAGTGCGGGTCCCCAGCAAGAATGGTCAGTTCTGCTGCCCCTCCAGAGGATGAGAAAGCATGACAGCAAGAGAGAGCAAGTGTGAGAAGGCTGCAGGGAGAGAAGTGTGTCACACAAACAGAAAAGAGGTGGGGATTTAGAGTATAAACCAGATTTATTAATAATATCTGATAGAACAAATTTAAACACTTTCTGACATGAGATGGCAAAGGAATAAGGAAGGGTGAGAACAGAAGGATTCACCTCCTTGAGACTCTGCTCCAACTGGAAGGGGCTGGGTGTGGGATGTTTTGGGAGAGCAGGGCGGGTTCATTAAGGTGAAGATAACTGAATGACGGGGAAACGGGAAGAGTCACGGTCTGGGTCAGCTGAGGCATGAGATGGGATTGCATCGCAGGTGAGACACCTAGGCTGGAGAGGACAAGTAAATCTTCTCTGGATTGGATAGTGGGTGAGGAGGTTAATTGCTCAGCAGCTCCTGGGAAACAAGAGGCGATAGTCTTGCTGTGTATTACTGCAGGGAGAAAAATCCTAAGGACTGTTTGTGTGAGACTCCTTCAGTGGCCACGGAGGCCTTGACACTCAATCAGTTCCTCAAGCCTTTTCCCTGAAGCAGCTCACAAGTGACTTTCATCCTTTGGCAGATTCGCCTTTGGGCTCACCTGCTGGCTGCCTCGTGTTTAATCTGGAGATTAGATAGATTCTATTTCTGCACAATGAATGCTGGGCAGACAGAGCTATTAACCTTTCACTGGAGAGCAAAGATGCCATTAACTGTGAGCTGATAAGAACTATCCATAAAGCTGTAATTAAGCACCAGAATTTAACTTTTTTTTTCTCAAATGTTCATGGATCTAAGCCAAAAGGAAATGTGTTTGTGTTTCTGCCAGTTAAGGCAGCAGCGAGGCTTCGGGGAGAGCCGGGATAAGGACAAGGTCACTGAGATTCCTCATTACTTTCTGAAAGTGTTGAGTTCTCCTGAGCAGGGAAAGGCCTTGCTTCTTCTGAAGCGTGGTGCATCAGCCTGGACTCCTGGCCATCAGGGCAGGCTGGTGTTTCCCAGGCATGGCTTGCTCTTCCTCCTGTGTGTCCTCTGAACAAGGATGTCTTTTTGCATTATTCACTTTGCATCAAAAAATTCAAGCTGAGGTAGGAGCTGCAATTTCTGGTCCTAATTGCAAAACGGCATGTTGTTGAGAGCCTGCTCACCCTCCGAGCAGGTGTGAGATGCAGGACAAGGCTGGGAGTGCAGAATTGAGGGGAGGTGCGTCAGGGTGCCTGAGGTTCCTCACCTGTAGGATCCGCAGCAGGAACTGCTGGTCTTGCTCACACCTGGCAGTCTCCGCCCGCCCTTTGCATCGACTTAGCTCCTTCCTGATATTTCGAGGTGAGTAGGTGCAAAAAGACCTGGTGGGTGTTGAGAAGAGGTCGGTAGAAAGAAACAAATGCTACTTGGTATTGCACCCAGCAGAGAGGAGGGGCGACCCTGAGCCTGAGGAGCTCAGCCGGGGCTGTCAGCAGTGAGATACTGTTTGAAGGAACAGACCATGGCTCTGCCGTGGAGCACCGACAACAATAAAATACAGCCAGTGTGTGATAACTCCACAAGTACAGCACAGCAGTTAGCATCTTCCACATCTGCGTGGATATGTGTTCTCCAGAGTCACAACCCAGCCTCCTGTGCCCTATAAGTATAGAGCTGATAAAGTGGCAAAGCTGGGGCGTCAGATGGAGGGAAGGATGTTGTTTTGAAAGCACTTTTTGCAAAGACCCTGCTGAAGCTTTACGTGATCTAAACCCAAACTTCTATCACCAGCTAAGAGCACAAAGTGGTTTTGCAGCATTAGGAAGTTAAAGGCCGTCAAGGAGGAAGAGAGCTCTTGTGATAAAGGGACATTACTGGAAAAGAGAAAGCTTCTGCTGAGCCGTTTAGAAGCTTCTGTGTGTTATCTTTCCCAAACACAGGGATTTCGTTAGGGCTTAGCTTTTATTTACCCTTTCTTGCTCTCAGCTTCTGACCGCAATGATATTCCCATGGCACCCAGCAGAGGCCATACCATCCTTATGGACCATTTCCTCTCAGCTGCTCTTCTCCCTCACGTGTCCTCTTGCGATATACCCCTCACCACTTCCCCAGCTTGTGGTCTTCAGAAGATCCCTCCTCTTCAGAGATGATTCTGGGGGAAGCTGCAGTCATTTTTGCAGGGGTCTGGACAGTTTTGGTCTCCCTCATACCCCCTGCATTGCAGAAGGTGTAGCCTGCATGTCCTGCCACCCCGGGGGAGGATGTGGAAGACAACTCATCCATCCCAGAGTCCACCATGGCTTGGCTCGCCAGGCACCATATAAGTGAGTACTGGCCTTTTAGCTTGCATTTGGAGGGTGAAGGGAGGCTAATGAGCCAAGGCCTCGTCTCAAGCCAAGGTACTAAGATAGGGGAAAAATCTAGAGGGAGAAATTTGGGCCCATGTAAAAAGGGAAGTCTCTGGAGGGGATGAGGTGCTGGTTCTAGGACTGCCCCAAGGAGGGCAAGCAGTCCAGGCCATTCTCCGACCCAGCCGACGAGTCCCGGGAGGAACGGCCCTGGAGAAAGCGGATGATTTTGTCGATTGTGGCCTCCTGGTACTCGTGGGACCACCTGTGTTTGAGGGGAAAATCTGAGTTAATTTTTCCATTGTGCAAGATGCCGTGAGACAGCACTTGGGTCAGGAGCCAGAGACCCCCTTCCTCCACCCCAGCTCTCTAGGTGCGCCCTTTTCCCCATGGGAAGTGGAGGAACATTGGATGCTGCAGGAAAGCCCTTTCCCTGCGCCCTGCCAGGCTGGATGCCTACGAGCAGGTTGGGATGCCAGCCTGAACCTCTGCTGCATGGATGGTGAGAGGAACCCAGGTGAGCTGTGAAACCTGCCAGCATCGCTCCTGGCTGAGGGCTGGGGGCAAGAGGATGAGCATCCTCCCAGGGGCGAGGGGGTAGAGACCTTGGTTACCCGGAGGAACCCCAAGCACAATTAACAGAAGGCTATAGTGGGGAACTTTGCTCCCTTCATGCTCTGAAGTACCTGAAGTGACTCACCTCTCCTTTGGCCTCCCTCATCTGTTCCTCCCAATTTCCTTGTGCTCTTTGCTACTGCTTATGCAAGCCATTCTCTCCAGGTGTCAAGGAACCCCATGGCACAGGTTCCTCTTACTTACTTGATACCATTAAATTTCAGGACAGCCCTCATGTCCTTGGGAAGTGTTTCTGGGTCTGGCCACTCAAAATGGTCTGTAACAGGCACAATGTTCTTTCCAGAGTTCAGGGCTGTCACAATCTCCTGCAGGAACATGTGAGTGCTCAGGCTGTGGCCCATGTCAGCCCGTCACCAACCCCGTCCAACTCCAACATTCACCTGATGGCATCTCCTACCTTGTGCACCCAGTCCTTGCACTCAGGGTCTCCCATGCATTTATCCAGCGCGTTTGGCGAGAGGACCAGCACGAAATTGCGGGCACTCATGACGCTCTGGATCAGCTTGTCCTCAAACTTCCCTGCCTCCAGCTTCTCCACATCGATGAACACGCTGAAGCCGTGCAGCTGCAGGTGGACCTTCAGCAGGCTGGTGGGCAAGAGGGGACAGCACCGTGAGGAGAGCAATGGCCAGCGCCTGGTTTTCATGCACTCTCCCACCACATCAGCCAAGATGTGGTGAGACAGAGGGGCAGCGAACAGGCTTCCACAGAGAACGTCATGGTCCTGGAGATGCCAGCTGCCAGCCCAGCCTGCTTACAGGTGTCTGGACCCACACAGAAAACATGAGGAGCAGGACATTAACTCCCTGCTGTGATCTCCTACAAGCACAGCGGGGAAAAAGAGGGACAGGGTGGCAGTGGCAGGACTGGGACAGGCCTGTCCACCACTCAGCTCGTGGCACCTGCTGTCCCCATTCGCACTGCAGCTTTTGGCAGCCTCTCCCTGCTGCAGCCTGCAGCTCTCCTGGCTGCACGCTCTTCCCACGCCTCATCACCAACCTTCACTCTGGGCTTCAGCCCAGCACCATAAGGTTACCCGCAGGACTCACCTGGCCAGCTGCGACCCACTGTTCCTCCGGTAGCTGATAAACACATCAGTCCCATCGGATGCAGTTTGCAGCGTTATAGGGGAGTGAAGCATTTCTAGGCAGAGCAAATGGCAACCAAAAGTTAGAAGGACCCAACAACTCGTCCCAAATGACCCTCCATACTCGCCCCCACCCGCCGGCTCCGGCACAGCGAGCAGCAGTGGGACCCGCACCCCTTGCAGCGGTGAGGATGCGGACACGGTGGAAGCCCGTGTGGATGTGGCAGTCCTCCTGCAGCTGCTGCTCCGTCACCCGGTGCAAGAAGTTGCGGTTGATGCCGCACGTCAGCAGGTTGTACGTGTACTGGCGGAACTTGGGGTCGATGCTGCCCAGCCAGTCGGCCAGGTTGCTGCGGTCGCAGGTGGAGTAGTTTGCAAAGGTCTTCAGCTCTGTCAGCTCCCGGAAAAACCTACCGGAGAAACAAATGACAATGTGGAGTGGGGAGGGGCGGCTGCTGGACCAGACAGGATCTAGAGACATCTTTTATCTGCACAAGAGGGAGAGTGCAGCTACGTGCTATGGTGAAGAATGAGCTAAAGAAATAGAGATGAACAGCTGCGTGACTGCAGGAGCATTGGTCCTCAGGACATGAAGGTATGAAGAGCTCAGCTAAGGGAGGAGAAGTTTGGGTAAGTTCCCATCTTTCTGGGTGACTTGCAGGATCCCACCTCCCCTGTGGTCTCTCCCCATCCCACACCTCTACCGTGCATTGGCCCCATTGCAGGAATCCCTCTGGGACTGCATACTGCGCTGGAAAAGCCCTGACAGTCCAGGTTTCCCACTTTGAGGGTCTCTGTTCTTGTCTTTGCAAGAAGGGAAGGAACAGACCTTTTCCCTGGCTCTGCCACCATGAGAGAGACCAGGGTGCCCTGGTAGCATTCCTCGGGTACAGAGGTCCTACCTCTTCCGAGTGATGCTGGACTCCATCCCCAAATCCTCCTGCAGCTCGTCCTCCGTCAGTCTCAGGAGAATGTCTCCATCTACCTGGTGGTCCTGCCAAGAGAAATCCAGGCTGGAAAGATCTTGGGAAAAGCTGTTGGGTGAGATGCTTACACCTCTGCTGCAAGATGGGGCAAAAAAGCCCATCCAGGTGTCCCTCCCCCAGCACGCAGCCCTACCAGGAAGCTCTGGCAATATTTGTTGAATCCAATCTGCTGCAGCCACGTCTGCACCTCGCAGGGCTTCCAGTTAGGAACGGTGGGTAGGATGCGCCGAGGAACCTCCTCCCCTATCATGCGCAGCACCTTTTTGGCCAGGGAGGAGGTGGTGCTGCTGGTGGAGTAACACACTACCCTCTTCAGGCTCTGTGTGGCCCCAGTTTCACTGAAAATCTGGGGACACAAAGGGAGGAGACATCACAATAACCTGTGCCAGGCCAGCCAAAGACCAGGCTACTCAATGAGCTCTGAGGGGACCAATGGACACCAAGATGCAGTTGTGGAACCTCTTCCCTTTTGCATCTCCTTTCTCCTAGGCCAACCTACCCTTTACCTTTGTTTTCTTCTGCCTGGTTTTGATGGCAGCCTCCGTGCAGAGGTAGAAGGCGGCGATGCACTGTGCTTCCAGCCGCGAACTGTCCAACAAGGGTACCAGCCGCTGCAGGTCCTCCGCCGTCCTCCCCTGGCTGTTGTCACTGCTGCCCAGCATCTCAGAGGCAAACCGCTCCGGGTCCAGTGAGGCAATGAAAGGCTCCACCAGAGCCAGCGTCCCCGAGCGCTCCACCTCCTTCTCGATTTCCTTGTTGGTGGCCAGCACCGTGATGGCCAGGCATGCGTGCAGGCGGATTAGTTCATCGTCCCTTGAGAACACCAGCGGGAAAAGCCACTCCGCTGTCCTCTTCTCGATCATCAGGCGCTGGTTGGCCTGCCCTCCGTACATGGCACAGTTGGCTAAGGCCATGGCACAGTGCCGCAGCACGATGGGATCCGTCCAGCGGCACCAGTAAAGGATAGCATCCAGGCCTCCATCAGAGATGAGCTGGAAACAGGTCTCTTCGGTGTGTTTGAACATGTGCTCCAGGATACCGGAGATGCTCTGTGCCAGCTGGGGAACGTTCCGCTCCTTGGCTAAGTTCAGGATCACTCCCAGACCGATCCGAGCAATCCGGTCCCTGCAGGAAGGAGAGGCACAGGCAGGTGAGGGGCAGGTGTTCATGCAGGGAGTGAGAACAGTGACTGGTGTGTGAACTCCTGCGTGTTTCGGTGGCATTTGTCCCATGACAGCTGGAGGTTTCCCTTTGGGACGTGGCTGCCAGATACGCTGTCAGGCTGCGGTGCAGTGAGATGTGCCAGGCTGCTGTTGGAAGAGCTTGTGATGGGACAGGACAAGGGGTGCATAGGCCAGGACCACCACACCAGAGGCTCTCATGTTCGAGGTATGATGTACATAGCAATTAACAGCACAAGATAAGCTAGAAACAGATCTGCTTTGTCAGCTTTCCTGGGCGTATGTGAGCTGCTTCATGTTCAGGAGAGAAAACTAATTTCTCCCTAACCTGTGCTGTCCTCTGGCTTCTCTCCAGATTGGTGCCAAGCCCAGGACAGGGGTTTCACATCTGGCTGAGCAACCACACAGACCTGGTCAAAGGGAGGTGCAAGAGATGGGGATCTGCCCCTCCTGGGATGGTAACGTGGAGACAGCTTGGAGGAAAGCTGTTTATTTCCACAATCCTGTGCTCTCCTAGAAGAGGACAGCAAGAGCCTGGGGGCAGGCGGATGAGGGCCACCAGCTGCTGCTCAGCCACAGCTGGCCTTGGTAGCCCTGTGCTGTGAGGGTGGTCTTAAAATGACACCTGAATGGGGCTGTGCCGTAAAAGCATAGAGTGAAGAAGGGGGAAATGATGGGCTCTCAGTTGCTCTCCCATGAGCTTGCCTGGGATGATGGTTCAGCTCCATCTTTGGCCCTGGGGGATGACCCGTTTGGTGCTGTGATGGAGCTGCTTTGTTCACAAAGCACAAGCCTTGGGTGGATGCCCTGTGCCATGCTGTCATGAGGGCAGTGATGCATTTGTCCCCAAGGGATGGTGAGGTGAAGGCACACTGCCCTCTCTGTGCTGGGAGGCGGGAAGAGCGTTTCTGGGAAGCCTCCGTCCTGCATAGCTCATGCTGACCTTGGGGTGGGTTTGGCAGCGAACGCTGTGGAGAGCTCTGGAAAAAAAAAATCCCTCAGCCTGGGACTGGCTCCGAGCCCAGACTTGGCCACGGAGCTGGATGACAAACACAGACCCACCAGGTCCCCAGCTCCCTGGAGACATGGGATGGAGCCAGGACTGGTCCAGCTCCCTGCTGAGCCACGCCACTGCTGCGCAGGGATGCTGGGAGAGGTCTCTAAGCCAGAGGCTTGGACCCAGGAAGGGTCTCTGCCATTGCTTGGAGATTGATGGTGGGTCAGGCTGAGGAGGGCAAGGGGCTGGGGGCCCATGGCTACTCTGAGACCCCAGCCCATGAACTGCTCCTGGAGCAGAGATGGAGACTCCAGCGGCTGCTTTCTCTTGCCAGGAAGCTAAGTGCTGAATTCAGACCATGCCAGTGATGTTTCCTGGGATTAATTCCACTCTAATGGACTTCCCTGATTTAGCTGTTGCCTCTTTTTGCCTGCCAGTGCATGCAACGAGGCCCAGCCTTCATGTCAATGACCTTAGAGCAAGCCACATCACCCATGAAGCTGGAGCAAAACCTTGGCCAGGCTTCCTCGACGCCCGCCCAAAGCCCTGGCTGGGGTCGGGCACAGCGAGGGAGAGCAGAGCTGGCAGAGCCACATGTTTGCCAGGAGGGAAAGGCTGATCCTGACCCAGCTCGTGGTAGGTGTATGGGTCCTCTCGGGGACCAGCACGCTGCAGGAGGTGCTGCTGGGACATGATGAACCAGACATGGGGCAGAGCAGAGAGCTTGTCTGTCAGGGGGACCATGCGGGGCTGCCTTCATGGTGTTTGAAGGGCACTGCATTGGCACTGCTGTGCCTTTAGATGTGTTGGGTCCCGTGTGTGCACATACACCCTCATACGTGTGCTTGTCTGCACACACACATGCTCCCAGCCCACGTGTGAGGATGCTTTGGTAGAGCCAGCCCGATGCCTCTCACCTGTCCTGGGGTGCAGCACACGCATCTCCAGCCTCTGAGCTAGGGGCCACGGACTGAGGGGCTCTGAGGGCCACTGACCAGCTGGCCCCCTACTTATGGCCTCACTCCAGCCCTGCGTCTGGGAACCAGCTTCATCCTCCTCCTCCTCCTGCTGCAGTAATGGCTAAAGGTGAGTCGTGTCTCGTGAGATGCTCTGGTCCAGCCAAACCAATCCAGCTCAACCACAAAGGGTGTCTTGTCTGGGTGGCCCCAGGCTGAAGGTGGCTCATGAGGACACCCCGATCCTCACCAGCATCCCGTGAGCTGGGGCTGGTCCTTCTCCATCCAGCTGGGGAGGGGGGCCAGGTCATGCCATTGCCTGGGTGTGCCCTGTGCAAGTGCTGGGTGTGGGGGGGCGTGGTGTGGAGCCGGAGGGGGTTTGATGCATCGGGACCACCCAGAGCAGGGAAATTTGGGGGATGTGGGTAGGATGGGTGGAGGAAATCCCTGCTCGGGGTGGCAGGCGAGCCTGCGGTGGGTAGGGCTAAGCCGGGGGGGGGTGTCTCTTTGCAGACTCACCTGTTTTCTGCCACCAGGATCTGCTCCAGGAGTTTTCCTGCCTGGCACTTGGTCTCCAGCTCCGCCGTGTACAGCAGGTTCAGCAGCAGGTCCAGGCCCCCCTCCAGGCGGATCACATCGCACAGCACTTTGGCCACGTCCCTCCCCACCGTGGGCATCCCCCAGGCTTCCTCCACCAGCTGGAAGATATCAGTGATGGCCTTCCTCAGCTCCACCGGGCTGGATGCCTGCTTGGCATGGGCGATGGTCCGGTGCAGGGCGGGCAGGATCTGGTCCAGGGCTGCCCGCACATCCATGTTCACCCCTGGGGAGACCTTCTGGTGCTCCCTGGAGCTGCCTCCGCCTGCCCAGCTCCCTGCCTGGCTCACACACTCCGGCACCACCAGCCTCTCTGCACCCGCCATGGTGAAGAACCGGCCCAGTTTATAGAGGGAGACGAGCAGGGTGAGCACCATCGGCATCTGCTAGCACAGCATCCTTGGTCACCCGCCCGCCAGGAGCACCTGGGCAGGGCCACCACGCTCCTTGGGGAGACCTGAGGTAGCCGGAGGGGGTATGGAGCTGGCCCGGGGTCCAGCCACAGGGTTGGGCTACCGGCTCCCTCTCCCCGCCCTGCCCTGCCGGGATGCGGAACTGGAAGCTGTGGCAGGAGCCGCCTTCCCAGAGCCAGGCTCAGCATCTTGGGTCCTCAGGGGCTGATGTCACCCCGCGCAGGCGCCGCCTCTCCAAGGAGGGGCTCATCTCTGGGCAGCAGCATCCCCCTCCTTGCTGCAGATGCTCTGGCATCCCCCCAGACCCCTCCTTTCACAGCCCTCCACCTGCCCAGCCTGAGCTGGGGCTTGTCCCTCTGTCCCTATGGCCCCTGTCCCCTGCCTTGCCCGAGCTGCTGCGGAGCCTGTGTTCATCTCCACAGCAGGCAGGGACCCCCCCCTCTGACCGGTGAAAGGGGCAGAGGGACCAGCAACCGTGGTGGCCGTGGTCACGGTGTGGTTGTGGCCATCCTGGCCCTGAATTTTGAACTCATTTGGTATCAGTGCAGGGGGGTAAATAGCTCCTTTTGCATAGTGGAAATTCAGAACAGCTCTTCTGGGTGGGCTCAGCATTTGCATGATAAAAGAAAGAGCAGAGGCAGCCTGGGCCCCTTTTATTTTCTTTTTTTTCAGGTCAGACGTGCTCAGGGCAGAAATGCTTTGGACACTTCTTGCCTGTGTTGGGAGGAGCAGCTTAAATCCTTGCCTCCAAAACCAGGTTGTTGCCAGCTCAGACTGAGACTTAAATTCAAGTTGATGTTTTGATGCCACAGAGGCGTTTTTAATCCTCTCTGAATCCACTACGCAGGGACAGACAGAGGAAAGGAACATTATCTCGCAGTGAAGGACGGTAAACAAGGCAACCCAAGCAGCCCGGTACTGCAGGAGAGGCTCAGCACAGAACCAGTAAGGATTTTCCTGATAAATTATTATTAACCGGGGGTAATGATTCGGGCTGTTGTGATGCAGAACAGCAGAGGGGTTTGCTACCTCGGAGGAGGCTGCTGCTTGTGGCAGGCAGAATTCAAACCATTCCCTTAAGCTTGTCCTGACAAGCCCATAGAGCTTTGCTTTGTTTTGCTTTGCTTTTTGAAAGTGATTTCCAGCACCAGCAGCCTGGGCGCTGGGAATGACAGGGGTTCCCAGCCTGGCCCTGGGGGATCAGCCCCATCTCCGGAGCTCTCCTTGCTGGGAGAGCTCAGCCCTTGGCTGCAAGGGCTCCCCAGGGCACCGTTACCCAAACCAGCCCCTCTCCTGTGGTCTCCTCCTGCCATGCTTTGAGCACAGCAGTCGGGGAAGGGCTCACCAAACCTTCCTGGATCTGTGGCTGCTGGTGGTTGGGAGCCTGCAGCAACAGGAGGGAGCTTTGTCTCAGCCGATCAGCAAAAGCAGCTCAGACGATGGCCCAGCCCTTCTCCCCCCGCAGCCTCCCCACCAGCCTGAGCCCTCTCAGGGCGCTTGTCCCCCAGGCTCGATTCAACAGGGACAGGATGAAGCTTTAGTGCAACGCTGGGCTGGGGCTTTCACTCGGGGACAACACCAGCCCCACCATAGCTGAGCCCAGGGGGCAAGGAGGCGGGTGATGGGGGCTGCAGGATAAGTCCTGCCCCAACAGCCCACATCTGGTGGCTTCCCTTGGCTCACCAGGACTTTCCAGGTAGAAATGCCTTTCGCAACACCAGATAAAAGCTCTTTCCAGCAAGGGTGGGAGCAGCCGATGCCGGGAACTGCCTGTGTCTGAGCTGGCAGAGGTGAGGCCCCTGGAGAAGAGGGCACCCTCCTCGGGTTCTTCTCCCCGCAAATCTTCCATCACTTATTAAAGCCCAGAGCTGTGCTGCTGTCCTTCCCCAGGGCCAGGACAGACCCCATGGAGCTCCTGTCCCAGCAGTGCTGCGGCAGCGGAGGCAACTGGAGGCAGTATCTCTGTAGCCTCCTGTGCGTTTGCTCCTTGCCCCTGATTAAATAAACATCCCGGAGTTATCAGGAGCTGCCAAAAGAGCTGAGTTGACATTAATTAGTAACCAAAAAGATTGGTCAGAAAGGGAATGATGGGAGCAAAATACACAGGCTTTTGTTTGCCTACTGCAGTGAAAGTGCAGAGGGCTTCCCGTTCTCCCTCCCGGCTGCTCACCTCTGGCCCCCGGTCCCTGCTCCCCGTGCACACGGATGGCACCTGCCCCGTCCCCAGCCTCCATGTCTTGGGGCTCCCCAGGTCTGCTCCCAGCCTTGCTGACATTGAGAAAGTTGAAATCCCAAGAGCAAGTCCTCCAAAACAGTGATGTTTTGGGCAAGCATGAGCCCAGGGCTTTTCTCTTTACCCTTTGAGCACTGGTCCTTTGTCCCCTCTGGTTTGGGCTTTTGACTTGCGGAGACCAGACTGGGAAACAGCCTTCCCTCAAGACAGAGGCCGTGAGCTATAATACCATGAGGTTCACTATGAAACTAATGTGGCAGGACCTCAAAACTGGTTCCTGGCTTTGGCCTGCTGCCCCCCCTGCTCTCTGAACTGGTGCCCAACCCGCACCCTGGCTGGGAAGGTGCTCGCGGCAAAGGCATAGCCAACAGCTCTTGGAGATGCCTGGGGAGACCTGTGTCCCCCCACAAAACGCACCCAACTCGGTGTGGGCTGCGGGGTATGCTGGGTGGGAGACCGTCCCTGCCCATTTTCCCTCTGCTCCGACCTTGGCCTGTTTGTTTTCTCTAACCGGGGCAGGCTGAGCAAACAGTGGATGTCGGGGCCCCGGCCACAGCCACGCTCCAGCCCGCACAGTCACAGGAGGGCTGCGCTCCCGGCCGCCCAGGATGAGGCTGCTCTTCCCTGCCCTCGTACTAGCCCTGCTTGCCACCGCCCGTGCTGCTGAAGGTGAGCCCAAGCTGGCCAGTCCCGTGCCGGGTGCCTCCCGCTTGTAGCCAGGATGGGGATGGAGGGAGTGCGGCTCCTGGGCTGATAGAGGGGCTGGGGAGCCCGGGCAGGGTGGGGAGGGACCGGATGGTGGCCGCGGCCACATTGGCTACATCTCGCAGTGTGGGGAGAAGTCAAGCAGGCGGCACAGGGTATCAGTGGCGCCTGGGCAAATCCCTGGCCGTGGGCTGCCAGCATGGAGCTGGGACCGCGGCACTGCCTGGTCCTTGGCTTCCATCCCAGCGGGACCTGGGTGGGAGCGGGGAGAGGTCCTGCTGTAGCTCCAGAGCTGGGGGTACCCATGGGGGTACCCCCCCATCTGGGCTGTGACCATGTTTGTTTTCACCCCTGGGGCTCGGCTGTGGGGGGACACACTGGTCCCACTGTCCACCCCACATTACTCCTCCTGCCCTGACCCTCGGCTCTTGCAGACTCCTGCGAGGGCCGCTGCGATGATGGCTTCGACGCGCAGCGCAAGTGCCAGTGCGACACCCTCTGTGTGTACTACCAGAGCTGCTGCAGCGACTACTCCACTGTCTGCAAAGCCAAAGGTACCCAGCTGGGGCAAGGGCTGCCGGGGTGGCCACAGGTGCCTGACACCATGGGGGCTCGAAGGGGTCCGTGCTGGGCCAGCTCTGCAGCCACCCGTGTCCTCAGGGTGAAGGCAGTGGCAGGATTTGGTGCCCAGGGTGCTGCAACACCAGGGGGTTCTGGCAGCTGGCTCACTGCCACCTGCAGTGTAGGTCCTGGGGGTCCGTGCAAATCTGTATTGCCTGGGAGCAAGCGGCTCCCGCACCCAGATCCTGTGGGAGATACCCAGGGCTCCCAGGAACTAACCTGCTTCCTCCCACAGTGACCCGGGGAGACGTGTTCGCCTTGCCGGAGGATGACTACCTTGACTACAACCTCACCGTTGGCTTCGGTACGCCAGAGGGTACCGAGGCGCCCCCCACAGAACAGCTCCCGACCCTGTTGACAGTGCAGCCCACGCTGGAGACCAAGCCGGACCCCGAGGAGACGCTGCCAGAGCTGCCTGTGGAGGTGGTGCCCAGCACCACGCCGGATGCGGTTGAGGAGCAGGACCCCGTAGATGTGCCCGAGGAGCTGTGCAGCAGGAAACCTTTCAATGCCTTCACCGACCTGAAGAATGGTTCCATTTATGCTTTCCGAGGTACCTTGGAGACCTTTCCTGGGCGCATGGAACACGCTGCTGGGCTGTCACCCAGTGCCGCTGGCTGCGGTCCCTCCTGCCACTCCCACATTCCCTCTCTCCCCAGGGAAGTACTTCTATGAGCTGGACGAGACGAGCGTGCGGCCCGGCTACCCCAAGCTTATCAGCGATGTCTGGGGCATTGAGGGCCCCATCGACGCCGCCTTCACCCGCATCAACTGCCAGGGCAAGACTTACCTGTTCAAGGTGGGCAGGAGCCTGGATGCAGGGCTAGGGGTGCTCCCGGGGTGGCTGGCACAGCCCTTCAACCCACCCTGCCCCCCTCCACACATCCATGCACACAGTTGCTGCTGGATATCCCCAAATCCCTGTGGCTGTCCGGGGCCCCAGGCAGCCACAGCCCCACCATGGGGCTTCGCAGCATCCACTCGCTCCCCCTCAGCAGACCCATGCCTGGGGGATGCTGCATCCAGCCCCCTTATCCCTGCTCTGTCTCACACCCCTCAGGGCAGCCAGTATTGGCGCTTTGATGATGGAGTGCTGGACGCCGGGTACCCACGCGACATCTCTGAGGGCTTCGAAGGCATCCCCAACAACGTCGACGCAGCCTTCGCCCTCCCCGCGCACAGCTACCATGGCAATGAGAGAGTCTATTTCTTCAAGGGTAAGGGGTGCAGCCCCCCACTCCCAGGCAGAGCCTGGCACCGTGGCCATGGGCAGGACAACCCTCTACCTACTGCTCCCCATCCCCCCCCGAGTTCATGTCCCCCACTAATGCCCTGCGCATCCTCTCCTAGACAAGTACTACTGGTCCTACGACTTCGCCCACCAGCCCACGCAGGCTGACTGTGAGAAGTCCTCCCCCTCGGCTGTGTTCAACCACTATGCCTTCATGAACCGCGACAGCTGGGAGGACGTCTTCCAGCTCCTTTTTGGCAGCAGGATGGGTAAGGGCTGGGCCAGCCCCAGGGGAAAGAGCTGCCGTGTGCCAATATAGCCCGCACTGATGGGGCGCAAGGAGTGCAGGCACCCAGGGAGGAGGGAGCGACGCCTGGGAGTCCAGGATGGCTGGATGAGCTACCGTGCCAGGCAGGAGCCCAGGTTATGAACAGGAACCTCACAGCTGCATCTCCCACAGCATCCCAAATCCCACCTGCCCCTCATGCCCCGCACTACCGAGCCCGTCACCAGCCACCTCACACCACAGCATCGTTGCTGGGGACTGTTTATTCCCACTGGAGCTGGAGATGCCATAGGAAAACCCCAGCCCTGGGCAAGAGAAATGACAGATGGAGAGGAGGAGAAGGGGGGGGTCGGCAGCACAGGGCTGATCCCAGCCATGGCGGGGTGAGGGGCTGCTCCCGCCTCTGCCTCGCCTGTGTCCCCGTCACACATCCCATCCAGGCTGGGATCCTTTGGAGCATCCCTGTGGTTCTCAGAGCTGATGCAGGGCAGCCTGTCTGTGGGGGTGGGCTCGGCTCACCCCCATACGTTGCTGCCCCTCTAACTCGCCCTCTGTTTCTCCGCCAGCCGGGGCGAGCAGCCCGCGGTACATCAGCAAGGACTGGCGGGGGGTGCCCAGCCAGCTGGATGCCGCCATGGCCGGCAGGATTTACGTGGCCTCCCAGCAGCCCCGGAGGAGGAAGTCTCGCCGCCAGCGCAAAAGGTACAAGAGCCACCGGTCACGGAATTTGGGTTTCTGGAGCTGGCTGCACAACGACTCTGAGTCCGCGGGCGTCGAAAGTGACTGGCTGTCAGGCTCCCAGTGCGAGACCCTCCAGAGCGTCTACTTCTTTGTAGGAGGTGAGTTTGGGGCGGCAGGATCTGAGAGAGATGCGGAACCTGGGCTGCCAGGGCAGGGGGAGACCTCCTCCCACTCAGCGATGTCCCCGAGCTCTGGGACGCTGTGGGAAGGTGCCCAGGGCTGGCAGCTCCCCACAGCTCTGCCCCGCGGGGGGTCCTGACAGCCATCTCTCCTTCCTCCCAGACAAATACTACCGTGTCAATCTGCGCACCAAGCGCGTGGACCTGGTGCAGCCCCGCTACCCACGCTCCATCGCCCAGTACTGGCTGGACTGCCCACAGCCCGGGGAGGGGAGCACCTGAGAGGGGCCCCCCCGGCAGCCACCCAGCAGCACAGCCCCCAGCTAGAGAGAAATAAACTGTGAGTTCCATGCAGGCTGGAGAACACCATCTGTCTGTCTGTCCATCCATCCGTCCTGTCCTTGTAGTCCAAGATCCCTGTGCCTCCGAGGGCTGTGGTTGTCCCCCCAGGTATAATAACTGTGTGTGGGCTGTGCCACATCCCCACTGCTGGCCCCTTCCACGGCGCGGCTGCTCAGATCTGCTCCGCCAGCCAGTCTGGTGCCTCTTCCCACTGGAGGAGAGGAATGGTGCCGGCGGCTACCAGCCGGGAGCGGTGGGGTCAGGTCTCCAGCAGCCCCAGGATCAGGTCCACAGCCTCATGCATGGGCTTGGCGTAGGCGCCCATCTCCGAGGGACCCCATCTGAAGCGCTGCCCGGCATCCCCCTGGCTTCCCCACTTACCTCTCGACTCCAGCAATCCCGGCCATGGTGGTGCCGAAGGGATGACCCTTCCCTCGGGGCTGGGACATCGCTCAGGACCTGGCAGCTCCCGGGGGAGTGGGTGCCGCTGGGATGAGCTCTTGCCCCGGCTCCTGCTGTGAGGACACATGAACAAACCCCAACCCACTACCCCACCACCCCCTGTCACCCTAAGGGCTTCCTGATGCCCAGGGGGTGGCCTCAGGCCCCAGCTCTCACCTCTTCCCCTGGCGGGGCTGGGGGTGCCCAGGGAGCTGACAGGAGCCAGGCAGAGCCATGTTCTCCTGGCTGGGTGGCAGGATGCTGGTGCTTCCCTCAGGGGAGAACGGCTGGGGCACAGGGGGCCATGGCAGCACCTGGGGAGTGAGCAGAGTGGTCAGGCTGCTGTGCCACACTGTGTCACCCCCCCCTCCAAAGAGACTCACGGGGCCATACCTGGGACACGATGGCATTGGCCAGCCCGGGGTAGCACTGAGGGCACCCTGGACAACTGGGGCGGCCGGGCGCAGGAGGCAGCTTCTGCAAGAGGGGACAGCAGTGGGTGGGTGGTCTGTGCACCCTCACCCTGCCATGGACACAGCTCCACATGAGGATGCCCATGGAGCCCGGGGCTGCCCGCGCTCACCGGCAGCCGAGGGTCGGAGGTGGGTGTCACATCGGGCTGCCGGAGCCCCGCAGAGTGGCCGGGGGGGACACGGGGGGTGCGAGCACTCTGGAGCAGGGGGTGGCTGTCACAGGAGCTGCGGGTGGCTCTGTGGGATGGGCCACCTGGGATGTCACCACTGAGGTCTAGGGATGGCCGGGACTGCCTGGGGAGCAGGGAGGGAGCAGTGTAGGGCATCGGCAGCCTCTGGTGAACCTCTGAGCCCTGCCCAGCCCCAGGGAGTCCCCGGAGAGGCTGGGTGACACAGGGTGCCACCCGTCCGGGGGTCTGGCTGCCCTGCTGACCCCTTGAGCCCCTGCTCATGAGTCCTGCATGCTCCCCCCGTACCTCAGCTGCTCATTCTCCACCACGAAGTCCCGCAGGAGGCCATAGAGGCTGGGCCAGGCTGGGGCTCCCTCCGATGGGAGCTGCCCTCCGAGAGAGGAGTGACGCAGCCCTGCAGGGCCATACCTGCCTCCCCAACTCGGCCATGCCCCCACCCTTGAGGGGGTCCCTGGGACCTCCATGCTCCTTGTTGGCACCATGGGCAGGCACAGCTGCTGGCGCAGGGAGAGGTTTTCCAGCTGCAGGGCATGGATTTCTTCCTCCAAGGTTTGCAGCAGCTTCTCCCGGGACACCTGGGAGCACAAGGGGGTGGCTCAGGGGAGTCCCAGCAGAGGGGCAGAACACCCTGCCCACAGCCCCTGACTCCTCTACCCTGTTGGCCAGGGGTCTGGTGGTGACCCTCCGGGCCCGGCTGGCATAGTGCAGCGTGCTCAATGTCTCCGAGAGGCAGCGCGAGGACGGGGAGATGCAGGCGACCTGCCAATGAGGAAGAGCCTCAGGTGAGCTGACAGCCAGGGGGTCACCCGTCCTCCTCCAGCCTTCCCCTCCACAGGGTGAGACACCCCAGCCCCCTGTGGCTTCATGGACCCCTACCCAGCCTCCTCCATGCACGTACCATCAGGGTGATGCCCGAGCCACCCAGGGAGCGGGCCAGCAGCCGGGTGAGCTTGCTGTCCCGGTAGGGGATGTGTGTCCGCTTCCCTCGGGGTTTGGCCAACAGAGAGATGCAGTGTCCTGCCAGAGGATGAGCCACAGAGCGCTCACCAGGGCTCTGACAGGGACCAGCAGCTCATGGTCCCATGGTGGGGGGGGGAACCCCACTCTTACCTAGTGCCAGGAGGCTGCGGTTGATGTTGTTGGCCTCCACGGAGAGCTCCCCGCTGGAGCCAGTCTCCTTCACCCGCTCGCTGCCAGCCAGGTCCACGAAGCACAGCGAGCCCTGCTTGCTGGGGCAGGCACTGGGCTGGGGGACCAATGTTGTGGGGGAAGTGATGATCTGCCCCCCCTTGTCTCTTCCACGTGGCCCACAGCAGTGTCCCAACCCCTGGGTCTGAGATCGAGCTCCCTGCTGCTCACTCCAGCCCCACCAAGGCATCCTTGGAGAGAAGGATGCGACCCCCCACCCTGGGGCTGTTTGCACCCCCATGAAGAACCCCACCACCTCAAGCCCACCCCCCCGTGTGCCTGGAACAGGACACGTGCTCACAGCCCGGCTGCGGATGTGGATGGTCAGAAGAGCGTGGCTGCGGCTCGAGTGCCTGTTGAGGGCATGCGCTGAGGTCCGTCTCCTCTGGGATCCTGCCAGTGGGGAGGGAAGGGAGGGAATGAGAGCTGTAGGGGGGCACAACACCCCACACTCCAGCACAGCACCCACTGCCCACCCCCTGCCAGGCATGAGCCTGCCTGGACTCTGCAGCAGGACAGGGAGCTGCCCCACTTGGATGCCATTGGAGCCCCACCAGTCCTTGGGACGGCTCTGCGGGGGGCTGAGAACCCCCACGCCAGGTCCAGCACCCCCCAAACATGCCCCTGCATGGCCCCAGCCCTGTGCCCGCAGCTCAGCACCTTGCAGGAGCAGGTCAGCGATGGCCTCCAGGCTCTCGAAGTCTACGCTGAGCTGGTTCTCCACGTAGAAGCCGCGGGTTTTGCTCCACCGCAAGGGCAGGGCACACGGCGGCCCCGTGCTCAGCAGGTCCCGGACCTGGGGAGGGGTACGGCGGAGGGGAGGCACAAGGGGAACGGGGGCACGGGGAGCCAGCAGGGCCTGGCTTGCTGGCTGAGCAGGCTCTTACCTGCTCGTTGTAGATCTCCAGGTAGGAGGCACTGAGAGCCAGGTCAGAGCCGCGGCTCCGGCTCTGCTCCAGGAGGCAGGCGAAGGATCTCTGCATCAGCCCCAGCAGCCCCGGGGCCACCGGCTGGGTCTCGCTCTGCACAGATGACAAGAGGGCAAGGAGTCACATCGCTTTGGCACCCACCTCCTCCCACCACCCGAGAGCCCACGACTGGGTGAGAAGAGCCTGTCCCACCATCAGGATCAGGTCGGGCAGGGGAAGGACAGCTTTGTACCTGGGGGAGGGGTCCCATCAGGGTGTAGGTCTTCCCTGAGCCGGTCTGCCCGAAGGCAAAGACGGTGCAGGAGAAGCTGGGGAAGATGCTGAGCCTCAGGCATGGCCCCAGGCGGTGGCACAGGGATGCCACCTCCTGGCACGGCTCTGGCAATGCAGACCTGCCGGCGAGGCCTGGATGGGTGCAGCGGGGTGAGCTGGAGGGCTGGGGTCCGCAGGGGGGCTCACCGGGACTCACCCATCTATCGCCAGCTCCACCAGCTGCCTCATCCCACTGCCTTCGAACACGACCTCCTGCGAGGCTCCGGTGTCAAACACGGCGCTAAACCCGAAGGTGGCATCGTGCCTGGCTGTGCTCACCTGGGTGCAGGGACGGTGGTGGCTCAGGGGGTGCTACAGCCCCCCCGGGCCCCAGTGGGGAGGTGGCACTTACGTGGACGGTGCCGTCGCCGATACTGTGCACAACCTGCCGGTCACCTCGCCGTGTCTCCGTGCAGGTCAGTGGACGGACCCTAATGGCAGGGGGGTACAGGGACACAGAGGTGTCACTGCACGGGGACCCCAGGGACCCCCGCAGTGCCCCTGCCCTGGGCAGGAGTGACGCTGGTCCCCACCATGTCCCCGAGCCCTTTGTGTCCCCCCCCCTTACCTCAGCACCACTCTCAGGCGTGTCTCTCTGCCCACCACGGGGACCTCCTGCTCCTCTCCGGGGCTCCTTTGGGAAACAGAGGGCAGGGGGGTAGCAGGTGCCCCCTGGCTGGGGGACCTGCCCACAGTCACCCCAGGAGCCGGGGCAGAGGGGCCCACAGTCACACTGTTCTCGCACCGTCCTCCCGTCCCCACTGTGCCCCGGGGCCTGGCAGGGGCCAGAGCACAACATCCCCCCACCACGTCCCCACAGAGGGACTGCCCTGTCCCCCCCCAGCCTTTCTGGGGTGCCAGCCACCCCACTGGCTGTATTGGCCAGGGAGGGACGGCGGCGGTCACTACCCAAGCCCTGCCTGCTCCAGAACAGGGTACCCTCTGTCCCCTTTGTCCCCTCGCCAACTTACGGTCTCTCCTGTCCCCGTGGGAGCGTTTTGGGCCGTGGGGCCGGCTGGGGATCCCAGACCCGCTCCCCCTCCGGCTCCATTCGCCCCCCCAGAACCCCTCGCTCGGGGTGGCCGCAGCGCCCGTCCCGTCCCGGCAGGAGCCACCGCCAGCCGGCCCGGGCTGCCCCGCACAACAGGTACCACCGCTCCGGTTAAACATTGACCGGTGCCAGCCCCGCGGGAGAGCGGCCGCGGCACGCGGGGGGGCAGGAGGTGGCACCTCGGCCATGGGAGCCGGGAAGGGGGCGCAGGGGGCCCCGGGCTCCTGCACCTGCTGGGGGTCCCCGACCCACCGGCACCGGTCCTCCGAGCCCCCCCCCTCTCCCCCCCCGCCCCGAGCCCTTGGATCTGACGGTGTCGAGGAGGGGGAATCAGTACGGGCAGCTGGGGGAGTTACTGATTCCCGGGGATGCTGGGGGGGGACCGTCCCCTAGGCAGCCGGGGTGATGCCGTCGGGGGCGCGGAGTGGGGACCGGCTCCGGGAGCCGCCAGGGAAGGGCTGGGGGGGGACAGCACCGCCCGCTCTGGGCGGTCCCAGCCCGCCGTGGGGGGGCCCGGGGGGGATAAAAGCCGGGGCGGCGGCGGCGGGGCCGGGGGAGCCGGGCAGGATGAGCGCGGCCCCGGGCACCTCCCGCGCCCCCCAGCCGCTGCTCCGCTTCCCCGACGGGGCGGACGGACCGGGTGGCGGGCGGGCGGCGGCGGCGGCGGGGAGCCGTGTCCCGGGGCCGTGCCCCTGTCCCTGCCCGGGGGGGCCACGGAAACGGCGGCGGACCACCTTCAGCCGGGGGCAACTGTCGGAGCTGGAGCGGGCCTTCGCCGCCGTGCCCTACCCGGACATCGCCACCCGGGAGCGCCTGGCCGAGCTCACCCAGCTGCCCGAAGCCAAGATCCAGGTGAGCGCGGACGGGACCCCCCCATCTCTATCCCTTCGTTCCTCCCGGGACCCCCCCCCCCCTCCCTCCGCGGGGCCACCCCATCGGGCCAGTGTCTCACGGTGTCCCCTCCCCATGCCCGGCCCAGGTCTGGTTCCAGAACCGCCGTGCCCGCAGGATCCGCAACGCCAAACCGGAGCCACCGCCGCTGCCACCGTCAGGGGAGTGGGGTCCCCCCACGGCACCCCCCGATGACAGCACCCCGAGCCCGGACCCTGCTTTGCCTCCGCCTGGAGCCCACAGCCCCGCTCGGGGCCTCCCCACCTCGCTGGGCTCCATCTCCGACCTCATCTACAGCGCGGCCATCACCAACCTGGGCGAGCCGTAGCCATGACGAGGACCCCCCCCCCCAGCACCGAGGGCCCCCCTGGCACCGAGGCCCCCCCCACCAGCTTAGCGCCACGATTTCATTAGGGTGTGGAATTACTGCCGGTCCCAAAGGTCCTGAGGATGTCATCCAATATCCTAAATGCCGGTGCGGCCGTGGCGGGGGCAGCTCCCCATCAGCCCCCTAATACCGACTAATCTTTTGGAAAAAATACCTTAATCTGAGGCCGTATCCGCGGATGATTGTGGCGCGGCCGCCCCTAATCCGCAGGCACGTTTGCAGGTGCCGGCAGATCTCCCCCGTATCGGATATTAAAGCGTGTTTGCAGAGGGGCTTAGCTGCCATCAGAGCATTAATCACCGTGTCCGGCCCTGGCAGGTTGCCCACCCGGCAGGTGTCCGGGTCCACAGGGTCCGGCAGTGCCAGGCTCGGTGCCCCCCTCCCCACCGTGGGGCCGTGAGTGCACCGAGCTGGCTCCGCTCTCTGCTCTGTGGCGCCGGAGAAGCCCTCGGGTTGTGTGTTGAGGTGCGTCCCCTCCCTACCCACAGAAACTGGGCCCCCTTTGGCAGGGGAGGTAGAGCCACGCACCCCACGGCACGGGCAGCTATGGCTCGTGCTCCCCCCGCCCCGAGGCACCCACAGCTGTGGGTCAGGAGATGCCGTGGGGACACCGAGCTGCTGCAGATACCGCCGAGCTGGGTGCCAGCCCCAAGGTGGCTGCGCCGGACACCACTGTCCTCCTGAACTGGAGAGGGAAAGGGCTTGCCCCCCAAAAACGAGCTGGGTCGGGTGCTGCCATGTGGGTGACAAGGGAGTTACAGTCCCTGAAAGCGGGTGAGGGAGCGGGCGGGGGCAGCGAGGGCAGGAAAAGGGGGGGTTTTGGCAGGAGCGGGATGCGGGATGCAGAGGGAGAGGGAAGATTCACAGCTCCCTGTGGTGGTGTTTAGCTGTCAGGTCGATGTTCCGCGATAGCGACAGACGTCCCCGTCAGGCAGGAAGAAGTTCGCAAACGGGCAAGGTTATTTAATTCCAGAATAAAAGGACAGCAACTTCACAGGAGAACGGGAACGGCAGGAGCTAATGCCCCTCTCTGTGCTGGCGTGGTGAGAATCCACAGCTGTCCCCTCTTCTGCTCCACAGCTGTAGGATTTTTAATCCATGATTCATTTCAGGAACATTACGGAGCGGGAAGCAAAGGAGGAGGCCTGAGGAATGCAGCAGTTGTCCCGGTAACAGGAGCAGGTACAAACAGATGGTAGAAGAGAAAACTGCCCCAAATCAGTGACTCCTGGGGAGGTCAAAAGCCTCCAGCACAAGGCCACAGTTCACGGGGACGCATGTGACTATAGTTTCCCGAGGTCCCCTTCGAGGGTCCGCACCATCACATACAGCTCAGCCAAGCCAACCACCGAGGCCACAATTACCGCTGACAGGACGCGCTGGGGACACGAAAAGAGAGATAAAGTGACCCCGGCCGGCAACAGAGCACGCCCCAAGCGTGTCCCGAGGCCACAGGCTCACTCACCGCCGCCGTCTCTGCAAAGACGTACTGGCTGCCCAGGTACGTGCAGGCGAAGGCGGCCACCACGGTGACAATGAAGTTGAATATGGTGATGACAACAGCTTTAACAGAGCGAACTGGAGAGAAGGGGAAAAGACGATTGTTTTAAGGTAAGGCTCGGAGAGCTGGGCTGGGGACAAGCTGTAATCCTGCTACCGGAGTCTGCCGGTGGCTGCCTCATCTGGGCTACAGGAAGGATTCCCAGGAATACTTGAGGATTCACATGCTTTATGCCTCCAAAAATATTTATCAGAACGGCCAACAGGCTACTCCTTTACTGGAGGAACACTTTTGTGCATTAAAACCTGAGATGCTTGGAGAGGGAAGGGCTGTCTGATGTCAACAGCCAGCGATGCACTGGGTCCCGCGACTGACCTGTAGGTACACACGGCCAGGCATTAGCAGGACGGGCAGCCACTCACCTTGTCTCCCAAATTCGGCCAATGTCCCGTTCATCTGCTAAAAGAAGGGATGAAAACAACTTGTGATGGGTTGTATTTTAATGTTAACTGAATAATAAAAGCAACACCGATGCCCTGTGCTGTCTCTTAAGACTCAGAAGTTCAGAGAGCTGCCGGGGGGGGCCCTGGCAGCTCCACAGGGCCTGGGTTTCTCTGGGTTTATCTTTGTGGTCTGATTCAAAGACACTGAAAAGGGATCATTTCTAATCAAAGCACTTCCCAGTGTGTGAACGTTTCCTTGCAAGTAGGTTCTCTGCCACAGGTTTGTCTTTAATAGAAACACTAGAGGGTCTCGCCTTCATAGAATCATAGAATTATCTAGGTTGGAAGGGACCTTTAAGATCATCTAGTCCAACCATCAACTTAACTCTGATAAAACCCGTCACTAAACCATGTCACACCTTGTCACCTGTGTTCACACAGCTGGCCAGAACTACATGTTGTAGAGCTCTGCACGCTCTTTGTCCAAACGGACACAGTTACACAACATCAAACATCAGATACTGGGGGGGGAAGCAGGGAAGAACGTGATGAGAACGCAGATATGGGAACACTCCTCTGCTTCTCCCTTGTTTGAAAGGAACGCCGCTGTCATTACCATCCCTCTCTGCTTAAAACACTCCAGTTCATAGACGAAGCGGCCAAGTTTGACAGCAAAGCAGATCTTCTCACAAGAGTTAATGCAACTGGAAGATAAGTGCAGGGACTTAAATGCCCAGGGACACCAAGACAGGCTTGTTCCAACCGTCACCGTACCAAAAGATCTCACCTCTTCCTTGGAAAGAATGAATGCCCAAATATTCCCCTGTGTTTTCAGCTTTTACCTTGACATGAATGATCTCATTTTAAAACTATGATGAAAATGTAACAGTTCAGAAAAAGGCTGCACAGATGCTCCCAGTAAAACATTTACCATGGGCACTCTGTCTCACAGATCAAAATCCAAGATCTTTGGCGCTGTAAGCTGTTCCCAAACATCAGCATCTCTTCTATTTCACCATCCTGGATACCCTGTCCCACCTCTGCCCTCAACACCGCATTTGTTGTCCCCATGCAATTACAGCTTGCACTCCTCAAGTCCCGGCCCATATCCCCTCTGTACTGCACTCTATGGGGTAAATTTCCTTTGCTATCTGTCAGGTTGCTAACCGCCACGCTTTTGAGGAATGCATCCTGACAGCAGGCGATGCAGAAGATCTCTCACCTGGCCGGTGATGTTGCGGGTCATGCGTTGGTACTCCTCGTTGGCCAGCTTGGCCTTTATCCGCTCCAGCCGGGCCACCAGCTCGGGGTTCTGGGGGAAGGGCAGAGCCACTGTGAGGGCCGGAGGCCGCCACCATCTCCCGCGACCCGTACCCAGCCTTCACCTACCCGCGGTGGTACCGGCACCTCGGGGAAATCGATCTCGCTGCCTTCCAGGAGCTCGTGTAGGTAGAGCGGAGACCCTACGGATGGGGAACGGGACGGTTAACGGCCGCCCGGCCGGCCGCGGCTCGTCGCGCCAGGGGCGGCGCGGCCTACCTGCCTCCCGCAGCGCGGCGTGCAGCCTTCGCAGCAGGCTGAAGGGCACCACGGCGCCTTGGGAGGCCAGTGCCGCCTCCAGCTCGGCCCGCAGGTCGGCGGGCAGCTCCGCCAGCTCGCTGCCCTCCACCGCCTGCCGTAGCCGCCGCCCGGCCCGCACCGCCGACGCCATCTTGCCCGGCCGCCGTCGCCTAGGCGACACGGAGCGCCATAGAGAGCGCCGACGGGCTAGAGCGGCGCTGCCCGCCCCGCGGGGGCCGACGGGAAGCGGAGGGGGACGCGCGGTGCATTGTGGGCTGGCGGCGGGGTCGGCCCGGCCGCGGGATGTCGGGCTGCGCGGCGCGGCGGTACGTGGCGGCGGCGCTGGGCCGGTGCCGGGCCCGCGGGCTGCCCCTCTGGGAACCGACCCCCGCTCGCGGGCCGCGGCCCCTGAGTGCGGGGGGAGCCGCGGCCCTCCCGCCGCTGCTGCTGCCGCCGCGGCGGCACCTCTCGTCGCGGTGAGGCCTGCGGGGGGGGGCGTGTTGTTAGGGAGGGCAGGGCCCGGGACGGTTTGGGGGTGTCGAGGGGAGGGTTGGGGTGAGGAAGGGGGTTGTCAGGGGTTTGGGGGAGGCAGGCCGTGGGAGCCTGAAGGGAGGTGTTTGGGGGTGGGGATGCGGGGCTCTGAGGGGGTATTTGGGGGTGGGATGAGGAGAGGGGCTTTGAGGGGCTGTTTGGGGGTGACGTGGGGAACTCTGAGACTTGTTTGGGAAGGGAGTAGAGGCTCTGAAGTGGTGTTTGGGGTGGTTGGGGGGGCTGTTGAGGGAAAACCGTGGAGAAGTTGGGGAGCTGTTGGGGTGGCTGGGGAAGGGATATGGGAAAGGGGGGATTGGGCTAAAGAGGCAACTTGGCAAGGGAGTGTCCAGGGCAGGTGGGAAAGGGGGGGGTCAGCAAAAGGGTGGAGGGCAGGTAAGGGGGAGTGACTGGGCAGCCTTGCATGTAGTGGGGCTCTTGTGGGGGATGCGTGGTACCCGAGGGAGGTATGAGCTGGGGGGACCATGCCTGGCCAGCACCTGGGTCTCAGGTGCTATGTGCCCCCTGGCCTGGAGGCTGGTTCAGCCCCTGCACGCTCACCAAACTACCTCTCTGCTCCTAGAAACCGTCCAGAGGGCAAAGTGCTGGAGACTGTGGGGGTGTTTGAGGCACCGAAGCAGCACGGCAAATATGAGACGGGACAGGTAAGTGGTTCTGGGGAGCAGAGCTGACCCTGCAGGCTTGTTCCAAAGAGACCTGGATAGCCGAGTGACTTATCCATAAGGGGGCTGCTGTGCTGTAACAGAAGGCCAGAAGTTTCACAGTTCAGTGCTCCTTGTCTCTGCTGTGTCTGCAGTTTGTCAGTCATCTGACAGTAGCAAGTTGATAAGAATCTGCAGCATGACACAAACGTTCCTACAGTGGCATTTGCTCCGCTGGTTTTATTTAGGGGTTTTCTCCCTCCAGGAGCAAAAGAGGCAATAACTGAATTTGTGAAATAACAAACTAAACTTGTCACTTCTGCGCTTAGGACTTGCAGATCTGTTTCCGCGTTCCTGAGCGGTCTCTCTCATGCTGGTCTCCTTTCTGCACGTTTGCCATACTACTATTTTATTACTGGTTTAGTCATTCACTTTCATGGGATAGAGATGGCACGAATTTCTTCTCCCACCCCAGAGAGAAGAAATGTTTATGTTCCCTCTTTGTTCTGGGTTTGCACAGTGGTGATTCTCCTTGTATTCCCATCACACACATTCCTGGTCTTTGTAAATGTTTCTAGTTTTACCTCAGTTAGCAGATTTTTTTAAAATACTATTAGAAAAGGGCTTTTGGCTTCACGTTTTCTTTTGTATCTAAGTTGATTAAAGCTTGCTATTTATTCAAATGCAATTATTTGTTCCTTTTAGCTGTTTCTTCACAGTGTGTTTGGCTATCGAGGAATAGTCCTGTTTCCCTGGCAAGCCAGGCTTTATGATCGAGATGTGGCTTCTCCTGTCACAGAAAAGTAAGGATTTGTTCTGGTTTATATGTTGTTGTACTGTTACATTTGCATTTTTGTGGTGAGTTTCCTGGTTGGGGTAGTCCAGTTTAAGGAGGAAGATGATTTGGTTCTCTTTTGCATGAAGGTAGATTAGAACAGAGGTGCTTAAAGAAGAGATATTGCACGAGTATCAATTTTGTGTTAATTAGAGACACGATGGAAGTATGAAGGATGAGAGTGTGTGTGTGTGAAGGAAATAAAAATAAAAAAAAAAAACAAAACCCAAACAACAAACTATTCTTCTGGAGTCGTTTGTTATAAAAAAAACCCTCTTGTGTTGCTTTTTGAGTTAGGTGTAGGCTCCTGTGTTAAAATTGCAGGCTGCTTCTTCTGTGGATTGCCAGTGTCCTGGATTTGTCAGCTGCCCCTCCGCTTTCAACCCACCAGGTCAACTTCATCCTTCTTGTGGACTGAGTCACTGTTCAGTTCTCTCCCCTCTTCCATCCGTTTCCCCCTGGCCTGTGGTGGAAGTGTGCTAGGCGAGTGTGCACGTGGAGTTGGGAAGGAACAAGGAGTAAGCAGAGAGAGAACCAGAGGGCAGTAGAAATGCCCACCCCAGACAGGAGACTGGACCGAACAGGAAGAACTTCCGAGTTCTCTAAGAGCTGTTGTGCCTGTGACAGACACTATTGATTGTCATCTCGGCTCATGTGTCGTTGTGTGGGTGGCTGACATGAGTTTAATTTGGATGGAATTGAATGATTGCAGACTGTGAAATGTATTTTTAAAAAAGAAAAAAAATCAATCACTGTTTATGAATGTGCTTGGTCCTGGTAACAACAGTTTGCTGCCATCTTGCGCTTGAGCTCAGTGCTCTGCTTTTCTTTTTAGAAGCGAGAACGCGACAGGCCATGGTTCCAAAGAGGTCAAGGGCAAAACGCATACTTACTATCAGGTGCTAATAGATGCCCGGGATTGTCCGCATATAGTAAGTAACCAATAATCTTGTTATTGAAACTCAAATATCTTCTTCTATGCGAATGCTTTACATGAACAGGCACTGAAAGAAAATGGCTTTGATGGCTAACTTGTTTGTTTAGAATTTTAGGACAGATTTGTTCTTTAAGTTGTATTTTCCCTGAGAAAGATAATCTGGAATGTCATATGACTGTTCTCTGGGTCGTGTTTCCCCTTTCCAGCCTCCCTTCCTCATCCTGTTGGCATTCCTACTCTGTTGCACGCAGGTCATTATGAATAGGGCTTGCAGCACTGAAAATGTTCTTCAGTTGTTTGAGTGGAGAGTTAGTCTAGAGGAGTTAAAGGGAGAGATGTTCTGAGGCGAATTGGTTAATAAAATAAACATTTTACAGTAATGTTGTAATAAACACGCCTTAGAAACCACAACAGCGTGCCTAGAAACTGGCCCACAACAATCCACACAGAAAGACATAAACCTCCCTTTTTCTCAGTCCCAGAGATCACAGACGGAAGCAGTGACATTCCTGGCAAATCACGATGACAGCAGAGCCCTCTATGCCATACCAGGTGAGTAAAATACACCTTCAGCCTCTCTGGAGACGTGGACTGTCCTGAGGTGAGGTCAGAAGAGTCATTGACCGTCAACTTGTGCCAGTGAAGCAGCGGTACCTACAGGACGTTCCTGTAGTGGCTCCATCTGTGGTTTAGGGCCCTGCTAGAAACAACAGGATGACTAAAGTACATGGAGCCATGTTGGAGAGATGGAAGTTGGGCAGACTCTGTGACCAGATACAGGCCTGCTCACTCTGAGCTGTTGAGACGTGGATCCCATACACATACCCTTGTTGCATACGGGCTATTGTATTTTATTACTGGGGCAGCTAGATCTCTTCCTGTCCTGTGCATTTCCTGCCCAAAATCCTTTTGTGGCAGTGCAGTCATTTCCCAGGCAGTATGTATTTATCAGGGAAATCATTCTATGGAGAAGTCTCACGAGAAAATGCCTAGGAAGGGGTATTAGTGGCCTGTTTCGTCCGTTCTTGCTTGCAATCATGGTATTAGTTTGGCTTTTGCTGCCAAAGTCCTTTTCTTAACATCTTAGTACTGTGATCCATTTCTCTGCCAGGAGACTTCTGAGCTGCTCTTCAATGGAGAAGTTCAATGGCTTTTCTTTTTCAGGTTTAGATTATGTAAGCCATGAAGATATCCTTCCCTACAGCTCCACTGATCAAGTGCCCATCCAGCATGAGCTCTTTGAGAGGTTCCTCATGTACGACCAAACAAAAGGTAAGCTCTGGCTTCAGAGGGAAATCTTCAGAGCCAGATTCTTTTGAGGTATTTTATGACAAACAGCCAGAGCCCATCATCTTGGATGCAGCATAAAAATCCTGGTCTGGTTTGGGGTTTGTTACAGTAAAGCCTTCTTTAAGTAATTGTAACTATGTGAAAGGCGTTGCTTTGAGGGGAAAGCACTCCGGTTATGGTGTGCCTCTCCTCATAGTCTCTTTCATCTTTCCCTCCTCACAGTTCCACCTTTTGTAGCGAGGGACACACTGTGCGCATGGCAGGAGAAGAACCACCCCTGGCTGGAGCTCTCCGATGTGCACCGAGAAACTACAGAGAACATCCGTGTCACAGTCATCCCTTTCTATATGGGCATGAGGGTAAGTCTGTGTTGCATGTCGGTGTGTTAGTTCTGTCATCTCTTTAACTGGCGTGTTTTTTCTAAGACCAGTTTACTGACTGAAGGTACCTTTTGCTTACTGGAAAATGACTTTTTAATCGCAGTGTCATTGTCATTATGTTCAGCAGAGATATGAATGTGAAACTGTTTTGTCATACAGTTTTGGAGAATAGCTCCTGCAACTTGGCTTTTGCTTGTTATTTGTAGGACGGGAAATAACCCTGTACAGTTCTGCAGAAGTGTTAGCGAGATATTTAGGAAGGCTTGTGAATTGGTCTTCTACTGCCTCAGTCATGGATGGTGGCACCGAGGCCATCTGTCCTGCAATGACAGACATACCCTGCCCGCTGGTGAGGGTGCTGTGGGTGTCTGCCCGTTTCCTGGCTCAAATGTGGGTTAGAGGGTTTGGCTAAAGCCTTCTGGATTTAGCTGATAACCATGTGCTCTTCATAGTGTAAGAACTTCATGCAGACCATCTAGAATAATGAGGCTCCGATAGATTTCCCAGTGGGAGGGTTGGGAATTACCGCAGCGGTTTGATTTCTGAGTCCAGACAAGCACAGCTGCCGGGGAGCCTGCACCGTGGCCAGTGTGGATTTACAACTTCTGCGGAGCCCAACTGATGTTTGTCCTAACCCTGTCAGAAAAACAGGTGCCTGAAGGCAAGGAAACGGGTGTTTCTAGATCTGTAGAAAGTGCGTAACTAACATGGAGATCCAACCCTCCGTAGTCACGAGATCCTTGCAAATCTCCCACCTCATGATTACATGTCTAGAGCAGAGCCAGTGCCAGGCGGCAGCTGATGGACTGCTTCGGAGAGCAGCTGTCTCTGTGCTCATGTGAGTTGTCCGTGTCAATCTGGCATGGAGTGAGAGCCCCTGTGCTTGTGCTGCGCTGACAGCTGAAGAGGTTTTGGCGCTGAGCGTTGAAGGGCAGCTGCTAAAGTCTTTTGTTTCTCTTGACAGGAAGCCCAGAATTCCCATGTCTACTGGGTAAGTGCATTTTGTTTCACCAAGCAGCTAAAGGGAAGGAGTTTATTTGCTGTGGCATCATTGCTGTGTGATAAGCTCTGAGGGAGAGTAGCCCTTGCCTGGCAACTGTTTCCCAGTATCGGCTATGGGTTATCAACTCTTTGCAGCTGATTCTAGTTCTTGATAATGGTTTTTCTTCTGTCCAGTGGCGCTACTGTATTCGCTTGGAGAACCTTGACAGCGAAGTGGTACAACTCCGAGAACGGCACTGGAGGATATTTAGCTTGTCTGGCACCTTGGAAACGGTCAGGGGCCGCGGTGTTGTAGGAAGGGTAGGTATTGTGTAGCTTCTTTTGGGAAACGCAGCCCTTTGCTGGAGTCTTCTTGCTCAGGTTGATTTGCCAGTAAATTGCTTAGTGGGCAGTAGAAATAGATGGAATAGGAAACTGGCAATGAAAAAAATCACATGAGCTTTTCATCTGTTGTTAGTGTGCATGAACTGAAACTTCACACTGAGTATTAGAGAATGATCCTAAAAGACTGTTAATGGGAAAACTGGAATAGTACATGATTCTGGCACTACTCACTGGGGGAGTTGTTCGCCGTGTAGTTGGTAACGGTGCTTGGGTGTGGAGCTCTCTGTTTTTCTTCTTGCTGTATCAGTTTCCTGTTGATGCCTGTCTATGGGGAAATGTTAAGATCTGTTGCTTCTTGTCTTTTTAGGAGCCAGTTTTATCCAAAGAACAGCCAGCATTTCAGTACAGCAGTCACGTCTCCCTGCAGGCATCCAGTGGTCACATGTGGTAAGAAGTGGTTATTACTGCAGTAGTGATTTAGATATAGGACCCCACAGCGCTGAGCTGGGATGCGGTTTGCAGTCTGGAGTTATGGCTGAAAGGTGGGTGGAAGTGGACTGGACCAGAAATAATTGATAGTTGAAATTTTTATGAGCTTCTCTGTAGCAGTATCCCAATTAGGGCTAAGAAGATCTGTTGTTTCTCTGCACCAAGAGAGGTTCCAGCCTAATTTATCCTCCTTTTCTGGTCTGTGCTAGACTGGATTTGGAAAGACACAAAGCACTTCTCTGTTGTCTTCTGCTGTACTCAGTTTCTGTCCCTTTCAGTCCTTGGTGCAAGAGGCAAGGCTTCGTGCTGGTGTTTCCCTGGGCAGCAGGGATGTGTAGACCAATATCCTGTCTCTTTGCAGAGGACTGGGCTTTGACTCAGTCCCCGAGTGAAGCTGTCCAGTTCTGTGTCCACAAGGAATTGGTGCATGGGGTTATTCCTAGGTAAGGCCTTCAGTCTAACTGGTGTTCAGGGTCCCCTCTGCTGTAAGTGCAGGTAGGAAGGTGTTCAGCTGAGTTGTTCTTTTCCTGTGCTGCAGGGTTGAAGCAGTTTCTCTCTGGGGAAACCCCATTTCAGCTGGGTTAGCACATTTAGTGTCTCCTCTGTGTGGACAAGAAATGCACAGCCACCTCTTGCCTTCTCTACAACAGGTTTCTCTGGCTTGCATTTTTTTAAGTAAATCTCTTTCAGAGTTAAGCTGCCTTGGAACTGCCTTTGAGTTGGGAAAAGCAAGAGAGCAGGTCTTTGCCTATAGGATACACCCTTGTTTGCCATGTTAAGCATTTTGAATTGCCTGAATGCGTGCCCCGGGGAGTAAAACCAGATTGTTTAGTAGTTTCTCCCTCTCTGCCTGCATCCTGAAGAAAAGGAGACAAAGGTTCTGCAGCTCAGAAGCTGTTCAGTTTGGCTTCTGGTGTTCGATTGTGTCCCCTCCTTCACGAGAACCTGTTAATTTATCTCACTGATCCTCTTGCCCATGTCACGTTCTACAGAACAGTCACCTGTAGTTCAGGGCAATAAACACATTCTTTGTTTGTACAAGGACAGGCAGATTCAGTTCTGAAATGCCCTTTCTGAAATGCAGAGCAGAAGCTATACCAAATTACAGCTGCGAAGGGATTTCCTATTGTTGCAGGCTTCTTACCCAGTGGAGTTTCTGCCAAGAAATAGGAATCTTGAATTCACGTGTAATCAGTTTGTAAAAATAGCTCAGATGGTTGTGTCTCCTGCGGGGTGGGAGTTAGGTAAACACTGCCGCAGATGCAGTGGAGTGCGCTTACCTCCCGGAGGCTCCAATCATGAGAGCTTTATTCAGGAAATGTATATTAGAGATGTGATGCAAACTGCAGAGGAGTCTTCCAATAAATGAGTCATCTTGGCAGGCAGATGTCCTTGCTGCGGAACCGGTGTCCTGCTGATGGACCGGCTTCGCAAACGCAGCCCCAGGAAGAGCTCATGTCTTGCCTTCTTGCTGGTAATTCCTAGCTGTGTTTGTCCCTGGCCTCAGTGTGATCTCTGCCATTATTTTGCAGGGGTACTTTTCGATTTGAGAGGCCTGATGGCTCCCACTTTGATGTCCGAATCCCACCCTTTTCTCTGGAAAGCAACAAAGATGAGAAGACCCCCCCTTCCGGCCTTCACTGGTAGAGCAGACCGAGTGCCGAGACCCACAGAGACCTGTGTGTGTGGTAGACCTTTTTTTGCCTCCCCATTATGCTGCAGCCAAGAACACGGAGCTTTTAAACATTTTAAACCATTTTTGTTTTAACTGTTGTCTAACGGGGAGGCTTTTTTGAACTTTAATACTGGCTCTCTCAGGCTGCTTGTAAACATAAGCTGTGTTACAGTTAACCCTCCCCTCTGTGGCACCTGCTGGGGTTGGAGCTGGGGGACGTAGATCTGTGCTGCCGCAGAAGACTTGGCCCCCTCAGCAGGCCTGGACCCTTTCCAATGTGTTGTGAATTCTCTGCAATGTGAGGTTTCTCTAATAAACTGGCCCTTCCAGTTGCAACCAGTCTTCCTTTATAAACCGAGGTCTAGGCTTTGCATCCAGCCTGCCCCCTGGCTTGTTGCTCCCCCCCTCGCCCATGTGCAAAGCGGAGTCAGCCCAGACTTTTTGCCTCTTCAGGAGGCAGCAGTGAGGCTGTTTTAGGGAGCAGGAACAGGAGCTCGGCCTTCCTGCAATGCAGCTGCTTTCTGGGATGTAGCCGGTGCGTGGTGGAGCAGCATGTGAGCTCCACTCCTCGCTGCGCAGCTTGTCCAGGCTGCGCGCTGGAGCGACACATAGCCCTTTTTCTCAGAGAAGAGAGGGCAGAGCTGGGGAAGGGGGGTTGGCAGGTGACGCTGAGCAACCTGCCACGGTGTGTTGTGTGTGTATAGAGCACCAGGCTGTGCGTTGTGATCGTAGAGGAGAGCTGAAGGGGGCCCTCCCCACGCAAGGGCTTGCCTTGCTGCAGGAGTGCGTGTCCCAGCTGCTGGAGGATGCTTCACCGCTCACACTGCGGCTGTAACCAAATTTCCTTGGTAGTTTCTGCTTTGGCAGGAAGAGCTTGTTTTAACCTGCAGTGCTGTTGGCTACAGCGAGGTAGTGCTTGGCTTTCTGCTCCTGCTTGCTGGACTCGGTGGGTTGTGATTTTATGGGGTTTTTTTGGTAGTCTGTGCAGAGGGAGGTCCCTGCAGAGCCACCCAGATCAATTAAACAGCTGTAAGCTTACAACGTGTGGATTTGTGGGAATTTTGCTTTTACACTTGAAGGGCCTGCTCCACAGTGTAAATCAGGCGTTAGCTCTTTTTACAAGCTGGAGCAGCTCTCGGCAGCTCTCGGCAGCTCTGAGGATTGCAGAGATCTGGAGAGACATCGGCCTCCGTGGTGGGACCCTTCTGGCTGTCTCTGGGTTTCCAGACTTCTGGGTGACTCGCGGGGGCAGAGGTAGTTGGCTTTGTGATAGCAACTCTAGGCAGAAAGTTTCAAACCTTGCTCCTTTCCCTCGTCTTGTTTAAATGACAAGGTCTAACTAACTCACAGGAGTGTTGTTTTTCTTGATTTAGAAGTATCCTACTTACCCTCTTTTCCCCCAAGTCCTCTCTGAGCAGGCTCTTCCCATTTGGCTCTGCAAGGCAGTGCTGTGTCAGTGCTATGAGCCGTCTCAGCCTTTGGAAACAACAGCGGGAGAGGCTGACGCGCTGTCCTGCAGCCAGTGGATACCAGCATAGAGAGACTTAATTACTGTTCCTTAAACAGTGTGTATCTGTCACGAGTCTCTTAATTTTGTCTTCCTTCCTGTCAGGTAGGACGTGCAATCTACATTGCTTTTAGAGTTTGAAAGGTTGACGTAGCCAGCCTGCTTTTAGGGGTAGAAAAGGATCTGTAAAGAACAGCCCACAGCAGATGACCCCACGCTGCCGCTGTCATGCCGGTTTCTTCTCAGGAGGAAAAAGGGGGGGATGACGCCTCGAGTTCAGGGGAAGCAGGATCCTGCAGGAATGTGCTGTTGCCCTCCTGTGCAGTTGCTCAGTGGGGATCAGAGTAGCAGCTGCCCTGCCCTTGGGTTACACACTTCAGCTTTACTGGCAATTGTGACACCACTGTAAATGTTTAACCCTCTTGCTGGCCAGTTGGTGTTTCTGGGGTGCTGTGGACCTAACGCTTCCAGTAACAAGCAGAGTTATTTTCCTGAGCGACAGCATGGTCTTGGAGGCGGGGGTGTTTGGTGTGACGTGCCACCAGGTCCTGGAGGCGGGGGTGTTTGGTGTGACGTGCCACCAGGCAGGGTAGGGCTGAGCCCAGGAACAGACGTTCTGGGCTGGAGAACGGATTGGCAAGAACCGAGGTGACCAGCGCTGCCGGTAACAAACGGGGCTGGAATGTTTCCACTCCATCACTCTTTGTGGAGGAGGGGGGGGGCCCTGGACCGGGCCCAGGGCTCGGGGGTGGCCTTTCCTCAACTGCTGCTTTCCGTAGGGCTGTTTGCAGAGCTCGGGCGAGCCCTCTCTCCGCGGGCGGGTGGCTTTCCTCTCTTGTGTAAATACCTGTACAAAGAACTAATGAATAAAGCGCTGAAGGAACGGCTGTCGCTCCTGCCTCTCATTACCCCCCTGCACCCGCCTCCCTCACTGGGGCTGGTCCCGGCCCCTCAGCGCCGCTTTCCCGCCCTCCCCGCGGGGCCGGGCCCGCCGCTCCTCCTTCTGGGCGGGCAAGGCCAAAGCAGCTCCGCCATCCCCCTTCCCTCACGCCGCCATCTTAGTCTGTGCGGAGCCCTGCGTGCGTCGCGGCGCCGGAAGTGACGTGCCGGAAGCGGCGAGGAGGCAGCATGGTGGCGGCGGGCGCCCACCGGCCCGGGCCGCTGAAGCAGCAGAACAAAGCGCACAAGGGCGGGAAGCACAGCGGGTCGTCGCAGCGCCGTGCTGGAGGTGAGGCGGGGCGGGACCGGCCCAGCCGCCTTCCCCGCCGGCCCTGCGCGCCGCGGCCCGCCTGACCGCTCTCTCCCCCCGCAGGCCGCGTTTCCGTCAAGGCCCAGCCCCGCCGGCGGATCCGCGACCTCAGCAGGGTGGACCGGAGGCACCAGGCGCTGCAGCTTCGCCGGCAGCGCAAGGAGGCGGTGAGGGCCCTGGGGGAACCGCGCCGGTTCGGGTGTTTGCGAGTGGGGTGCGGGAACGGGGCCGGTGCGTGTCTGTGGGGATGGGCCACGTTGGGTCTTTACGGGAGACTCAGGAGCTGGACCAGGGAGAGGAATGAGCGCCTGGGTCTGTTCAGTGTAGGTCAAGCGGAACATTACTGTGTCAAGCGGGTTCGAGTTGAGCAATGGAGGGATCCGGTATTGATCGGGGGGGTAGGATAGGAACTGGATTGGGGCCGGGGTTCACCCTCTGCAGTTGTGCCCGCAGGTGCTGGCAGAGAAGCGGAGCTTGGGCAGCAGGGATGGGCCCCCACACCTCGTGGTTCTGGTGCCGCTGCACAGCAGGGCTGCAGCCCATGACACCCTCCACTTGCTGCAGAGCCAGGACTCTGCTGTTGTCCGTGTCGATGAGGGAAGAGCTGGTGGCTTTGCGCTTCTCTGTCCCCGTCTCAAGCAGCGTTGGCGCTTCATGACAGCACAGGCAGGTGAGGAAATGCTATTGTTGATGTCATTCTTGGCTCTGTACCTTTGGCAGCCTCAGTAATGGAGGTGTTTTGTGTGCAGGAGACCTTCATGCTGTCCTAGACCTAGCAAAGGTCGCCGACTCCCTCCTATTCATCCTGGATCCTGCAGATGGCTGGGACAGCGCAGGGGAGTACTGCCTCTCCTGCCTCTTCGCGCAGGGGCTGCCCAGTTACGGTGAGTGAGTGAGAAATATTAAGGGCTTTTAGTGGGATATAGGTCAAGAGGGTGCTTGATGGGGATTTTCTGTTGAAGTAATTAAAAACTCTATGTGTTAATAGGTAATCATAGGTCTTTGCTCTGTTTCTGAGCGTAGATCAGTCGAGTGAACGCCGTTGTCATGCTCCCTTGTTGTGTTACTACCCTGGTAGGGGAGTGCTGGACATAAAAGGGGTATTCTAGGCTTAGACTTCTGGGTGCGTGGTGGTTCTTAGCGTTGTAGCAGTTACTCAGGTGAGCAGAGCAAAGGGATTCAGATACTGGGGTCAGTTCCTGGGTCTTATCTCCATGGTCTCATTTAGTCTCAAAATCTTACCTCTAAATACAGATTTTTCTGTCCTGATTGTTCTTTTGAATGGGTGAAACTGCCTTTGTGACTTGGGGTGTGGATCTATTGCTTGGTTATTTGGGTTACTGGTATCTGAGTTTGTTTTAATGCTTAGCAAAAGGTGTATCAGAACAGGTTCTGATCCTGAGCTCTGTTCTGTGCCCTGCTTGGTAGCTCTTGCTGTCCCAGGGGGCGCTGACTTGCCACCTAAGAAGCGAATAGATGCCAGGAAGAAACTGGCCAAAGCCATTGAGAAGCGCTTTCCGGAGGCCAAGCTCTTTCCGCTGAACACGGAGCAGGAGTCCTCGCTGCTGCTGCGGCACCTCGCCACCCAGAAGCAGCGGCATCTCGCTTTTCGGGATAGACGGGCTCACCTGCTCGCTTACGCTGCTGAGTTTGTACCCGGTCAGGAGAGCGACCTGGTTGGGACCTTAAAGGTGTCCGGCTTTGTCCGGGGACAGACCCTGGACGTGAACAGCCTGGTGCATATTGTGGGGTATGGAGACTTCCACATGACCCAGGTGGATGCGCCCCCTGATCCCCTCTCTTTGAACCCCCGAGTGGTTAAAGGACAGAAGAGGAGTCAGGACATGGAGATACAGGTGCGTTGGGAGGTCAGGGCTTTGCTGGTCCTGTTAGAACATGATGTTTCTAAACTTTTATCGGGAAAATACAACTGGGTGTATGTGGTTAAGGGGAGGCAAAGGGAGTTTTATCAAGAGCCAGCAGGGCTGTGTTCTGCTACTGAGCTGAGATTCCCTACACGTGGCATTTAACAAACGTTATATCACAGCGTTACAAACATGATACTTAAGGGAGTTTCACTTCAGACAGATTGCTAGCTGGAGTTAGGTGTATTTACAGCTGGGAATTCTGCTCTTGCCCTTCAGGATGACTCTGTAAACGGTACTGATGAGATGGAGGAAGATGTTAAGGTCCTGATGAAGGCAGATCCAAACAAGCAAGAGTCTTTGCAGTCAGAAGTGGTTCCTGATCCTATGGAAGGGGAGCAGACGTGGCCTACTGAAGAAGAACTCCAAGAAGCAGAGGGTGAGTAGCAGCAATACTTCTGTACCTTTTTCTTGTCCCTGTTAAAGTGGGTTGTTAGAAACCCTCTGTCAGTGGGATGGCTATGAAGAAGCGTGCTAGTTGGGAGCCCAGGACTTCCATTCCTAGTCCCGTCACCTGGTTAGCAGACAGCGTGGTTTGCCTGGCACGTGGCAGAATTACGTTTTAGCTGCCTTTTCTGCGCCCTGACAAATTCTGTGCTGGAAAACTGATTCTGGTCTAGAGCTGATCTTGGCTCTTCTGGTGTAAATGTTGCTGAGGGAAAGGAGAATGGTTCCTGTATTAACTATTGGTGGGAAATCCTACAGCTTCTCTGAAGGCAAACAGGAAGGTGGTGAAGGTCCCCAAAGGCACATCCAAGTACCAGGCTGCCTGGATTGTGGATGATGAAGAAGAGGGCAATCAGGAAGATGATGATGATGAAGATGATGACATCGATGATGATATGATGGAAGAGGCAGTTTCCCAGGTAATTCCAAGAGCTCATACTGCAGGTGACCTCCATGGCGTTACTGTGTATACTAGGACAATCCTGTCCTTCCGGCTTGCTCCATGCAAGAGCACAACACAGAGCCAGGACTTGCCTGGATTTCCATTGTTAAATCTCTTCCATGTGTTATGTTGCTTCTTTGGCCTGTTAGATACCGAAGTGAGGCCCTGTGGTGTAGCTTGGCTCACAATTCACACAGTGCGCGTACACGCAGAGTTTGCAGAGCTGCAGGGACATGGACAGAGAGCACATGTGCTCACAGGCTCTGTGCTGTCCTCTGTGTCAGGAGGGGGAAAGCAGTGAGGAGGAAGAGGAACCTGCAGAGGAGGAATGTGAGACCATGACCGTTTCTGAGTGCTTGCGGGATGACCAGTATGATGAGAAAGTGGAGGAAGATGAAGAGATGCTGGAGAGATACAAACAGGAGAGAATGGATGAAATGTTTCCGGATGAGGTGGACACGCCACGTGATGTACCTGCTAGAGTCCGGTAAGAAACAGGATGCTTTGGGAGAGGAGCTGGAAGGCACCCTTCTGTCTGGTTTTGTGAGATAGGACAGGAAGCCTATGATGTCTTAGCCGTGGTGTCTGAACCTGGCTGAAGGACTCTTCTGAAGACACATCTTTAGGCTCTGAGGCTTCCAAGGGAGGCAGTGGGTGGCCTGGGCAGCTCTGGGTGGCAGGGGGAGCTGGGTCCTGACCTGGGAAAGGGAGGAGGATGGCAGAGCCCTGATGCAAGGGCAGGTTGTTTGGGGACTTGGCTGCTGTTTCCAGTGTTCTCTGCGCTAAGATCTTTTCTGAGGGCTAATGTTTGCTTTGCTCCCTTTGCCCTCTCTGAAGATGTGTGTCCCTGCAGATCACAGAAGGTGCTGGCCACACACCTTGATTGGTGAAGTAGTTTGTCATTTCTGTTATCTGTCCTTTAGGTTCCAGAAGTACAGGGGGCTGAAGAGCTTCCGGACTTCTCCATGGGACCCCAAAGAGAATCTCCCAAGGGATTATGCCAGGATTTTCCAGTTCCAGGACTTCTCCCGGACCAGAAAGCACATCTTCCGGCAAATAGAGAAAGAGGAGACTGAAGGAGCCTTGGTAGCACCCTTTTCTCTTGCTGTTCTTTTCCCCTACTGTGTTCCCTTACTGCCAGTAGGAAAGACTTTTCAGGGAGGTGGCTGGTGGATCTTTTTAGCCAGCTGGTTCTTAGCATGAAGTCATGAGTTCAGATGATACCATTCTCCTGGACTCCCTCTCTAATCCAGGCAGATGTTACTTCTGATGCTTTTCTGTTGACACAGGCATTCACAACTGATCCTCTCTTGGCAGGTTGGCTGGTACGTTACACTTCACGTCTCCAATGTCCCTGTCTCAGTGATGGAGAGCTTCAAAGAAGGGAAGCCCCTAATCCTGTTCTCGCTGCTTCCCCACGAACAAAAGGTAACCAAGTATGGCCCTGCTAATAGCTCGTAGGTGTGCAACTCCTTGTCTGATTCCTTCAGGTTGCATGGGTTGGAGAGCTTCTGGCTGCAGAGGGTTTGGGCTGAAATCTCCCCTAGGTTTCAAAGTAGGACCTTCCCTTGGGTCAGAGCAGGCTGAAGCTGCCAGGGGTGTTTAGGCTGAGCCTGGGTGAGGTGTCCGCAGTGGTGATCAGCAGCTTTCAGGGAAGCCACTGTCGAGGGCTTTGTCCTTGCCTCAGTGTCCCATGCTTTCTGCTGTGGCCACCATTTGCCAGCCCTGCTGTCGCCGCTTCACAGTGCTGTCTCTCCTGCAGATGTCAGTGTTGAATTTCCTGGTGCGGCGGCATCCGAGCAACAGTGAGCCAGTGAAGGCAAAGGAGGAGCTGATCTTTCATTGTGGGTTCAGGCGCTTCCGGGCATCCCCCCTGTTCTCCCAGCACACCTCAGGTTTGTGAGGGACCGGTGGGGTGCCAGGAGGTTGGGCTGGGGTTTCTAGGGCAGGAAGCCTGTGATGTCTTAGCCGTGGTGTCTGAACCTGGCTGAAGGACTCTTCTGAAGATTCACTCCTAGGCTCTGAGGCTTCCGGAGGAGGCACTAGATGGTGGGGAGTGGAAGGGCTTGGGCAAGGTGGCTCACTGGTCCAGGCAAGGTGGTGGCAGGCTCCACACCTGGTAGCTCTGAGGATCGCCTTCATTCTCAGATAGTCTGTGCCAGCAGAGGAGGGGTGTTTGTCACCTGTTTTCCTAAAGCACAAAAGCCTGTTAGCCAGGGAAGAATGGGCTCAACAGGAGGTCCCAAAGCTCCGAGGACTGCTGTTGGCCTGAACCTGATCATTGCTGTTCTGTCCTAGCTGATAAGCATAAGCTGGAGCGTTTCCTGCGCCCGGACGCTGCCCTGGTGGTGACTGTTTACGCTCCCATCACTTTCCCTCCTGCCTCGGTGCTTCTTTTTAAACAGAGAAGTAATGGTAAGTTGGTAAGTGCAGAGGAAGTGGTGTCTGGTAAAGAAATATTAGCAGGCTGTTCCCATGCCCCACTTAAAAGTGCATCTATCCAGAAAGTGTGGCTTGAAAAAGCTGTCCCCTTCACGCTATTTGAGATTATTGCATTTCCATCCCGAATATCACTGGCACCTTTGTCTGTCCCTGCTGTGGGGTTGCCCTGGGCCTGGAACCATTTGGGGAAGGGGGTTGTGGTGGGGCAGAGGTGATGGAGGCACCTTCTGTGTTGCTGCCCTAGTGCATTAGTGACTCTTCCTTGCAGGAATGCATGACCTCATTGCCACGGGTTCTCTGCTCTCTGTGGACCCAGACAGAATCGTCATCAAGCGGCTGGTGCTCAGTGGCCACCCTTTCAAGATCTTTACCAAGACGGCTGTCGTGCGATACATGTTCTTTAGCAGAGGTACAGCCCGTCTCTGTGCGGTGGGAAAAGGGGATGGGGAAGCTGAGCTCCTGCCCTTGGGAAAGCGGTTGTGTTGGTGCAGCAAAGCCTGTTTCTTACCTGTCTTTCATGTTCTGATCTCCAGAGGATGTGATGTGGTTTAAGCCAGTGGAGCTGAGGACAAAGTGGGGTCGTAGAGGACACATCAAGGAGCCATTAGGTAGGTTTGGTCCTGTGTTTATCTCTGCCATGTTGGGCAGGATGTGGTCCTCCTGGGCAGGAGAGACAGCTAATGGCCTGTTCTGCTTTCTGCTTAGGGACCCATGGTCACATGAAGTGCCACTTCGATGGACAGCTAAAGTCCCAGGACACGGTGCTGCTAAACCTCTATAAGCGCGTTTTTCCTAAATGGACTTTTGACCCCCATGTTCCAGAGCCTGTGCCGTGGGTGAGGAATGAGAGCGCGCTGCCGGTGCAGGAGGTGGAAATGGAATAAGTCTCCAGCGTGGCTGATGCAGTTTGTGCCTTAGCTCCCCGGATGCTGTTCTCAGCCACTGCACAGCGAGGACAGCACTGATGTCTCGGACGTGTTACTGCTGGGGTCTGTACAGGGGCGGCTGTCTCAACAGCTGCTGCTCAGGTACCAGCTACAGCTATTTATTTTAATGGAAAATGTTTTAAAAAAACATCTAAGTGCCTGTGTCTTGGTGGTGTCTGGATGTGGAGGCCAAACAGGGAGGCTGTGTGCACCCCTTCTGTCGTGAACCCCTTGGCCCACTGGGGCTGGTGTCTTTTCCTTGTGCCCTGCCATAGCGGTGAGGGTTTTGCTGCATCAAGGGTAGAAGTTTGCTGGAAGTTAGTGGTGACGCTGAGAAAGAAAGGTGAAGTAGCAGCTCGGCAGAGTGATTGAGGGCAGCTCATGGGAGGTCTGTCCCAGAGCAGAGCAGCTGGGGAGGGGAGAACAGGCTGCATTTTGCTTCCAGGCCCCCCAGTAGCCACCCTTTGATTTGGAACCAAGCAGTTCTGTGCTGTAGAAACCAACACCAGCTTCCCTTATCCCTCCACAAAAACTTTTAAGCGTTTGGGGTTGTTTATTTGTTTTTTGTAACGCACAAAATCAGACTGTACAAACTCAGAGTGAGGTTTCCGCCACTTCAGACGTGGCTCCACTCTCATTCCGCTTTCCCAGGGAGGTCTGTGAGCCAGGTCAGGGAGCTCAGGTCCACGTTTCCCCCGCACAGCACGATGCAAACGTTCTCCACTTCCCGGGGGACCGCCTGGAACTGCTCCGAGAGCACGGCCGCCACTCCCACACCCGCTGTTGGCTCGATCAGCAGCTTCATCCTTTCCCATACCAGCCGCGTTGCTCGCTGTCGGGACAGAGCAGCAGCTGTCATCCCGGCAGCGAGTACAGGCTGCTCCGGGGTTGCAGAGGGCACATCTCTCTGCAGCGCTCTGGGAAGGGGGAGCAGAGCTTCCGCCAGCCCTTTCCAGCTGGAGACAGTGTGGGTGTCGCACAGCTGTGATTGTGCACAGGGGCTTGCGCTGCCCTGAGAGGGCGGAGGGGTGAGAGTGGAGGGGCAAAGGGTGGCTGGAGGCAGCTGCCTGCTGGCAGCTACCGTGAGAAGGGAGCCCGGGAGCGTTTACCTTGATTTCTTCCTCCGAGACTGTCACGACGTCATCAACCAAATCCCTGATGATGGGCCATGTGTTCGGTCCGATGCTGGTTTTAACCGCGTCCGCGATGGTATCCGGTGGGTGAAGGTTAGGGGTCAGTTCCCCTCTTACCTTGGACTGGTAACAGTCGTCTGCGTTGCGTGGCTCGGCTGCGAACACTTTCACGTCTGGTCTCAAAGCCTGCAGAGAGCAGGAGGAGCCTCTTGGTGTAAACTGGTGTGTGCCTGTCCCCTGTTGCTGTGCGTACACCATGCTGCTGCCCTGCAGACCCTGGGCACCAGAGATTTCTCTCCGTTTCTAAAGAGAAAAGGTGCTGCCATCGCTTCCCACAGAAGCTGTTGCCTACCTTGATGGCAACTGCTATTCCTGCAATCATTCCTCCGCCTCCCACGGGAACCACCACTGCGTTTACCTCAGGTGCCTGTGAGAAAGGAAGCATAAGTGCTTCTGGCACCTCAGGCACCCCCTTTTTTTGCTGCACCCCTGTGTTTCCCTCACCTGCTCCAGCACCTCCAGGGCGATGGTACCTTGCCCCGCGATCACCGCCGGCTCCTGGTTGGGGTGCACCATGACTCCTCCTGTCTCCTGGACTACACGGGCTGCTGTCTCGGCTCTGGACTAAGGGAAAGAGTGCAGACGGTTGGTCATCTCTCAGCCCGGCTGGGCCCTGTCCCTGGGCTGATCTCCGTGTGCCGTACCTCGTCGCTGGGCTCGCAGGGCACCAGCGTGGCACCGTAGGCGCGGATGGCATCTTGCTTACAGCGTGGGGCTGTGCGGGGCACCACGACGTAGGCGGGAATCCCTGTGTGACAAAAGAGGAGGCAAATCCAACAGCCAAAAAGCCACAAGCAGCCAATTAGAGCTGTAGGAGTGACGTGTTTGTGCTTGCTCAGGTGAGGGACACCCCTGCTTATCTCCAGAGGGGACAGAGCTGGGTGGATGGAGCTGCCTCTGCTGCCCGGCTGCTCTCTGGGAGGGAGTTGGAGCTTGGGGTACACGTTACCTTCTGCCTGAGCAGCACAGGCGAGCGCCTGGCCGTGATTCCCGCTGCTGTGTGTCACAACGGCCCGGGGCAGCTCCTTCCCAGCCCGCTGGCTTTCCTCGACGAGGCTCCTGACGGCGTTGAGGGCACCGCGGATCTGGAAGGAGAGAGCAGCACCCTCAGTGCCGCTGCCCGGGAGCTGTGCTGGGCTCTGGGGGGAGGTGGGGAATGTCATAGAATCACAGAATGGTTTGGGTTGGAAGGGACCTTAAAGACCATCTCATTCCCACCCCCTGCCCTGGGCAGGGACACCTCCCACCAGACCAGGTTGCTCAAAGCCCTCTCCAGCCTGGCCTTGGACACCCCCAGGGATGGGGCATCCACAGCTTCTCTGGGCAACCTGTTCCAGTGCCTCACCACCTTCCAAGGGTGGCAGAAGCCACGTCTCCCCTGGTGGGAGCAGAAAGCGAGTTTCTCTGTCACAAGAAGCGACCTTTGTTCCCAGGGGCCGTGCGGTGGCGCCGCCCCCTTCACCCCCCACCTTGAAGGAACCGGTTCTCTGGAAGAGCTCGCACTTGAAGAGCAGCCGCCGGCCGGCCAGGCGATCCAGGGCCCGGCAGGTGAGCAGCGGCGTTCGGTGCAGCCGCCCGTCCAGCCGCCGCTCCGCCGCCCGCACCTCGCCCAGCGCCGCCATGTGCGCGGCGCCGCGCACGACCTGCAAACGCGCATGCGCGTCGCAGCGCTTCTTTTTGGCCCTGCGCGGCCGCCGTCCGCCCGTCCGTCCCACTCCCCCCTACCACCCCCCCCGCGGCGGAGGGAAGATGGCGGAGGGGCTGGAGCGCGTCCGCGTCTCGGCCGCCGAGCTGCGGGACATGGTGGCGGCGCAGGCCCGCGCCGGGAGAGGTGAGGGGGTGGCGGGGATCGGCGGTGGGAGCCGGGGGTTGCTGCTGGCGCTTGGGCTTTCTCCCCGCAACTCCCCTCAGCGGCACCTGCCTGGGGGCGGGCTGGGCCCCTCGGTGGGGGCCGCCGCGTCGCCCCGGACACGGTTGTTACCGGGGTGAGAGCACGCAAACGCGGGGAGCAGGGGCCGCCCGGGGAGGGTAGCGGCAGCCGGTGCGGCTTTGCCCTGGGGTCAGGTCGGTCCCTGCTCCCCAGCCCCCCGGGACCCTCCTGCCGCCGCCGGGGCCGGTCGCGGTGGCCTCCTGGGGTGGTGCGGGCTGGTGTGAGGGACTGACGAGAGGAAAAAGTTGAGGAAATACAGCGTGTAACAGCCCGGCTTGGTGAAACCTCTAATTATACATCGTCCGGGTTGTGCTCTCTAATGAGTTTTTGTGTAAATACAGTTACAGAGAGGAGCAGAGAAACGTTTACCGGGTTGTGAGCGAGGGGCAAAAATGCGACTCAAACCGATGTGTTGGCAGAGCAGGGGGCTGTTGGAGAAGGCTCCTCCTGCACCAACAGCCGGCAGCCGCTGCTGAAACCTGTAACGCTAAAACTTTTTGTCCGGTACTTGCATATGAGCGTTCAAGCCGTGTGTGGTGCTGTGTCTGTCACTTCCACAGCTTGCTGGCTCTTTGAGGCGAAACGGTTGCGGGATGTGTTTTTCGAAGTCAGGCCAAGGGTTTGAGCAGCTTTGTTATACTTTCTCATTTCCTACTCTTGCTCTGTCATTTCCTGTAAGCCCTGTCAGAGAATTGCAGACCTGTTCTCTTAGACCTGCCCTGAGGGTGTTAGGCCCTTTGCCTTTACTTAATATTTCTTCTTGAATATTTGACACGTGGGTTTTTTGGGGTTTTTTTTTTTGTCTCTGGCTGGTTTTTGGTGGGAGTAAATTTCTCTTCTCCCTTTTTCCCCAGAAAACATGAAAGAAGCGAAGGAGCCAAGACACCGCAAGGACAACAGGCGCCCAGACCTGGAAATTTACAAGCCTGGCCTCTCTCGGCTGAGGAGCAAACTCGTGCCACCAAAGCCCGACACCTCAGAGAAGGAGAGGAGCAGAGCTGAGGAGGAAAGTGCCACCGACAAGGGCCCTTCGAGAGGAGAGGCTCCAGTCATGGAGGGTTTCAGCAAAGGCAACAGCTCTAAGCAGAACGGTCCTTCGCAGGAAAATGAAGAGACAGAGCCTAAAGGTGGTCTTCAGAGCCAGGAGAACTTGTCTAAGCAGCCCACTCCAGATGAGTGGTGTCCCAAGACCACCAGGAGAACTAAGAAGCCGGACCAGCAGATCTACCAGCCTGGGAAACGCTTGCATTCAGCTGCTAAAGAGCCGGCCCTACGGTCAGCTACTGAGGAAGTCACCAGTAAGATGGAGCAGCTGAAAGTCGAGAGAGATGAAAAGACTGAGAAAGGTGCTGGAAAAGACAATAACAGGAAAACCAAATCAAGCAAGGAGGATAGAGAGGGGAGCCAGGCAGGGGAAGGAGTGAAAGTCTCAAGGGGAGAAAAAGGAAGAAGAATGGAGCGAAGCGACAGGATCAGGAGAACAAGCGATGAGGTGATGCAGGGGAAGCTGGGCTCTACCAAACGCTACTCCCGCTCTGACAAGCGGCGGAGCCGATACCGCACCTGCAGCACAAGCTCAGCTGGAAGCAACAACAGTGTAGATGGAGGCCCACTCGTGGACGGGGTGGAGAGGCGGCAGGAGCGTGCCAGAGAAAGAATACGTCCTAGGAAGCAGCTCTCTGCGTCCTCTACTGACTCCTTGGACGATGACAGAATTGACGAGGCAGAAGCATACATCTCCAGCAGGAATTCGGACAAGAAAAAGCATTCAGAGCAGAGTCGAGCTTCTAGGAGTGAGAGCGAATGGAGCAGCAACGGCAGGGAAGCCAAGGGACCGTTTCGAGTCACATTTGACAGCAAGACTATGAGCAGGGATATCAGTCTGACAGATACAGATAAAAAAAAGCCCTCGAAGGCGTTTGTTAGTTGCAATGACTCAGAGACTTTGGAGGCGAGGAGCCAGAGCAGAGAGCCCCAAGGGAGGGGCCGTGGGATTCTTTTCCTGCCTGCTAACACAGACCTCTCTGCCAGCACCGCGGGCTCCCCTGAACCCAGTCACCCTGGGCCCCGACTTCTGCTCGGTGGGGCTGGGAGTAAAGGCCCCCGAAGCAGGGGCCGAGGTGGCACCGCTCGCCGGCTGTGGGACCCCAACAACCCGGACCAAAAACCCGCCCTGAAGAGCCAGACTGCTCAGCTTCACTTCTTAGACACGGACGATGAAGTGAGCCCCACCTCCTGGGGGGAAGCCCGCCAGGCCCAGACGTCCTATTATAAGTTCCAAAACTCTGACAACCCCTATTATTACCCTCGGGCATCCGGTCAAGGCCCCCAGTATCCTTATGGTGGGTACCCCTTGCAGTATCCTATGGGTCCAAGCAACGGTGTGTACCCAGGAGCCTATTACCCTGCGTACCCTGGCCAGGCTGGGCAGTACTTGTGTGGCCCACTCCCCCCGACTCCTCTGAGTCCTGAGATGGAGCAGCAGATGCGGAACATGCAGCAGCAGGAGCTCAGCAAACTCCTCCGCGAGGCTGGGAATCAGGAGCAGCAGCTCAGCAATCTGCTTTCCAGAGACCGCATCAGCCCGGAGGGGCTGGAGAAGATGGCCCAGCTGAGGTTTGTGGCCGTGGTGTAGAGGGGTGTGTGACTGAGACATTTCCAGGGTGAACTGCTACCAGAACTGTTATCCAGAGAATGGTGTCTCCTTGGGGATCTGGTATACTGGAGACATTAATGTCTCAGAGACTGGGAGATGGGGTAGTGGCTTGCTAGCTTTTGATGTGCTAGGACTGTTTGTCATGTGCCAGTGGTGTGTGGGTATCAGGAGGAAACTGTGGGTGAAGATATTATTTGCCTGGGCTGGAAGCTCAACCGTGGCTTCTTGTGATTGTGGAAAGCCTTGCCTGCATCTCAGTGATGTGAGGGAGCAGGAGGAGCACCCGTTCTTGGGTTCTTCTTGCTCTCGCTGGAGCTGGTCTCTTTCAGTTCCAGTGCTTTCAGTATTTGCTGGCGGACTTCTGCTTTCTTACCTGTCCTCAGTTATCTGCTGTCTGATTTACATTGTTGGCTTCAGGGGCGGCCACTGTAGGCTTGTGCTTGCGAAGTGTTGCTTGGGTTCCTGTGTAACAGTGACGGCGCCTTTCAAGCGCTGGGCAGTTTAGCTCTTGACACCACTCAACGCTGTGACACACGGCGGTCCAGTGGGAGTAACCTGGTGATGCCAGCGAGAGGGAAGTGACACTGGTACTCTAGAAGGTAGTTAACATGGCTGTAGCAAGTTTCTGCTTGGCATCTTTCATGTTTATTTGTGACCTTTGTGTCTCTGGGGACTTATTTCCAGAGCTGACCGGCATCAAGTCTAGCAGGTGAGATCATTTCAGGGCTTGTTCTGTGTTCTGGGGAGTTGCGTGGTAGACCACAGGGTGGGATGTGTCTGTGCTTGAAGCAGCACTGGAGATTTCAGGTCTCTCAAGCTGTCGAGGTCACCCAGAGCTGTTGTCTGGAGGGAGAGGAAGGACTGCAAAGTGCTGCTGTGACCCACGTGAAGCCCACCCTGCCCTGGGAACGTAGACAGGGTTTGCCCCGTCCCTGCAGGCAGTGTCCATCTGTCTTGGTGTGTCTCCTGCCTGTGTCTGAGTGCATGCTGCCAGCCTGTCTCTGGAGCTGTGTTTTGGGGCTCTTGGATGCAAGTGCTGCTTCTCTTGGTCAGTGTTTGTGCTGTCCAAGCGTGTGTGCAGGGTTTGGGGACTGCGTGAGTAGGGCAGCTGAACTGTGCTCTGCATGGGAACCTGCCAGCATCCTTCTCTTACTCTGTCAGGCTCTTCCGGGCATTGCCATCTGGCTTTGCTCCAGGCTTTACCATCTACGCCATTGTACTGTTTTCTGTAGGGCTCCAAGCATTGCAAGGGATAAGGCTGCCAAGGCAGCAACAGCTGAGGATCCCCTTTTCCAAAAACTCTACATACTGTGGAGCTTTTTCTAGCCTGCAACTATTTTATTAAATTCAGGGGAGGAATTCTTCTCCAGCGTTCGGGCAAGGCTGTAGGTAACTGGCGAGGGGAATGTGATTTCTGGGACTCCGAGGCTTTATTTCCTTCAGGTGTGACATTCCCAGCTCATTCATTTTTGTGGAATCAGGGTCTCTATTTCTGCTGTGTATTTTGGTTGGATGGAAGGGAGGTGGGGTTCATTTTAATATAGCAAGACCTCTCCTGTCTCTTTGGTTCTCCTGGTGTTTGTTCCTGGCTCGTAGCAGCCAGACTTTGTGCTTCATGGCACAAAGGAACCTGTGTAGAAACATTGATTTGCCGTAGTGTTCTGAGCTGCTGAGATCTCATGCTGGCTGGATGAGAAGCAGCAGGTGCCTCAGCAGATGTTCCCTGGCAGCTCAGGCCTGCGCTGGGCAGTTGCTGTTGTGTTGGATCGCTGGTTGTGTTTCACCGTAGGGTGGAGATGCTGCAGCTCTACGAACGGTGCATCCTGATGGATATCGAGTTCTCCGATACCCAGAACGTGGACCAACTGCTGTGGAAGAACGCGTTTTACCAGGTGATTGAGAAATTCCGGCAGCTTCTCAAGGACCCTCAGGGGGAAGATGCCCAAGAAATTCGGAACAAACTGCTTCAGCTTCTGGATGAGGTAAGAAGAGAGAAACATCCCAAAATTCCACTAAAGCTTTGGGTGGGATTGGCTGCCGTTTAGACTGGGGTGGTGTAACTGGGCAACCAGCCTTCTCGATCCTATTCATATCTTTGTGTGCCTTAGGCCATCCTTATGCAAGGAGAATGCTCAGACAGGTTATGGTTTAGTGTAGCAGGTGTAGGTCCAGTTTAAATTGGTTACAGTTTAAACTAGGCTTGTTTTGGTATGGTTTATGTTAATCGGAAATTGATTTAAGCTAAAATGAAATGAATGCCCTGACGTGGAAATAGACAGAAGCATTCCTGGAGGTGTTTGTGCAATCTTTATCAAATTTGCTTAAAAGTCATTCCGTTAAACTGTGCAGCTTGGTTTACTCTTTGCAGAAGGTAGGCTGACAGATCCGAGAGGGTGTGTTTTACAGAATTAGGTTGGTGGGAAGGGACTGCTGGAGGGCTTTAGTCCAATGTCCTGCTCAGAGCAGAACTCCTCAAACACTAGATCGGGTCAGTCTTGATATTGTCTAGCTCAGTCTTGAAAACCTCTGAGGTCTTTCCCCGACCTCCTCGTTGTTTTCTGAAGACAAACAGCCCAAACCTCAGGGAGAGAGACCTTCTTCCTTGCACGTGGCAGGGATGGTGTGGTAATTTCATGCTTGTCATCAGAAAGATTGTACTATCCCAGTTATGTGTGTGTTTTGTAGGGCTCTTGTTTTTTTGATGGCCTTCTCCAGAAGCTGCAGGTGTCATACCAGTTCAAGCTAGAGGACTATATGGATGGGATGGCCATCCGCAGCAAGCCTCTGAGGAAAATGGTAGGTTGGCTTCCTCCCAGAGACTTCTCATCCTGTTAATCGTATGTAGCACGCTGAACTCAATGTGCTGCCCTTGCCAAGAGGTAGGCAGCTGTACTCTGAACAGATGTCACTGTGTTTGCAGGGAATCTGTTAGAGAACTTGTTGAACCAACTCTGGTGGATTAACGTTTCTTAGCTTACTTTGCAAAGAACAACTTTTTTTGTACTGGGTTTGTGACCAGGGCTAATAAAGGCAAAGAAGCGTCCAAAGGTACCCCGGCTTTGCCTTAGGTATAGAACATCTCTTATTTCTCTCTGTGGAATCCAGAATAATGAACAAGGGAAGCTAACAGTTGTGCTGCCTCCCTGACACTTGACGGCCCGTTGCCCTGAGCTGTGAGTGCAGGTGCGAGGGACAGCTGGGAAGGGATATTTTAGTCCAGCTCCATTCCCAGAGAGATGCGTTTGCCTGACAGCTGTCCTCAAATTGGTCATGGACTGAACAACTCTGTTCTGGAGAGAGATGGGGCATTGTTGTAAGAGAAGGAGGTGTTTAGGGGATTGGCTTGCCCTTACAAATGCTGAACCGGTGCCATGGAGCCTTGTCATTTCATTCTGCTGCCCTTTTGTGAGACCTTCAGTGTGTCGGTGACCTCCTCTTAGCTCTCTACAGCCCCTGTGTGCTCGCTGGGTCTGCAGGTGAACCAACGCTGCGCAGGCCCCACGTGATGTACTGAATGCTTCTTTCCAGGTGAAGTACGCGCTGATCAGTGCTCAGAGGTGTATGATTTGTCAAGGGGACATTTGCCGATACAGAGAACAAGCGAATGACACCGCAAACTACGGAAAGGCACGCAGGTATTGTGTTCTTTGCTGTAGCGCTGAGTGCGGCTCTTCGTCTTTCTCCAAGGGATGTATCTTATTTCAAGCTTTAACTTGCCTCTGGCCAAAGAAGTCTTTCCACACCTCTGTATTCTGTTGCGGTTCTGTGAAGCTGAAAGATGTATCGTAGACTGTTCTGCTGTCCTAGAGAGCAAGCCAGCAGATCCAGCCCTCCAGGGTGGCAGTTGTTCTCTGCTGATCCTGCAGCAGGGAGGGTTCGTGCTGTTGAGGCTGGCAGAACGGCTGTTGTATTTTCTGGTAGCTTTTCAGCCAGGAGAGGTTCCCATATGTGTCCATATGTTCTGACTGCATCAGGAGTTGCTTCCTGTCACTCTTGTTTTCCTGATGTTTTTTCTTGAGCAAAGAGCAGTGGTGGGGGGCAGGTGAGCCCAGCGTGGGAGACAGAGCCCTGAAATCAGTGGAGTTTAGGAGGACAGGGCAGGGAAAGCTGTCTGTTTTGGGGTCTGTGGATGTCATGGAGTATGCTGATATCTCAGGGAGGCTGGGGGGAGCGTAGTGGGTTCATGATGTGTCTGAACAGCGTTGCTGGATCTGTGTGCCATGATATAAACTGGAGGGTGGATAATACGATTGAGGGAAAATAGGAGAATGGAGGGATGAATGGACTGCCATTGAATGGGTGCCTCTTCTTTTGGGATGATTAAGTATCTTGAAAATTTTGGAAATTAGCTAAGCGACAGGAAGGATTTGGTCCCAGCTGCTGTGGAGCTAAAAAGAGGTCTGAGGGAGAAATGTTCCCTGAGTAGCCTGTTCTCCCCGCCTGAGGCTGCACGGGGGACAGCGTTTGCTGGGTCTGGCGTTAGGCTGAGCCAAGAACTTTTCCTTCTGCAGCTGGATCTGTCCTGTCTCTTGTCCTGTGTCCCATCTGCCTCCCCAGGCGGGTCCAGGCTCGCTGCCTGTGCACCCTTTTGCAGGCAGAGGGCACTTGTGCGAAGGGCCTCTTCCCCGTGGGACTGCCAACACCGCGAGAGGAATTCTGTGCCCTTAACAGCAAGAAAGGGAACCTTTGATGTCCTTTCACTAATTCTTTCTCTCTGGTTCTTTTGTTCCTCAGCTGGTACCTGAAAGCTCAGCAAATTGCTCCCAAAAATGGCCGCCCATACAACCAGCTGGCGCTTCTGGCCATCTACACGGTAAGATGCTTATCACGCATGGATGTAGCAAGCGTAGGGAGAGCCTCTGGGATGGCTGTGAGATTCCATCTGCTGGTTAGGGCAGTGATCCCAGATGTGTTTTTTCTTTTCTTTTTTTCTTTTTTTCTTTTTTTTTTTTTTTTTAAAGAAAAAAGCTGATGGCAGGATGTGCTGTGTGGGTTCCAGCTGCTGTGGCCTCAGGCAGCTTTGTTAGATACACGCTACTCCCTCAGGCTATTGGCATTTTGGGGACTGTCCTGTGGGCTGTTGAGAGTGCAGATGTTTTTAAAGTGGGTTGTGTTTGAAGTTTTGCATGAGATCTTTGTGCTCAAGACAGTGGTGTCATGAGGATGCTGTTTCTGTTTGCCATGTCTTCATTGAACCTGTGGGCACTGGTTTAAGCAACGTCCACACGTGACTTCCTTAGGTTTCAGTTTTGCTGGATGCTCCAGCCACGCAGAAAGATTTGCTTCAAGAAAGATTTGACTCAGCATCACGCTGGGACACAGGGCCTGGTAGAGATCTGCCTGTTTGCAACGCTGAAAGGTGTTGGTTTAAAGCAGAGCCATTTAAAACTGCAGGGTTCAGAAGAGAATTTCCTTTGTGTCTGGGAATGACCTTTCTGGCTCCTGGTGTGGGGCTTGGAGCAGCAAAGTGTCCTGTCCTCTGTGGTGGCCTATAAGGCCAGCAGCATGTGGGCAAAACCCTATATGTCTGTGTATCTTGGTAGCATAAAGACTGTTTTTTGGCACGTCTGTCTGTCCCAGGCAGTGTGGAGGGAGAAGGTATGTGTATTGAGGGACAGGGAAGGTGAAGTATGTGGGGGCTTGGTCCCAAATGCCTCAGATTGAGCGGCAGCTCTGAGTCTGGTTGTGTTTTTGCAGAGGAGAAAGCTGGATGCCGTCTACTATTACATGCGCAGTCTGGCAGCCAGCAACCCCATCCTCACAGCCAAGGAGAGCCTCATGAGTCTGTTTGAAGAGACAAAACGCAAGGTGAGTCTTGGAGCTGGGCTGTGGGATGCTGCAGCTGCCCGTGCTGGAGAGCTGTGATCCAGAGACAAGGGTGATGTTGGCTTTTGGACTTGGAGTCATCACTTCTCAACTTCTAACAAATTCCCCATTGGGAATCAGATGAAAGACACAGCCTTTGGAACGGTGGTGTTGTTTCCTGCCTCTCCTCTCCTGCTTTTGGGGTTGTTTGGGCAGCTGAATCTCTCGTTTCTGGGTCACAAACTGTAAAACAGCCAAGCTCAGCAAGAACTGTAGGTTGCTGTGGTTTGCAGCATGATCGTTGCCTTATCCCAGCAGTGCCCCACACCTATGGGGGTGGACAAGAGAGGCTGCAGTCCCTTTGTGTCCCAGAGGGTCACCCCAAGTTCAAAGATAAAGCACATTGGCTGTCACACACTGCTGGGACTGGACACAGCTTTTCTTGTCCCAGGGCAGTTGGAGTTGAAAACCTCTCACCTGCAGTGTCCTGTAGTGTCAGAAACCAAATTCTGGACCTGTCAGGGAGTTGCTGTGGTTCTGAAGCAGGGGGAAGTGCTAATTTCTCCATGTAAATAAAATTATGTACTTTTCCTGAACTTTGATCCCTGGGTGATCTGAGTCTGTGGTGTCTGCCCAGGCTGAGCAGATGGAGCAGAGGAAACATCAGGTGCTGGATCTGAGCCCCAGCCGCCGGGGGAAGGGCAAGAAGTCCACGTTGCGACAAGTTGGAGATGATGCCATGCGGCTGGAGATCTGGATCCATCCTTCCCACCCCCGCTCCTCCCAGGGCCACGAATCTGGCAGGGATTCTGAGCAGGACAACGGTCTTGGGAACCTCAGCCCCAGCGACGTGAGTACTGCAGGAGGCAGCAGTTGGCTTTGGTGTCATGTGTTTGGAATGCAGTGGAATGACACTGGATCTGTTTTGCTTTCCTGTTGCTAAATTTTCCAGTGTTTTGGCTTCCCCTATGGGAGCTGTGCCTGGGTCAGGCTGAGGAGCTGGTGACCTCGTGCCTCTCATGTTTAAGGCATGTTGTTACCATCCATTTCTTGGCAGCGTACGCTGGCGTGGCTGATATGGAATAGGAGAGGCACAAGCAGAAGATGCTGTAAAATGCCTCTGCTGAGGGCTCTGACTTGGGTGAGGTTGCCGGTGGGAAATGAGGTCAGATGCTGAGGACCAGGGTTAACGGTGACCCTGTAAGCTCCGAGGCTTGTTCTGGAAGTGGGTCACTTGTCCCAGTGCCAGATGATTGGAGCTTTGCACTGGGAACGTGAAAACTGTGTATTTAATTTCCGGTGTAGGTGTCATATTTGCATTACTTGCTCTGCTGAGAGGCTGGACCGGTGCCTTTCTTTTGCAAGGATAAAGAAATAATCCACTAACGGTATCTCTCCTGAGTCTGTTTGAGCTCTGTACCTTGCAAGAGGAGCCCGAGTGAACTCTGTTTGTCAGGCACAGGAATGCAGGCGAAGGCAGTGGTGGTTGGGAGCTCATCCTCCAGGAATCCTTGTGCTCCTCTGGCACATGCGGCTCGCGAGAGAACTTGCCAGGGAGCTCTGGGCTGCCTGTCCTAAAATGGCTGTTAAGGATGTGAGTTTAGCAGAACTGGGAAGATCTTCTCCGCAGATGGCGGGGCCCAGAGCTTTGCCGATACGATTGCGCTTTTATAAGTAGTTTGTGACTTCAGCTGGGTGGAACTGGGGTGAAGTCTTGGAGCTTTGAAAGATAAGCTCTGGCACAGAGTTGCAGCATTTTTAAGACGTTACTGCCCTTGGTTGTTTTCCCTCTCCTCAGCTTCTCTTCTGGAGACCTTTGCTTCCTCAGCATCATTGAAAGGAACGTGCCAAGCTTTAGCCTCTCCATAAATCATTGATGAAGATGCTTTGCCATAAGATGCTGTGAGTGTTTTTGAGGTGCTGGGAGTCGCTCCGTTGCAGCGCTCCCATGTGTAACCTCTAGCAAAGTGGGGGGCGACGATGTCTTGTTGTTTATAGCCCAGCACTGTTTGCTAGAGCTTGCCCTGGGTCTGTTCCATGGGGGGGCTGTGCTCTCTGAAGTGCGGGTTGCCGGCAATGCCTGTACAGATTGTGTGGCTGATTACTACCATGAGTCTGTGATTTCTTCATCTGTTTGAAATGTTGGCTCGTGGAAAGCTTTTCCCGCTTGTACTGAGGGGCCGCGCGATCAGAAATACGGTGCTGAAAGGGCAGGGGGAGCCGAGGGCACAGATTTGGGCACTACTGCTTTTGGCAGCCAAAATGTTTGTGCTGGGGCTGCCTGTGCCTGCTGTGGTGCAGCCACTCGTGTCGGCACAACTGCTTGTGGGCCTGCGCCGTGGCCATGTCACCAAAATAACCAGATGAAAAGGAAACCTTAAATCTGTGTCGCTGCCAAAGCTCCCGTGCTGTGAAGCTGTGGGCTGGATAAAGACAGCAGCTCTTCGGGAAGCTCTGGGCTCCTTGATCCTTGAAGCTGTAGCCTCTTACCCTCTTCCTTGCTGCATCTCAGGGTGATTTGCAGCTCCTTCTCTGGAAAGGAGTGGAGCAGTCCGTGTGTTGCCACTGTGTGGCACTGTTTGGCCTCGGAAAGGGCCCTGCCTGCGCCAGGGACAGGCAGCAGCCCGCATCCTGGCAGCGCCTCTGCCCCACGTCCCCCAGCTCTTCTCCCAGGGAATGTATGCCAATGCTTACATGTCATTTTGGGGAAATGAGTCTAAACTATGTCATCGCCGCCTTGGTCCCTTCCGTGGCAGCTTTAGCCCTTGAAAAGGCTGAGCCAAGCTGTGTTCTTTCATTTGTACTGAGAGCTGTGCTCTGCAGGTAGCTCCTCGGGCATCAGTCTTTATGGCAGCTGTTTCTGGGCCAGAGAAGGGAATTTTACAGGGTGGAATAGGAAAATGTTCAGCTTCCAGAAGCAAATTTAACACCGCAAATATAGACCCTGACAGCTCTGGACACATACTGGGCAGAAGTGTGGAAGAGGGGCTCCTTCTGCCCTTCAAACGGAGGCTGTTGCTTCAAACACAACCCAAGCCAAAGGTGGCTGGTGGTTTTACTGTGGAGATGCTGGCTGTGTCACAGGTGACGAGAAATTGATTTGGGATGTTTTCTGTCCTCAGTGGTCCCTTTCTTCACTGTGCAGGCGGTTAAGTGCCAGTCCTATGTGGTGGCACGCTTGGCAGAGAGATGCTGAACGATTGCTCTCCCAGGACCTGCTGATGTGCGTGCTGTCCCCATCAGCGAGCAGAGAGTCTGCTCAGCACATGCTCGCGCATCTCTTCTCGGTGCTGACTTTATTTTTCCTCCCGTAGCCCTATACAAAGACGCAAACATCATTACTTTATTTCAGGGTTAGGAGCCAGCTGTGTGGAGCTAGTAAAGCGTGATGGTGACTGCAGAAGGCCAGCTCACACCGCAGCCGCTGCTGTGACATGGGAAGGTGGCATGCAGAGCTGGCAATTTGCCTTGGCCCTGTGTGTTTAGGCAGAGGTTTGGCATAGCTGCTTCTTTCACAGTTTGCTACATCGTGTTTTCTAGGAAGATGCAGAACTGGAAGAACGTACCATCTGTCCATGCCGAGGGGCTGCATCTCCTTTGGCCCCTTCTGCAGTAACTGGATTTGGCACTGCTGGCACAGAGGGCATGGGACGGTTTCAAAGCAGGCTGAAGAAGTGTTTGGGTTGCAGCCTGGCTGTTTTGTGCTTCGGGTTTTGTCCATTGCGCCCACAGCGTTTTTGGGTTTCATTCTGTGAACGGCTGTTCTCTGTGGTCTGTTATACTTCGCATGTTTCTAGGTGGGCAGTGGCAGGAGAGTCCAGGCTGACCCAGTGCCCTGCTTGTGTGACAATATCAGGTCACTTTGTGTGGGATTCCAATAAGAAATGCAAACAAGGAGACTGAACCAATGAGCAGCTGTATTGCTTTTTTCTTTAAACAGCTGGATAGGGCACAGTGAGCTGAAGAGCTGAGTCTGCCATCTCTGCCACTGGTTTCATTTGCCATGAGTCTGTATCAATCCTGAATCTGATAGTACCGTATGCAGCTTAGTGTGCAGACTGTGAATTGGTAAAGTAAACAGGGCAAATGTGCTGTCAGCCTCTTGAGAAAGTGTTAATATTACACTGAGTTTGAGATTTTAATCACCCCTGTCAGGAAATGCTGAGTTAAGGTTCCCACAGTTGTTATTGCCTGCTGCCTGTGCTCTGCAGTAGATACTTCCCTGTGTTATCACGCAGCGTGCATGCACTAATAAAGATTACTCCATAGCTCCAGCTAAGATTAGGGAAGAGAGTTTTTCCCTTGGCACAACAGTAATTGAATAATACTTCTCTCCAGATGTCTGAATACTTTAGTATCATTAAAGAATTAAGTCTCCTAGCCTCTTTGTGAGAGGTCAATCTTGTAGAGCCATCAAAAGTTTGGTAGGGCCACCCAAAAAGCTCTTTGGGAAGCTAAGGCCAGTGTGAATATCTGCTGGCTCAGCCCTGTTCCTCAGCTGCAGCATCCTTCCCATTTTACCCTTGCCTGTTGGTTAGGTGTTGCATTAGCCTGGTGCTCAGTGCCCATGGAGCAACAACCCCTTTGCAATAGCAGAGAAACTGCGGTGGAATGATTATCTCTGAAGCTCAGAGCAGGTTTTAACCTCCATTTCTTTATGCAGGCTTTCTTCTCAGCAGCAGGGAGCACAGGCAGTGTGCATCAGGATTTCCACAAGTGAGCAGTAAATACTACCAGGATGTCTACCAAAACCAAGAAGACAAAGTTCTTTCAATAGGCTTGAATATAGAAGGTTTTGTGCTTCTGTGTTTCTTCTTTATTGCCTACTGTGCTCTTCTTTGGAAGCTTATTGTATGTTCAGGTGTCACTCTGTGCTGGTAATGGGTGTAAGTACCAGGGGACAGAGTGGCGATGTCAGAGCTGTAAGCAGTGCGTATCTTTGGGTGCTTTTTTGTATATTGTATTTGTATTTGGGTGCTTTTTTATATTTTCTTTCAGATGAGTAGTGGGTCTTTCAGACCCCTTCATCTCCTTTCATCTCTCAAGTCCTAGAAAATGAGATGTGTGCCACGCACGCAGGGAAATGGTCCTCTGCACTGTCTCTCAAAGCAGCGAAGGTTGTGAGATTTGTCCTGCTTATTTCCCTCTAGGTTGGGATTCACCTCACTGGGAGCTTACCTGCCTAGTTGGGACTGTCTTCACAACTTGCTCTGGTTTGTTTCTTTCTGAGATGAGGCATCTCCAAGGATTCTCACCTTCTGTCTTTCTCGGTTCTTCTTCCCTGCTTAGTTTTATTTCTGACTTTGCCTGCCTCACCTGTGCACTATGATGCTGTGTCCACTTACACTTCTGGAGCCCAGCTGTGGTGCAAGGCTGGAGAAGGCACTTTTGGGCTGCCTCAACAGAGGCCACGGGTCCTTAGTGGAAAAGGGTCACTGTCTTCGTCAGCTCCTGCATGTTTCACATCCGTTTTTCCTTCTGCATTTGTTCCTCTTGGGCAGCAGCCACTGAGGCGACTGGGCTGGCTCCTTCTGGCTGCTTTCAGTTGGTGGAGTTTTTCCTCTGGGGGAGCTGTGTCTGGGGCTCTGCATCTGGAGAGGGGTGCTTCTAGGGAGCAGTGGGATAAAACCTCACGTTAGTCTACTCGCAGTTTTGGTGGGGGTTTCTTGGCTATTTTGCTCCATCAGCCTGTCCTCTACTCGGGCCAGTCACACACGGGGGTGGTAGTCACTTGTGTTCAGAGTCGGGGTTGCCTTTTTGTTATTCCCTGCGGTCCTCGGAGTATCTGGTTTGTTAAAAGGCTGTTGTGGTGTGAGCTGACAATCTGTGAGTGCAGCCCAACTTCGCTGGTGAGAACATACCACCGAGGCACCCACCTGTTTACTCACAGCGGCTCCCTCACGCTCAGCTCTTTTCCTACCCTGTAACTCTTTTCCATTACACACGGCTAGAAATAAGTGACAACCAAAACGGGAAACGATGCATCACTATAGTGATGGCCATTCTTCCATACAGATGCGTCGATAAGAGGCTGCTTGGGAAACTTATTGTTTTGGGGGTGTCTGCCCCTGAATCTGCTGCTGGGAGCATTTTTCTGCGCTGCCAGCATGGCTGGGTGCTTCTTCTCGGAGCAGTGGAAGATGAGGCTTGGTCTTTCCTCTTCCATGCAGACTCTTAATGAATAATCCCTGCTGGCTGAAGTACAGGGCTCCCCATTCACTACCTCCATGGTGTCAGGCGGGCAAAGTGCTCAACGTGGTCCTTTTTTAGGAGTCTCTAATCTGGAAAATAAGTCCAGGCAGCCGAGGCTGTGCTGATGATTTAGATGGGTGGTGTGAAAGCGCAGTCATGCCCACCTTCTCCCTGCTGCTGGGACATGACTCCCCAAAAAGGTAACCCTACAGGCTGCACACAATGCCCTGGAAGCCTGTGCTGACTCTTGCTTGCTTTCAGGGTTTTTTTTACCCAACACCCTATGCCTGTGCAGAGAGCGGAGGGAACGGAAACCACTACTGGAGATGCCCAGCGGGCTTTTCTGCTGAAGCCATTTCTCACGCCTGTTAAACATCCGAGCCACACCAGAGCGGTGACGTAGGTGTGTCCCCAAAGGGAGGGGATGCGCAAGGGAGTATCCCCTTGTTTTTTCTCAGCGCACGAGCCCGTAGTGGGATATACACAAGGTCTTGCAGCAAGCTCTTGGATCAGGCTGCCATCAGCACCGTGTTACAGGAAGGTGGCTTGTGTTCAGTCAGGAAGTTTGTCTCCCCTATGGTTAGGTGCTCTTGAGTATTTGACGTGAATGATCCCGTGTGTGGTCTGTTGTTGCATCACGGTCTGCCCTCGCTGTTAAGGGAAGGTAGTGCTTCCCCTCCAGCCCGCTGCTTCAATTTGATCCACACCTTTGCTGTGCAAGCCACTGCTGAACCTCCCCTGCGGCACAAAAACAAGCAGAGAACCTCTCTGCAGGGGGGAATGTTAGGTACTAGCAATCAGCTAGAGGCTGCCCCTCCTTATTTCTCTCCTTTATCTACCACCCATGTGAAAATGCAGCAAGAGATGTTGCATCCTTGATTTTTGTGCCTGAAGCGGGACTCGAGAGGGAGAAACCTGGAATTCCCTCTGTCCTGCCCCGGCAGTCTCCTTCCCTCGCTCCTGCAAGCTTGCAGGAAGCTGTTTGGTTTGGTTACTCATTCGTGGAGGTCAGGACTAGGTCTGGGTTTTTTTTTCCCTTTGTGTTTAGGAAACGGTTTACAAACTGTTTTGAGCATGGGGGAGCTGGTGGCGTGCGAAAGAGCCTCTTTACTCCTGGACTCGTGTTAATTCTCTGCCCTACCTTCTTTTCTGTAATCTCTTTCTCGGTTGGCAGCGTGAGTATTTCTGAGTGCTTTCCCCAGCCTGCAACCCCTCCGCCTCCTAATGTGACCTCGGTCACCAAACCACCTTGGGGCTTTATTTTTACTCTAGCCGTTTGGTTTCGCGTGGTAAGGTTGGTTTCTTTCCCCCCTAGCAGTGAGAAGACTTCTCTGCAGAGGAAGTAAAAGAGTGCCAGGCTGCAGTTGAAACTGGTTAAACACTAAAACCGCACTTCTAGCCTCTCTGGGTTTGAGACGTGACATTCAGCCATGCAGCTGAGCACTGGCTTTTTTTTTGCCCACCACTTGTGCACCCTCCCTACACATTTTTAATAAACTCTTTTTTCTTTTTTTTTTAATTACCAGCATTTTAAAGTAAAAAACCTTCTCGGCTGCAATTCCTGCATTAACAATCCAACCAGAAATGCTGTCGCACCTTGTCCGGGCTCGTGATCTTCTGTGGATGCTCGGTGCTGCTCCGCTAAAGCTGCCAGAGCTCGGCCGAGCTCGCAGAGCCTGGTTACTGATTTAGCCTGTGCACGCCTGTTGTGTAGAACCCACGTGTTGCTTTCCAGCGCAACTTGACCTTTTGTCATTACCCAGAAAGTGAAGGCTAAGCTATCGGTAAGACTTTCCAGAAGTTGGTGTTGATTTTTTTTTTTTTTTTTTGGTCTTTTCTTTTTAGACCATGTTGGTGGTTTTATTTAACTGTGAAGAACAAGGCAGGGACTAATGTTACTTGAACGGGAGAGACACCGACATGTTCTCCTTCCGGTAACAGGCATCTGGTGCTAATGTGTGTAGAAGTATCGTGGTGGATCAGAGGTGGGAGCGCTACAAGGACACGAATGACTTATGCCTGTGTGAGGGGCTCTGCTATATCCCAGTACTCAGAGAGGCTGCGGTGAGGGGGGGGGGGGGGGGGGGGCGAGACTTCAAGTTCCAACAAGCTTCTCATACTCTAAAACCAAGTACAATCATCCAGAAACCGCCTTTCCCTGTCAGTCACTCTTTCCTCATTTCCTCTCCTGCTGGTGCTGATCAGCCAGGGATTTGTGTGTAACCAAACCCCCTCCTGCTGCTGCACATTAGTCCTTTCTCGTGGCAGCGGGTTTGATGATCCAGGCACTGCAGGGTGATTTGGGGAAGGGAGAGTTCGCACTTCAGACGAGAATACTGCCGGAATTGGCAGTAGAGGTAAAGGAAGTAAAATGCCTAATAGCAGGGTTGGGAAATTTCCCAGGGCAGGGTGAAGGCTGTAGACAGTGATTTCTCTTGAGCTTTTTTTTTTTTTTGTGTGTGTGTGTGTTAGTCTAACCTTGATCTTTGTCTGAAATTGGCCCACGCCAACTTTTTCTGCTGTCTGTTGTACACTTTTTGGGATGGGCATCTCATTCCAGAGCCAAACCTCTTAATTCTGCCATGGGGAATGTTTGTTTCTCTTCGGTGTTGAATGAGCCATTTCCAGATGGGCTTCGTATCCACTGTGGAGGTGGGTATTAGGAAAGAAACTTCCTTCCGGAGGATCAGGGAGTGGAACCTACTGGAATCTGTGTCATTTCCTCTGTCCTTGGCTCTACTCTTCCTCCCCAGCAGATTTCATTGCTGTGTGATTCAAAGTGGAGAGGGAGATGCCCTCATGCCCTGTGTTACACTGCTCAGGTAGAAGTGAAGGCTCCAGAAGTGCTCCAGGAATGCAACTGAGGGGACAACTACCTCCAGGTTTTGGGAACGTGGGGCACGGGCTGGCTGTGAGCGGCTGCCGTTATCCCTGTCGGAGAGCAGGAGTGTGAGGATTGCGTGCGATAATGCTCTCATCCTCCTGGAAGGCTCTGTCTCTGCTCAGCCTGTTGTCCAAATGTCTTCTCTGTTGGCCTAACTCCATCCTAAGCCTTTCAGGGTTAGATCTCTTCAGTCTTCACCTTTCTTAATTTCTCATATTCTCTCAATTCTCTCTTTCTTAATTTCTCAAATTCTCATATCTCTCTCCTTTGTGCTTTAAGCCCACAAATATTCTCCTCCGGAGTAGTGAAGAAGGATGACAACACCCTGAGCTACATCAATGGGAGATCTCTTATGACCAGAACTCATCGCACGTTTCTTGGTGTCGGTTTTCTATCGCGGGAAGGGAACACTGTTTACTCCTGGCAAACAGTATGTGTTTGAGTCTAAGCTGCTTTTTTCTGCTTGGGGCTGCTTCAGTGCACAGCACGTGGCCTCCTCCTTTACCTGCTGGACAAAGAACAGCTCTCCCTGGGTCATCTCCCTTCCAGTGCTTAACCAGATGCAGCCTTGAAGAGCTGAGCTTGTATCCTGAACGACCTGCAGCACCGGAGCCAATTTGTGAAAAGTTTTGTGTTGAAAGTTAACTTGATATCTCAGCTGAGGGCTCTCTGGCATGTTTGCATAGATTCATCGAGTTTATGGCCAGCAGGGACCATTAGATCATCTAGTCTGATCTCCTGTATATCACAGGTCCTTAAATTTCACCCTGCTACTCCTGTGTGAAGCCAAATAACTTGTGTTTGGCTAAAGCAAAACTTCCAGAAAGACATCCAGTCTTGAGAATCCACCCTTTTCCTGGGGAGTTCATTCCAGTGATAATTGCGCTGGTTCTGAAACATTTATACCTTATTTCCAGAGTAAATGTTTCCAGTTTGTTCTTGTGCTTTGCTATTCTGCGAAGTGTAAAGAGCCCTTAAGTACCACGAAGGCACTTCGCACCCTGCAATCAAATCGCCTCCCAGGCTTTTTTTGATACACTAAACAGATTGAGCCGGTTTAAGTTTTTTGGGGGTTTTTTTGTTTTGTTTTTTTTTCACTGCGAGACGTCGTTTCTAGCCTTTGAATCACTTTTATGGCTGTTTTTTGGACCCTTTCCAGTTTTTTCAGCATCCTTTTTAAAAATAAGGGCACTAGAACTGGACGCAGTATTTCAGTGTCAGCCTCGCCAGTGCCGTATATAGATGTAACTCTGCTGTCCGGTGCCGGCTCTCTGCTTTTATGTCCAAGGGATGTGTTAACCCTTTCTACCGGACATTGCGTTGGGAATTTGGCCGCTGTAGTCCTTAGAGCCTTTCTGGAGAAGCTGCCTCGGGCACGGTCTCCGGGAGACTTAATTTTACATGATCCCAGATGCGTAACATGACGTTTGATGCTGGAAAACCCCAGATTTTGAAGCGATTACGATAAAGTTTGTGTGAATGCGCCGTAGCCGTCGCTACTTAATGCTCCGCTCGTCTTTGTGTCGCAGGCAGTTTGACAGCAGAATTTGCTTTCAGATCATTGATTAAAAATGTTGCTGATGAGTCTCTACCAACCTCTTTCCATCCAGTTTAGTGAGGGTCCTTGAAGAACGCTGCTTTTTAAGAGATTACTTAATCAGTTTTTAATCTATTTGATGGTAATTTTTTTTCTTCAAGAATGTTGCGTATTACTAATTTATAGAAACCAAACTCAGATAAAAGTTTAGTTGAAAAGGAAATAACGTGCGTATAAATATTCTATTTGACCCGTTTTCCTTAAATTGAAAGTTCTACTAGTAAATGCGTTATTAAATAATGTTAAATTTGTTTATAGGTCAGATGTTTGTTTCGGAGCCAGTGAAGTTACCACTGCTTGATTTTTACGTTACTAAAGCACACGATTTTCTTGCTTATGTTTTCTCGTCTCACCTGCTCCCTGCAATGATGAAGGGAAAAATCAAAAGTTGGTTGGTTTTGCTGGGGCAACTTCCTAAATGTCTCTTCTTCTGTTGCTGGGTTATTGACTTGCAACTCTTATAGCCGTGAGATGTGTCCTGGAGCTGCTGCAGCCCAAAAGATCAGGAAGCTGCAGGAGCATCTCAAGGTCTCTTTACCTGGAAATGAATTTTCTATGCCTCAAGGCCACAATACATCAGGGTTCCCTCTTTCTTCCATGTCATAGCAAATTGGATTTTATGTTTGTGCAGTGTCTGATGTTAAGTATCAGGATTCTCACTGGAATTGCTTCTAATGCTACAGAAATTAATCCGTTTCAGGGCAGGACGCTGCGACTGCTAAACAGAAACCTGCAGTAGGACACGTGGCAAGAGGCGGCCAAGGCGAGCTCAGTACCCATTTGTGGTTGCAGGTGGTGTATGGAGAGGAATGATTATGGTAATTAGCCCAGCTGGAATTTGCCCACAGCTCTGTGGGTGTCTTGTAAATTCTGCAAAAATGCCAGACAATCTTAATAGCCCTTTTGTCTTGTCTCCTTTATGTAGGTAGCCATTTGCCCAAAGCACTTTCCACCAGCGCTTTGTTGCAGTTGCACCTGTAACAGCGAAAACCTCCTCCTGGTTTCTCGCCAGTCGAGCCCACTGCAGCATCTTGGGCTTTTTGGGAAGCTCTGTGTTAGTGCTTGGTGTTATTTCAGTGAGATACTGCCGTGGAAAACACCAGACAGGGCTGTGCCCTGCAGCTTTGGGATAGTGAGGAATAAAGGCTCGGGCTCGTATTTGTAAGGCTGTCCCCAGGGGAGGTACAGGGCTCACCGTGGCTGTTGGGCTGGGTGGTGTAACGGAGCTGCCTGCAGAAGAGAGGAATAATCTTAATAATTAATGTGGTATATCTAGCCTTTGAGCCGGGAGTGAGAGTATGGCATGGTTTGGGTGCCTGGATGTTATTTCACGCAGTTCTCAGCAAGGAAGCTGTGCCTGGAAAAGCCTGGCTGCCCAAGAAACCCTGAAAATATTTGGGATGAGTGTGGTACGTGTTTTGGAGCGGAGCTGTGTGGCTCTGTGGTCTGTATCCCAACCCCTTGTCACTGAGGAGACCCCTAAACTCAGGAGAACGTCCCGCTGTGCTCCAGTCCCTTCCACTCCGGTGGAGACAGTGATTTGTTACAGGCAGTTTTGCATCTGGTCTCTTGATTAATGGACTTGTCTTTTGCAGCCTATTTTGACTCTGACACCGCTTTCTGCTCCGCAGATGCTTTGCTGATGTTGAAGAAAGTTTGCCTCGCTTGATAAAGACCAGATCCTGAAATTTACTTCCAAACCTGAAGTAACAATTTTTAACTTGAAACACTTTTTCCCCAGGAGTCACTGCTCCAGAATCCTTCCCTTATTTGGTGCCTCCTTCACAGCTGGGACTGATGCTCAGGTGCCAAAGCTCTGTGTGCTCCTCACACTGAGCCAAATGGGTCTGCTCTGGGTTCGAGTGCGGCGGCTCCACTTCCCAGCCCAGTTCATAGCGCTCCTTTTCCTGCACTCCCCGGTGGCATTTCCAGCCTTTCTGTGCTGGGGTAGGAGACGCCATTTTCAACTCTTCTTGGTCAGTGCACAGTCTCTTGAGGTTGGGTCTTGCTTTCTTCTTTTCTGGCTCAAGACGCGACAAACCTTTCCTGAAGCTGTCTCACCACCTCTGTTCTGTGTGTTGTCAGGATGTTACTCCTCGTGGCCTCCTGCTGATTTAAGCTGGCTGTTCCAGGACCGTTGCTATCTCTCTGCACTTAGCCGCTCCGCGAGAAGTTGTTAGTCACTGTTGACTTCTTCCATGGTAACAAATCCAGTTTGGTTGGCGGTGCGGTGTGTGAATGCTCCCCGAGCAGCAGTGGGCTGCTTCCTCTGGTGAGGTTGCCTCTTCCCAGGTGGATTTAGTCTGTCTGCACATGCTGACTCATGACAGCCGAAACAGCTGTTTTCAGCTTCAGGCACTACTGTGTGCAGGGACCCCTTCTTCTTCTTGACAGCTGGTTTGTTTTTATAACTAATGCCTTCACTATATGCTCATAACTTCCATATCTGTGATGCCCGCTTTTTGACTGGAAGGGCCAAAATCCATTTTTTGACATAGTTTTGTTGTTGTATAAGCCTTACTTGGTGGGCTCTTCTCAAGTGACTGACTGGGACCAGCCAAATTTGGTTCCCCAGCCCAAGGAGGAAAGCTGCCCTCAAAGGGCAGCGATGTAGGTGTGTAGGGAGCCCTGGCTTCCCTTGGCATCCTGATATCGGCACAAGGACCGTTTTCAGGAAACCCCTAGAGGATCCCAACCTTCGGATGGCACAGTGAGTGGGATGAAGGCAAAGAGTTTGCCAGTCTCATGTGAGCACCGTCAGGGTAACAAGGACGCTGGTAGAGCTTTGGGGAAGTGTTCCTCTCCGCCGTGCAAATGCAGAACAGCAGGTGATGGGACTTCCTCCTCCCTGCCCTGAAGCCGGGCCGCTCGGTGGAAGTCACTGTTTCCCTCTCGCCGTGAGAAGCGGCGTTTGACAGGAGGAGCAGGGAGGGCTCCCGGAGACTGAGGGACAGGTGAGTCACTAGAGAAAGAGTCATTCAGAGAAAAGCCCAGTCAAAGCAGCCCGTGGCCTTAGCGTGAACTTGGAGATGAAAGGTCCAAAGTTAAGTGATGAGCTCATCAAAACCTTGAGGCTGTGAGAGAAAAAGTGGTGAAAGAAGCATGAGAGGTGCCTGCTTGAGATGCCACAGCGCTGGGGCACACAGGTCTCTGCCTGGGCTTGCTCGGTTCACGCTTAAGTTGCCAAGAGGTATGAAACATGCTTCTTTCCTAGAGGCAGGTATCCTGCTTCCTTTAAAAAAATATAAATATACATATGCACGCTATGACCCAGTTCAGCACTGGTTCCTGTGGAGTGTAACTGGTTAGTCCTTGGGATTGCAAGTGAAGGGGCTGAGCATGAAACTTGCTCTGAGAAGATGGGGGTGAAGCCAAGGTCCTGGTGAGCCCTCCCAGAGCCAGGCGTCTCTGTGGGAACGCTCTGGGCACGTCCCCAATGGGCGCAGGTGTCACTTTCCATTCAAGGTGGGGAGTTTTGGTACTCCCCCGCTGCCAGTAAAGTGGTGTGAGGATTGCAGGGTGAGCGCTCCCGGGGCTGTGGGTGAATGCGGGCCTCGGGGAAAAACAAACTTCTGCCCCAATTTCTTCTTTCTCCCATGAGTGGTGTCCAACCAGCATTGCAATAAGCTTCCCAGTAGAGGTGGGTCAGGGTCTGTGATTGCAGCTGGAGCCACAGAGCTGGTCACAAACCAGCTTCCTACCTCCACAAGCTGTTGCCTGAAAAGAAATAAATATGCTAACGCGTTCAAGCTCTTAGTTCCCTTGGTGTCCTAAGGAGGATGGTGGAGAAGCATCTATGTCCAAAATTTGCTGGCAGGGCGAATAAGGGCTTTGCTGTGCTGTCCCAGTATTCCCCAGTCTCCTCTGGGTTTCATCTGCAGAGTTAATAAAATGGTGGCAAATAAAGTCGAGTTCCAGTGGAAAGGGCTCTTTAGGGCAGCAGTAAAATAGTGAGTAAGCAAGAACCCCTTGCTGCGGGGGCCAGTTTAATTGGTCTGGCTTGTTTTATGAGACAGGTTTTATGTTTAAACTCGCACATGGCCCAGGAGCGACTCTGCAGCAGGGCATCATTCTCCTGCATGGGTCCTCCGGGAATGCAGCCCGGGTTAATTACACCTAACCAAGCAATCGCACCTCGCTGAGCGGCTGGCATAAGTCATGGCATGAGCCGAGGGGTTGAGCGAACGAGGGTGGGAGGCAGTGCCAGAGCTAGGACTGATGTCCCTGATAACTGTCCCCTGCAGCTGGACCTGATGGGGAGCTTGGTGCTGCCTGGAGGCACTGGCCGGTGGCCGTCTCGCACCCTCTTGCGTGATCCTGGCCAGGCATTGTCACAGCCCTGCCCAGCAACCTTGTCCTCACTCCCCCTGTAAATGGAAGTGGCGTCAATGACCCTTATAGAGGGGTTCAAGATACAAAAATCATGTGCGAATGGGAGCATAGCGGCGGTGCTTGGACTGGATCGATCGCTCCTGGTCAGCATCTCCCCACGTGGGGCTCGGGGCCTGGCTTTGCTCACCGCGCTGAGGCTGTGCAGGCGCACGGGTGTGAGAGGAAAAGCCTCTTGCCGTGGAAAAGGTAAGAGCAAGGCCAGTCCTCTCCTAGCGTGACACAGCCACCTCCAGGGCCAGGCAAAGTGACTACTTACCCACCCACAGCCTTCTTCAAAGCTTTTAGATAAGAACTGGGAAAGCCCAGAGCCCTGCTGAGCTAGCAGAGATGGCTTAGAGCAGTAGTAAGTAATTATTCAAGCCAGGTTTTGGTGTTACTGGACCTAAGGAGGGCAGGAAGCTGCCTTCGCACCGTGTGCTCCAACCAGCTCCCCCTCTGGCCCTTAGCTCCATGTTAACTCGGGTAGTTCAGTAGCAGCATCACTGCTGCAGGCTTTCAAGGGCTTTTCTGATAGATCTGATAGATCTTTTCTGATCACCAGGTCCCTCTCTGTAACTGCTTAAGGCTGGAGTTAAATGAAGGGGTGCAGCATCACCCCCATGCCCCCTCGCTTTTGAAAACTGCTCCTGCCAGGGCACAAACAAGTGTTTCTGGCTTTGCGGCTCAACTCGCTGTGTTGGCTTCTGTGCAGAAAAGCACTGGTGAGGAGGACATCCTGCTCCCTCTCTGCGTTGACCAGAGGCTGCTCAGCCTCCGCCGCAATTGTGGAACACTGAACAAGTTGCTTCTGTTGGTTGTTTATTTATTTAATTTTTTTTTTTTTCCCATTGGTGGGAAACGCTAGTGGGAAAGGCTGCCTTGTGGGGGGACACTCCTTTTGCATGAGCCCTTTGGCTGTGCTTCACGATGAAGGGGCGCGAAAGAGGAACCCTTGGGGCAAGAGCTGCCCCACAGGCAGCCAGAGCTGCCCGGGTTGGGACGCCCCGGGGCTGGTACCCGCTGGGCTGGTGGCCCTGCGAGGGAGCCCAGGACCCGGCAGAGGGTGCTGTGTCTCCATCGCCTCTCACCGCTCCAGCTCCAGCTGTTTGGCACTTGCCCGTGCCTGAGTGCATGATGTTTGTAAGAGTTTGGGCATGTCCATTTGGTTCCCATCTCCAGTGCCACCCCCAGCATCCAGGCCAGGTTCTTCTGTCACTGGGGACATTCTTAATTCACAGGAAATCGGAGAGAGTTTAATTGTTTTCTCCTCTCTCTTTTTTTTTTTTTCCCATGCAGCTGAACAAAAGGTTCATCCTCAGTTTTCTCCATGCCCATGGGAAGCTGTTTACCAGGATTGGGTAAGTGTGCAGGATGTTTATTTTATTTTCCTACATTACAAGTCTTTTTGGAATTTAATATTGTTAGCAACTAAGCTGTGTTTGGAGCTGAGGGCACAGGGTGTGAATTCTTGCAGGCCTAGCCTCCTGGTTCTTATTCTCCTTACCCGCCCTCCCATCCACACTGGTTATTGTTTGGGCTCTTTCTTCCCCCACCTCAAGGCCCGGTCCTGCCTGTGCACCGGGACCCTCTGACAGAGGCTGAGCTCAACCACTCGACTCACACAGGAGGGACTAATGGCTGTTTTCTCTCTCTCCCACCACCTAACCACTCTCTGTCCCCCTTAATTTCTGGTTTTGCCCCCCCTTCCCCTCTCCCATTTCTCCCCACTCTTAGCCAGCAGAGAGGTGGCTCTGGTGGCCTCTCAGTGGCTGTTGCCTGCGAGGAGCACAAAGCCATCCAGGCAGAACCATGCAGTGGCTGAAAGCTGCCGTCCAGAGCGTGTCAAGACAAGCCTTGCCCTTCGTCTCCTCGCTGCCATTTCAGTGAAAGCCTCGTAGCTGAGAGCTGCCCGGGCTGTGGGAATGGGTTTATACAAAGTGCCCTCGGCAACGTCTGTCAGAAACTGGTTTCAAGTAATTGAACAGCTACCCTCGAAGCAAAGCAAGCCTGATACAGGTCTGGGCTGAGATCCCAGCCTGGGGAACATCCTTCTGACTTAGAGAGCAGAGCTCAGCCTTGCAGCGAGGGGCTTCCCATGGAGCTGCCCCCACTCCGAGTCCAGGCTGGCCCTTGCTATCCGTTGATGGGGTGGCCATTGTGGTGAGACCTCGTGTGGGTTCAGATGGTCTCTGGCAACGGTGCTCTCTGCTCGAGCCTGCCAGTGCCTTGTAGGCAGATGTAGTCGCATGAGCTCTGTTGGCTCCTTCACTCTCTTGTGGAAATAATGGCGACAAGTTACAGGGCTGAGAGATCTTTCCAGGCCACTTAAGTAAAGGTAGAGTGGATGGAAAGTGGCATCTTTTCCCCGCTGTTGGTTTTTCACTCAAATGCCGAGTTCCCTCAGTTTCCCACAGTTTCACTCAGATGCACACTCAGATTCACTCAGTTTCTTGCCTCTGGGGCTGTCCCCTTTCCCTCCCGGAAAGCACAGCAGCGCAGGACACGCCGACCCTGCCACGCAGCCTCAGCTAGGGTGGCCAGTCAGCAGTGGCATGTGCTTGACTTTGGACCCTCCGTAAAGCAACAGGAAGCAGGAGCTGTGCTGGCCCATTTGTTGGAGCTCTGATTGTCTGAGGGCAAGGAGGAGAGCAATCAGCTCACTGCCAGTGCTGTTGATGTCTCCCTGAGTCACAAGGCACTGATTATCTGCTTGCGGGCAGCAGGCTGGCCTGCAGCGAGGAGGCAGATCTAGATGTCCTCCTGCCCGCAGAAAAGAGGAGAAAAGCTGCAAGAGCCCATGAAAGGTTTGATAACTGCAGTGTGTCTGTGCCGGAGGGCAAAGCATCCGGGGAGCTGCTGGTCCTCGGCTCTGAGGGGCCGCGCTGGCGGCCGAGCTCCGGTTGAACGCGTGCCAGCAGGGGGATTAATGGGGATGTTGCAGAGATTGCTTGCACATTTGGCTCCTAAGACCTTTGTGAAATTAAGATGCAGTGTTTGAGGCGGTTGCTTCCCAGGGCAGTCATTTAGAAAACCCAAGTATGTTTAATGGTACAATATCCCCTGAAGTACTTAGAAGGGAACTAGAAAGTAATACCATGACACAGGAAGAGAAAATCGTCCAGCCCTGCTAAACAGCTTCCGCGCTTAAAATAGGTAAAAGGTGAGGAATAGCTGAGTCCTCTTTGGGCAGGATCTTCAGTGATTTATCTGTACAAGGTATGGAAAAGATGATGTTGCCCTAATTGGACTCTTTTTTTCTCCTAAAACCACAGGTAAGTAATTTATTAAAAGCTTCCGCTCTGTTCCTGACCTGCTGGTTCTGAGCTCAGTGGGGTTACTACATGCCGTTCCAGATGTGCTGCGGTATCAAAGCACAGCTGGCGAGGCTGAGGAAGCCCTAGCTCCTTCTTGTTGTTATTCCATGGCAATAATCTCCATCTCCTCACTAACAACCCATCCTGCAAAGGGCTTCTCCATCCCTAGCGTCCTGTCTGCCCTAGGAGGATGTTGCTGGATATGCTGGATGTGGTCTGAGATTTCTCAAAATTAGGAAGTCTTTAGAAGCAATCAGTTTGCTCTAATTCCCTGGCTGTGCCCCAAATCCAGGGAAACTGCCTCTTCCAGGGGGAGCAGTGCTTTTGTACCAGCGGAGCTGCTCCGTTCTGCACAGCTACAGAGTACAAGGCGTCTGTTTGTTACAGCCCGTGTTTGTGGGAAGGTAAGAGAGACTTTGAACTGCTCCAGCAAACAGTGCCCAGGGAGAGGGTGCCCCTGCTGCTAGGCAGAACCGGTTGTTGAAAGGCATCCGTGAAATATGGTTAAGAAGAAAGCCATTTCTGAATTTAAAAATAGAGCCTATTACTGTCCTGAAAGTCTGTTGGGGAAGCCCAGCAGAATTGCCCATGTGGGTTACCAGAAGTGGCTTGCTAATCCAGCCTGCAGTGTGCTGATATCACAAGATCTGAATCTCACAGGGGAAGATAGAGGAAATTGCTATGGAGGCCCCTGAGGTTGCCTGCCCTGGCTCCAGATGCCTCACCCCCTGCGGATTTTGGCTCCCTGGCTCCTGCGTGGGCACAGTAGTGCGATGTCACTGATAACTGGAGCGGGCACTTGCTGCGAGACAGATACTCATTCTTGCTGGGTCTGGCTGTGGCTTTTTCTAGCGCAGGAGCAAGAAGTAACACAGCCAGCTCAGCAGAAGAGGCAATGGGACGGGAGGACCTCCCCTTCTTCTCCCCCCCCCTCAATAGTTGGAAACTATTTTTGGCAGATTCTTGGTTATAAAGTTGTCCTCATGGGATACCAGGTGAGGACTTTCTTTGGGAGGGCTGTTGTGGGCAACCGTGTCTCAGTCATTTTTGTGAACTGACTGTGCTCTTCATTGCAATCAGTTCAGTTTTTGACCCCACTTCAGTTGGGTGGTTGTTGAGGATCCGACAGCTCTGATAAGTAACCTCAGCTAATTCCCTCAGCGATGCCAGATGAAGAGTAGGATGAATGCGTCAGATTTCCGTGGGTGCTTGCGAGCGGTGTTGAAAGCGCACCCCATCCCCGGCCGTGGCACTGCAGCCGCTGGCTGCTGTGTCCTGATGAGCGACAGCAGCCCTGTGTGCTGCAGGGACCTGCTCCAGCTTTGACGTTTCCAGCAGCCAGACGAGGCCAGTTGTTAGGCTCCGAGTCCCTGCCCTGTGGGCCTCTAAGTGATGAAGTTTTAGGGGCTCAATAACAGTGTGTAGCCTGGGGGGATGGGGCTTGGTGCCATGGGATCCGATCCTGCACCGTTCTTCTGGAGGAAGCACGTTCTGGCCAACGTTCAATGCATTGGAATTGCCACATCCGCAATGTGGCACCAGTGTGTGCAGTTTGCTGTAGCCTGGGTTTCTTGGGAGTCCCATGGGCTGCTCCTGGTCCAAGTGAGCTGCTGGCCTCTTGGCACCTCTCCCAGATTGGTAGAAGTCAGTAGAAAAAAATGGTTGGTCAGAAATGACTCATAAAGGCCGTGTTTTCCTGCCAAAGGAATGCTGCCTGTCGGTCACAGAGCAATCCCTCGCTGCCCTCTCTGAGGAAGGCTTCAGCTGCCTCCGTCGCAGCCTGCACCTTCATTCCCTATGGCTCCTGGACGGGAGATGGCACCCCAGGGGGTCCCCCCCCTCTTCCCCAGGAGACGTGACACTGAGTGAGCTGTGCCGACCGACCGCCCTGTGCCCTGGGGCGTAGCCTGCGCTCTACAGATTCTCTCTCTGTCTGCAGGATGGAGACCTTCCCTGCGGTGGCCGAGGAGGTCCTGAGGGAGTTCCAGGTCCTGCTGCAGCACAGCCCCCCTCCCATCGGAAGCACCCGCATGCTCCAGCTTGTGGCAATCAACATGTTTGCAGTGTACAACTCCCAGCCCAAAGGTACCATGTGCTGCTTCAGGGGAACCGGGCTGGGGATCAACCGCTCTCTGTGTGGCCGAGCTGCTCATGGGTGGGGGGGACTCACCAGCTGAAGACGGATGGGAATGTGGAGCGGTGGTTGGATGCCTGGGGATGTTGGTGTGGACAGCAAAGGGACCTTGGTAGAGTTGGCTGAGGCATCTGGAGTGAGGCAGCATCGCATCTCCCTGGAGCCTGAGTCATGAAGCACAGAAATAAGGCGCTGCTTTATGGCTCTGCCTTCCCAGCATTTAGTGTGGGCCCTGCTCAATGTCCCCGCTGGCACCAGAAGGGCTGGGAGGCCTTGGCTCTTGGGAGAGTGGCGTTGCCTCTGACCGCTTGTGTCTGTGCGGGCAGCTGGGTGATGTGATGGGAGATGCTGCTTTCTGAAAGGCCAGGCTGGAGGCTATTCCCCATGTTAAGACACCTAGAGATCTAGTATTACTCAGCCTCTCCTCCATCCATTCAGGAGGCTCTAAGTGCTCTCTGCCATTGTTGGGTTTAATGTGTTGGTCAGCAGAGATGCCACCAATCCAGAGTGCCTTCTACTGAGTTTGCAATGGTGCTTCCAGTGTTTTTCCCCTGACACGCACAGCGGCAGGTGCCCAGGTCTGCCTGAGCCGCCTGTGTGTGAGCAGGGATGGGGCTGCCCTCCCTGGGTGGGTGTTTTGCGTGCCGATGGCTTGGGATTTAGTTCCCAAAAGATGGAGGCCTCCAGCTGATGGATTTCAGTCAAAGCCACCATGTGGGCCATCGGGCTGAGCCCCAGAGAGCTGCTGCTGGAAGATTTCTCCCTCGTGAGCCAGTTGGCCACTTGTCAGGCCGGTGGTTAGTGGCCGAGGTCAGCTGATGGAGCGCAACGGCGTCGGCCGGAGGGCTGGGAAGTGGCTCCCGTGTGCCGTGCCTGCTGCCTGGCCAGCCTCGCAGGCACCTTCCTCTCCCGGGGGGAGCCCTGGGGGGAAACCGTCGGTCCCGCTGGCGAGGGCAGCCTTGCCCTCCCGCCTGCTAGATGCCAACCAGCGACGGCGTGTTTATCTTTGAGCTGCAAAGTACTTTACGATTATGAGCAAATGCCTGTGCGCAGCCCCCCGGTAGGTATATTAATAGCGGTGTCTGTGCCGCAGACGGGAGCTGGTGGTAAAGAGAGGAAGAGATTTGTCTGGGCTGTACGGCAAGCCCCTGTGGCAGAGCTGGAAGCAATCCCAGCTCCCAGACCACTGGACTCTGCTCTTCCATCCGTAGCCGAGTTGTGGATGTGTGTGAGTGACAGAAAGGGAGCGCTTTTTTATCTCATGTGAAAAATAAGTATTCTAGGAGTTTTCTGCCTCCTGTGTGGGTAACTGCCAGCTGCTCCCAGCTCTTGGACCTCTGGAAGAAAGCGAGCCCGTTGCTGCTGGGGGCTGCAGGCTGCGCAGAGCAGGTGGTGATGTTCGTGAAATGCCTGCAGGTCGGATGGCACTGCTGCTGCCATCTGATGCCTGGCACCCTTCAGGGATTTCCCTTAGGGCTCCTTACTCTGGTCACCCTAAAACATGGCAGAGTATTGTTGGCAAAGCAAATCCTGTTGTCGGCTCAAATGCCCTGGTGGTCTCAGAGTGCTGGCACGGGCCAGGTTGGGCTCAGTGCCGACACTGATATTGAGAAGAGCTGGGTGCAGGAGGAGCCGGGGTGGGCAGGGGAGGAATAAAAAATAAAAAAAGCAAAGGGCCTGGAGTTTAAAAGGCAAGCAAGAATGTTTGCTGAATTATTACCAAGTTGCCCAGCACAGGGCGAGGGTGTTGGCTCCTTCCCCGGCATGTGGGCTGCTGTGGGCAGAGGACTGGCCGGAGCGTAGGGCAGAAACGGCTGTCGGGAAGGTGCGGGTTTCCATTTCCCAGCACATGAGTCATCTCCCTGGGTTGCAGTAGCCGTGGGCAGCGGCAGGAGCGGGTACGAGGGGGCTGATCCGCCCGTGCGGGAGGCCGGGGGGGGTGCAGGGAGCAGTCCCACCCTGCCTGCATCCCCATTGCCAGGAAGTGTTACTGGGGGAGCCGGGCTCACCACAGTCAGAGCTTGGCTGCGTCAGCTGTGTAGAGCTGGATCTAACTTTGCAGTTGGACCAAACGACCTCCAGAGATCTCCTCCTACTGAAATCCTTCTGCGAATCTGGGATCAGAGCGTGTCTGTGTCCTTCCCATTGCACGGGCCCGTCTGACCTTCAGCTGCGAGCTCCCAGTAGCAGGAGGAGATCTGTGGATTTGGGGCCGGGGAGGGAGGTCTGTCTGAGAGCCTCTCTTCTCTGCTATCCGGGGGTAGTTATCTCCGGGGATAGCTGCTCCCTCCCTCCCCCGCCATGTATTTCCAGGTCTCTGGAGCCCCAGCTACTCCTGAGAAACTTGTAAACTTGCTGGCTTGCCCCATGTCTGGTGTCTAATGAATCCCTCGTGCTGGGATCCAGTGGTGCTAGCAGTTGTGGGGCGGTGTCGCCGGCAAAACAGTCTCGACGTGGGGAACTTTTACAAAACTTTATGCCCGTGAACACAGACTTTTAATCACAGATTCGGGTATTGAAAAAAGGAAACATGAACAGTCAAATGCTTTAATAAACACCTTTCCTCCCTCTTTCTCAGGCTTACTCTAAACACGTATCCTGCTCCATCTCAGGCTCAGCTTCTTCTGTTTTCGTTGCAGATTATGCTTGGTTTGTCCCAATTCCTTCAGCGAGGCAACAGGCAGCACGGGAGATTGAGGACTTGTGTGTAACTGTTTATATCTGCTGCTCTTTGCTTTGTACTTGTTTTCTTTTACTGTGATGTGGGTCGGCCATGGTCCCTCCGGGGTGTCCCTGTCCCAGCGTGGGTCCCCTGTATGGCAGTTGTATGGATGTGTCCTCCTGCGCCTCTCTGGCTGCTGCCACTCTTTCATAAATCAATCTTTGCAAGGTCACCACGTGCTCTTCTGATGTGCTGACTTTTTTGGGGTGCAGCGGGGTGGTTAAACTGGTTTTGGAGCCAGCCAGCTGTGAGCGGCACGTGGTGTTTCATGGCCTCCTCCCACGGTCCCTGGCTACCCGGACCCTGCAGCCTGTGCCCACGGCAGCGCTTGGGTGGGTGCAGGCAGAGCCCTGCGGTCTGTGCCCAGTGCAGGCAGCCGAGCAGTGCCCCGGGGGTGGCACCAGGCACGTTGGAGCTGGTCTCAGCTGCCTGTGCAGCCGGGCAGCACTGGGAAGACTCTGGGAGATGGATCGGTCTGTTGTTTTCTCTGACAGAGGAAGCCAAAGAATTCCCACATGAAGTGCTTCCCCTGCTGTTCGGCATCAAACGGCGTGTTCCTCCCAGTGAGCCGCTCTCCCCATTGTCCACAGAGGCGTGCGGCCAGCAAGGGCCCCTCTGACCTTCTGGTTGCCTCCCCTCAGGAGCATTCAAGGTGTGGAAAAACTTCTTGTAGAACTCAAACCCATGGGGCAAGGAGGGCCCAGCCAGGGGAGGGAAGCAGAGAGAGATGGGCGCTCTACATGGCAGAGGCCTTCAGCTGATGGAGCTTTCCGTCATGGGACGTAGGTGACTACCAAAATTTTGGGCCATCCTGGGCTCTGGCTGGGGCAGGACCTTTGTGGGGTGGCCGTTTAACAGTTTGGTAGCCATCTGCACAACCAACTTACAGAGAAGTTTGGATCCCTTTATCCCAACCACAAACACTCCAAGAATTTTAATTTTTTTTTAATTCTGTAATTTGGGGAAATAAAACTCTGGTTTCTGAAAAGACTAATTGAAGCCGTGCTTGCGGCAGGGGCATCTCGGTGAGGGGAGAGAGAGAAACCCCCTCCCAGCCCATCTGTGCCCAATTTACTCCGATCTGGCCTCTCTGAGGCTTTTTTTCTTTCTCTCTCTCTTTAATAATTTGTTTTATAATTCCTGGAATCAAACCCATCTCAGACACACTGTTTTATTTTACTGTATTATTGGATTATACTTCCTATAAATCACTGGATGTTATTCATAGGCCACCACCAGAATAACTTCCCCTCTCCCCCCTGTCCCTCCCCGACGGCCCCGCATTCCAAACAAGCGCGCACCAAAGTGGGGGTGCAGCAGAGCTGGGGGCACCCTAGAGACACTTCCCGGAAATCCCAGCAAATTTGCCTGGCTGCGGGTGTGAAGCATCAGGCTGCAGCACCTGGATGCCTTCTGGCACTCTCGGGCCGGTCGCGTTGTGCCGTGCAGAGGTTGTTAGGAGGTCGGGCTTAGGTGGAAGTGGAGAAAGGGGAGGGGGCTGCCATATGTGCATCCTCAGCACATGGAGGGAATGAAGTTGCATCCCCCCGGGGCTGAGCAGAGTCAGGGCACGGAGGCACGGGGAGGTTCTGGCCCAAGCGCTTTAGCTGAGGATTTGGGAAAGTGGCTTGTGTTTCAACCAGAGGGAAGTTATGGCAGAGCAGGGTGACCAGCCTGTAGGGCAACTACTCTGCTGAAGCTGTTTTAAAATGAAAGAGGGGGGATTTAGATGAGATCTCAGGAAGACTAATTTTTTACTGTGAGGGTGGTGAGACACTGGCCCAGGTTGCCCAGAGAAGCTGTGGATGTCCCATCCCTGGAAGTGTTCAAGGCCAGGTTGGATGGGGCTTTGAGCAACCTGGTCTAGTGGGAGGTGTCCCTGCCCAGGGCAGGGGGTTGGAACTGGATGATCTTTAAGGTCCCTTCCAACCTGAGCCATTCTATGACTGCTACTTGAGTGGCAATCCCATTGCCAAAGCTCATGTGGGACATGAGGAGGGCTTGAGGGGGCAGCCAGCATGGCAGGGTTGTCCTAGGCTTTGGTTTGCAGCTCTCCCTGGTCTGTCTTCTTGAGTGGAACACGGTTGGGTTTTCTGTGCAAGATAGGGTTGGCTGGGAAACCTTGAGGTGCAGCAAGGGAGGATCCATGCCCCGCTCCCTGCAGCAAATTCGGAGCAGCATCTGTCCCCTTTGCACTGCCACACCAGTGTCCTTGGACCAGTGTAGAGAAGGTCAATGCTGCACAGGCCACTTGGTGTGGAGACACTGCCTGGCTCACAGAGAACCGCTCTTACACAGTGAGTGTCTTGTAACTACAACCTTTGCAAGGGTTTGCTGACGTGCACGGTCCTGCTTGCTCCTTGAAGACCTGCAGCAGCTTCTGAGATGTTGATCTTGCTTGAGTCTTCTTGATAGACACAAGAAAGGATCCTTAAGTTAGTGCTAATCAACTGCAACTTCTAAGCATGTACAGGATTCCTTTTGCATATGCGTCCAGCATCGTGGCCTGGCTGGAGAGGACACATGGAATGCAAAGAACCCCCTGAAGTCAGCCTGTCTTTTTGTAACCAGCAGCCTGCTCCGTTGCCCTCCTGCCCTGCGTTGGATGGAGCGTGTTTCGCTTTGCTGACCGCAGCTGCTCTGACTTGCAAGCTAAAGCGGTGAACCCTTAAAATATCTCAGGAGACGTCGCAGAGGCTGGTGGTGTCTGCCCTCAGCAGAACCTCAACTCTGACCATCTCCACAGTTCTTTGTTTGGTTTCTGATGCTCGGACCCAGCTTTGCTTAAAGAGCTAACTGCGGCATTAGAATAAGTCCCAGCGGAAGCAGGTACCGCTCTTCTGCTGCAGCCACATCTCAATGGCCTCTCGTAAGGCTCTAACCACATCTTGCATATTGGAGAGGACAAAAGGTGCTGGCAGTCGAAGACAAGGGAGTCCAGTGCATTTGAGTGAGTTTAAAAATAAAGCGGTGCTGCAGAAGGCTGCCTTGGTTTGGTGGGGTATTAAAATTAGGCACAAAGCAAAGCTTAATAAACCTCAGGCTGTAGATAGCAGAAGCAGCAACTTGGTCTTCCCCTGTCTGGGGAGCAGAACTGAGTCTTTTTCTTCTAATTCCCCTCCTTGCGTGGTAAATACGTGTTTCGCCAGAGTCCAGTTGGCACCTCCAAGCAGGCAGCTCTGAGGGCCTCAACAGCTTTGGGCACAAGGACTGGGAGATGGATGAAGATGTGGTGTTGGGGGGCTGCGTCTCAGGGGGGCTGAGCATCTGCAGTCCTGTGCCCCCCTAAGAGCAGAGCCTGGGGTCCCCCCTGCTGCTCTGGGGAGTGGGTTTTGTGCTGCGAACGCAGCCCTCTTGGTGCAAGGAGGATGGAGTTGAGCGGTTCTGTAACTGGCTTTCTCAGGGGTGCTCAGGGCTCTCCCTGGTCGTCATACAGTGAGTGTGGACTGAAGTGTCTGTACCGAGATCGCCAGCGTGCACCTGGCAGTCGCTGCCTGCCTTTCCCTGTGGGACTGCGTAGTGCCGTCTTTAGCGAGGTGTCGTTAAGACATAACGCTTCCCAAGGCCTTACTTTTGGAGGAGTTGGCTGTTAAATTCATCCTTCCTCTCCCTTTGCGTTGCTGCTCTTGCTTGCTTCGGGTTTGAGTTGTCATCAGGAGAGGAAGCCCAGAGGAGGGCTGGCTGGGACTGGTGTCCATCCTTCCCTGTGCTGCTGGGCTTGTGTGGAGGCTCTAGAGCGAGCAAGTGCCGAGATGTCACCTGGGCAAAGGGCTTTTATCCTTAACCCATTGTCGAGCGATGTCTGCTCCTCGCCGTGTCCCAGCACAGCCCAGACCTCGGTGGTATGAGCAGGATGAAGGGTTGAAATGGCGTGAGGGGCGATACCTGCATCGCTCATCTCAGGAGACACACGGCTTCCTGCGCTGAGCTGCTTTCTCCTCCTGAGGGACACGTCCATGTCCGGAGGTGGCAGCTGACCCTCTGGAGTTTCTCCTCTGAGTGTTGGAGGTTGGCACAGTTGCTGGGAACTGTCGGCGCCTTTCCTTTCTGGGAAGGAAACTGTCTCGGACTTGAGACACATCAGCAAAGTTCAGGTAAAACACTTTTGGCCCAGGCGCTTCTTCAGAGTCTCCCTCTTGGGCTCTTGAGGCTGGTGGCAGCAATGTTTAGACCAAAGTCTTCCTTTGCTTATTCCCCTCTGTTTCCTGTTTAAAAGGCAGATTGTCACATATTTGGGGATTTATTTACCGTAATTGGAGTTATTTTCCTGGCTGCTGGCTTCTGCCCTCTGATGCAAGACTCCTCAGCGAAACGTGTGTCCAGAAAGCCATGTGACTTTTTTTTCCCCCTTGCCACCAGTGCCAGCAGGAGATGCAATAATCAACGCGCTGCGGGGAATTTCCACTTGCAGTTCAGGTTTCTGAAATCTAGACGGTGGCTTGGGAGGCAAAAAAGATTGCGCGGGGCTTTGTGGCAGGGAAAAGGAAAGGTTTCCAGTGAAACCGAGTGCTTGCTGGTGTGTCAGAGTCTCCGGTCCTGCCCTCCAGCCCCCAAGTGCAGCAAAAGTCCCCTTGGAGTGGTGTCGGATGGGCTCGCTGGGGACTTCTGCCCGTCACACGAGCGCATCCTTACATCTGCCCTTGAAACCGTTCCACCAAACACAGGGTGATACCGAGATCTCGTTTCAGGGCAACAAACAGAGGGGAAATCATTTGTAATCAGAAAGCTGGAGTCTGCTTTGCAGCCAAGCTTCGGCAGCCTGAGCAGCAAGTCGGGACAGAGCCGGTGACAGGCGAGGTCAGGCTGGAGGGGCTGTCATGCTGCCGTGCCACCAAGGCACAGGCCAGCGCTGCGAACCCTGAAACAAAACCACTATTTCGACGAAGCGGCAGCGTCGCCGTGTAAAATGAAAGGCAGGAAATGGAGCGTTGGCACAACAGTGTCCGTCCGTCTGTCCTGCTGTACAAGGAGAAAGGAGGGAGGCAGCTCTCCCCGGGGCTCTGCTCTCCCACCCCTGCTCCGGCGGTGGAGAAAGAGGGGTGCCAGGGACCCCGAGTGGGGTTGCACCAGGTGCAGCGGCTTTGGTGAAGCTTTAGATGTTTGCACCGTGACAGGAAATCCTCTTGCTTTTAAAGAGATGTTTCTGACTCTTTAATGTGCGTTGCGCCTTTGATTTCCTCGGGCTTCTAAGCAGCGCCGAGTCAATTGCTGTATTTCTGTTTAATTCTCTGAGAGAACGTTGGATAATTAGGCTAATTATGGTGCTTTGTGAAGTTGTAAAACTCTTGATTGAGCTTGCGGGGCTTTTTTATAGCCTGCCAGGTGTAGGCAGGGAGGGCTGCCCGCCCCGTGCCCTGTGTGGGTTTTGGGGAGCTCCCTTCCCAGGGGCTGCCCCCTGGGCTCATCCCCTGCCACCTCCCTTCCTCTGTGCTGGGGGGGGGGGGGGCCTTCAGCTGGGAGGGGGCATCCTCGGGGGCTCGTTGGGATCTCTTCTTGCCTTAATGCTGAGAGTGGGAATGGCGACATGGTCATGGCTGCGTTTCTACTCGTGTGTGTATCTGAGGCCGCACAGGTTTATGTAAAAAAAGCTTTAATTTTCCCTGGTTAGGGTCTGCTTGAGGGTGAATTCTCACACGTTCTCAGAGCACGGTGCTGGCTCGGCCCATGCTCATGGGTGGGGAGGAGGAAGGCGAGGACTTGTTGAGCCTGACCTTCAGGAGTCACCCTGGCTAACGTGGTGATGCTCAGTCCAGCTTGGCAGCCAATACGGACCGGGGCAGCCTAACCCTGGCTCGGTGACAGCTCTGAGGGTACATGGTCCTTCTCTAACTGAAGGGTCCTTTTTAATGCTGATTGATGTGGTTCGTGATGGCTGTGGTTAATCACGGAATTGTCAGAGTTGGAAGGGACCTCTAGAGATCATCTAGTCCAACTCCCCTGCTGAACCAGGATTGCCCAGAGCACATCACTCAGGACTGCATCAAGGTGGGTCTTGAAAATCTCCAGAGAAGGGACTCCACGACCTCCCTGGGCAGCCTGTTCCAGGGCTCTGGCACCCTCACCGGAAAGAAGTTCTTCCTCATATTTAAATGGAACTTCCTATGTTCCAGCTTGTGCCCATTGCCCCTCGTCCTATCGCTGGAAACCACTGAAAAGAGTCCAGCTCCATCATCCTTCAACCCACCCTTTAGATACTTGTAAACATAGATAAGGTCTCCCTCAGCCTTCTCTTCTCCAGGCTAAAGAGCCCCAGCTCTTTGAGCCGTTCCTCATAAGGGAGATGCTCCAATCCCTTAATCATCTTAGTTGCCCTACGTTGGACTCTTTCCAGTAGTTCCCTGTCTCTCTTGAACTGGGGAGCCCAGAACTGGACGCAGTATTCCAGTTGTGGCCTCACCAGTGCAGAGTAGAGGGGGAGAATGACCTCCCTCCACCTACTGGCCACACTCTTCCCTACGCAGCCCAGGATCCCATTGGCCCTCTTGGCAACAAGGGCACATTGCTGGCTAATGTCACCGCGGGGCTTGTAGGTGACAGGGAGAGAGCATGAGCGATTTGTCTGTCCCTGAGGTTGGCAGGGGTCTCCGATGTGTGCTCTCAGGTCCCCCAGCCTGCGAGGTGGGACGAGGGGCAGAGAGGAGCCATGTCACCGTGGGGTGGGATGGAGATTGCCTTGCAGGGATGGGCTTTGGCTGTGGCGTTTCTTCACTCGCCCCTTCTCCCGTCCCTCCCGGGAGCGTGTGGTCCCCTGACCCTGCCTCGCTGAACTCCCGGTGCTTCTCCGCCGGACCCAGGAGCCGAGTCTTGCGAAAGCCGCCGCCTGCTCTCCGGGTAATGGCACAGAGACGGAGGCGCCGGCTGCCAAAGGCGGGTTGGGAACAGCATAAACCCTTCAGAACTGAGGGGGCCCGGGGAGCCAAGGTCTGACAAGACCTCGATGCCTGGCTGCTTGGGAGCCGGGGCTGGTCCCGGTTCGGGGTCGGGGGGGCCCCGAAGGCGGGCAGGGGAGCGGCGAAACGCTGCCACATGGGCTCGTGTGTGTCTTTAAAAAGCAGGCGAGGCGGAAGTGATGCTGGCGGCCCATCTGCGCGGGGAGCGGGAGACGCGCCCCAGCTGGTGCGAGGCCCTGGCAGCTCCGGGAGCTGCCGTCTGTTGGGGTTTACTGCTGTCTACGTTGAAACACGGCTTGGGAAGGACCCGGGGGGGGGGGGGGGGAAGAGGAGAGAGAAGGAAGGGGTCGGTGGCACGGTGCCAGTCCCGGTTCGCCTGGCCTTCTCGTTCCTCCTCCTCCTCCTCCTCCCCGCTCCCTCCAATGCTTTAAAGTCACATTTCCAGGCCAGACATAGAATTAATCTCTGGGCACTTCACATTGCTGGCAGCGCAAAGCAGGATGTGGGATCTTTTTTTCTCTCTCTCTGCGTCTTGGCTGACTTTTTTACCTCTCGAAGAATTTGGAAGGGCCGTGAGATTCCCCCCGCCCCCCCTCGCCTCGGTGCCGTGCAGTTTTTCAGCACGCTGATCACCCTGCTGTGGCTTCACCCTAATAGATTTCATATGCTGACACAGTTGACATCAGTACCAAACTATTTTACATGTGATCTGGTGTATTTCCTGAGGAAATCTGCAAGATATTTATTAAGAACTAATAAAATAAACCTCTCCATGAGCTTTTAGGTAGTTTTCAATTTTTCATGTCTCTCTCGTTTCCTCTTATCAATGAGTTTCTATTTTCTCCCTCCTCTCTGACCATTGCTAAAAGGAAACAAAAATAAATGTTTTAAACCGTTCCTGAATGGACACTGGGAATATTTCTGTAGTGATGTATTAGCAAAGTCGTATTTTTAGTGCTGTATTGTCAAGACTAAAAATATCCCGCTGCAGTGCATCCCTTTTTATAGGGCTTTGTGTGTGCGCGCGTGTGTGCTCAACGTTGTACAAGTTTGCACCAGCGTGTAAAGGTCTGCCTTTGTACTACTGCAGCGTTGCCTCCCCATCGCAGCTGGACTCCATTAGGCCTTGAAAATTAAAGTAATCCTGGTTAAGAAATGGGGGGGGAGGGGGAGGAATATATATATATATATATAATTAATCTCGCGGAGCCGAATTTCCCCAGCTGAGCGTGGATACCTGCGTGGCAGCCCCGCTTCCAGGGACTCCGGCAGCACGGGCTGGCGTGGGCCAGTGGTTTTGCTGCTGCGTTCCCCCCGCCGAGGGTGTTCCCTGCCGCCGCGGGGACTGGTGGGGTGAACTGGGAGAGCCTGGCTGCGGCTTGCATGCAGTCACCCGGTGGGTTCCTGCTCCTTTTTCCTGCCCGGGGAGCCCTTCGGGGAGTGCTGCCGAGCGGGAGCCTGTGTGTAGCTGGGAGCAGACTGGATGCTTCGTGTTTTCAGAGGAATTTTCTGCTTTTCTGTTATTTCTGTCTCCTTCGATTAACTGTGTGTGTAACGGGGAGAAACAAAGGTGGGAGCTGGGCTGAGAAGTCGCCTCCCCTCCGTCCCCCGCTCCGAGGGCTGGTCCCCCCCAGCCGTGATGGGAGGCAGCTCCGTCCCTCTGCCGCCCGTGATCGATGCAGCCGTTTCCAAATATAATTTTCTGGCCGGTTTGCGTCCGCAGATACCCGGGGTGGGGAGGGGGGGGGGAGCGCTGTGGCCGTCGCTCTGGCCCCCAGGACCAGCCTTGCGTCACAGGTAGCGTGGGGTGCTGCGACGGCCCCGGGGGGACCCGACGGCCGGTCCCCCAGCGCCGTGCGCATGGCACGCAGCATTTTATGGACTGGTGTGTCTCACGCTCCAGCCAGGCGAGAGCGTCCCCCCCCCCTCTCCTCCCGCCCCTCCGGCGGCTTGTCTCCTCTGAGTCACTCACCGATTTACTCGCGGGTGCCTCGCTTTACTGTCTGCTGCCGTCTGGAGAGCCGCAGCCTTTCGGCTTCCTGTAGAGCAGTTCAGCGAAAGCAGTAATTAGGGCCCGTAAAAATTTATTTTATTAGCGAGAAGTGTTGGTGGGTAATTGGCCATAATTTGAACCCAGCCAGATTGGAGATTAATGAAAAAAAAAATATATATATATATTTAAAAAAAAAAAATAAAAAAAAATCACAGAGATCTTTTTACCAGAAAGGCCAGGGCTGTTGCTTGCAGACCCTTTCCGAGGCGGGTGGGATGGGATGGGACGGGACGGCGGCTGCTGCGGAGAGGGCGGCCGGCAGCGAGCGCCTGTGCTGTACCCGTCCTTGAGGGTGTTTGACACTGGCATGGGAAGAAAGGAAACCTTGTTTTCCAAGAACTCTGCTCTTTCTCAGCTTGATAAGCATTTAAAATAAAAGCTGCACAATTGGAATTGGCAGAGCGTCCTCATTCTTTTGTCTGTCTGTTTATTTTTTTCCCCTCATCCCTCGACATGTGTGCTACAGCCCACGGTTACTACACCCCGCGGAACCACAGGCCTGGAGCTCTGCAGGCGCGCGCCGAGCTCTGCCCACCCCCAGCCTGGCTCTTTGAAGCCTGGCAGAGCTCCATCCCCCATCGGACCCCTGACCCTGGCAGCCTCCTGATGTCCAGGGCGCTGAAGTATTTGACAAAAACGTATGTTTTCAACCCCTTTCGGTTCCCCTTTTGCTCGCAGGGCAGCAAACCCAGGGCTTTGCCTGGAGCCGGAGCGGTGGTTTTGGAGCCGGGCTGGGACCGCACTATATGGCCCCGATCGCTCTGGTATTTATAGACTTTGTTAGAACAGCTCGACGGTGGCCAACGCCTCGGGAGCGGTCTGACGGCTGATTCCTGCATCCTCCGTGCTCGTGGATGGTGTCGGCGATTGGAGAATTAACCGCTCCACTCAGGGCGTAAGGAAGAGCCAAGCCCCTGCGCGCACATCAGGCTGGTTAGTGCTGGGTGAATCAGCCCAGGGAGCTACTTCAGGCTACTAGTCCTGGTGGTTTGGTGTAAGGGATGAGGGGGGTGTTGCTTCAGGTTAGTAGTGCTTGTTTTTTGCTTGGCAGCCTGGGCTGGAACCTGGTGTAACTGTTTCCCAAGGAATATTTTTGGTTTTAAAACTGAAGGTCAGCAGTTCGCAAGTGCTGCGCTTGCAGCCAACTCTGTGGTTCGCCTTGTGCCACCGGGCCAGCAGCACTTGAGATCCTGATCAATTGATCTGCAACAATACGAAACCACGAAGGGTGACTGCCAGTTAAAACTCCCCGTCTCGCCCCATTTTCCCCACCCAAAGTGTCTTTCTGCCCATATCCCCTTTCTTGCCGCCCGTCTCCCTCCCTCCCGCTCGGCTGTGTATTGGAGTTTTTGTCTATCTTTTTCCATCTCTCTGTCTCTTTTCATAACAGTTTTTAATAATGTTTTAGTTAGTTCCAGCCTTTTCCCTCAATGGATCCCATTGGAAAATGCATTTGAAAGGAAACAGTTATACACTTCCCTTCCTTTGAAACTCTGTTGGCACCTTTTCCAGTGCAGTAAACCATACAACATGGATTTTCAAAGTTTCCAAACACAGACATGCTGGCGTTAAATTTATGAAAAAATATTTTATTCGGCTGTATAGTAACTATGAGTCTCTGAGCTGCTGGTCACAGTGAAATCGAAGCTCGCTTTGGAACTGCAACAGGTTTTCAAATCTCTGCAGGAAACGTAGCGGCGCTGGCTGTTCGGGAGCCCGCAGCTCCCTCCCGTAGCAGCGAACGAAAGGGGTGCTGGGGCACCCCAGGACTGAGCCCCTCACCCTGGGGGTGCAGCTTTTCCCTGCTGGGGACGGGGCAGCAACGGTAGCTGCAGGGAACTGTCACGGTCGTGCCAATCCTATCTCAAATCACAGGGGAAAAGAGGAATTTGGCATAAAACCGTTATGTCTTATGCTTGTTAATGAATGTAGAAGGTTAAGGCTTTTTAGTTACCGAGTCCCGTGGTGGGGGGTGGGGGGGAGGCTCGATAGCTGGTGTGAGCAGTCTGCGCGGCGTTTTGGGACCCGAGGCTCCGGCTACACGTAAGTTGTTGGAGCACTGAGATCATATTTTCTAACATGGGGGCTCGGATGTTAAACTTCCTGGAATGGTTTCTCCGTGCGCTGTGGGTTTGTGCCTGTGGTCTCAGCCCTTCCCGGAGGGAATCGCTCACTTGACACCTGAGAACCTCCCTTTGTGTGGCACCCCTCAGAGCAGATTTTTTCTGAATTTCCACCCAAGATCACAGCCCCCATTCACCATGAGAGGTCGGGTGGGTGAATCTGGCCGTTTCCTCGTGACTACCGCTGCGAGGGGTTGTTTCCAAACACAGTGAGCCTCGAAACCTGTTCTCGGCAGCTCCTCCATGAGCTTGAGGTGTGGTGTAACGCAGATAAGGCCTCCTGTGATAGCTGAGATGATGACGTGTCAAAGAGATCCTGGTCTCAATTTCCCTGTTGTCCTTTTGTATAATTCCTTTCCCTTCACATGGGAGTTTTCCAGAGAAGTCGCTGATTAAGTGTTATCATCATGCTCGGTGCCGCATGGAGCGTAGGAAGAGCTAGAAGGTTCAGGTCCAAATAATTGGATGGCGTAAACTCACTGGCTTTTGTCTTAAAGCATCTCGGGTTTGGATGTCTTTCTGCGTGGTATCTCTGATGTACAGATGGGAACTGAGCTTAAGAAAAATAACGGGGTTTCTGGTCTTTTGGATGCTCACTTTGAGATGCAAGAGATGGAGTTCTCCTAAAAACATAGTCCTTCAGGAACGGTGCTGCTATTCAAAGCAGAGTTACCTATTGTCTGCGAATTTCATCCCCTCTGTGTCATCACCATGGCCAGCCAACAAGTGAGGGACACACAAATACTGACCATGTGTGTTGAGAATGGTGACTCCTGGATCCCCCTGGAAGTTCATGACCAAGGCAAAGACAGAGTCTGGTTCCCCAGCCCAGCGCTGAGCCATCTTAATCCCCAAAACATTGCCGTGTCCTGCAGCCCTCAGCCTTGCTGAGTGCGTGCGCGTTTCAGCACATCAGAAAGCTCAGCAGGAGGGTCCCTACTGACTGTTAATTTTCTGTGTCGACTGAAAATGGTAACCTGAGGGGAGAAAACATGGTATGTCGTTAGGGCTACCTTATGATGCGTACGTGTGATGAAGTTAACTTGAAGTTGTGTAGACAGCTCTAAGTCTGGTGTTCCTGACCTTTAAGTGCTTGACTTTGTGTTCATGTAATGACTTTTGTAGGTGTAATTCCCATCGTTTTTAGAAAAGTGAGCTCCCCCACGGAACGGGACTGACCTCATGTGGGATCCTCGGCTGGCACATAAATCTAGATTCACCATACCAGCCTCTGCCAGGGCAGGAATGCTGGACGTGTGGGGCTGATACCCTCTGTGCACACCAGCCGCTGGGCAGAACAGCCACTGATGGTGCCAGCAGAGGAGCCTGGTGGCCTGGAGAACAGGCTGCTGTGCTGTCACCCAGCCCTTGCTGCTTTGGCCCCCTTTTCTACCCGCCTTTCTCTCTCCACTGTCTCACCCGACTTCATTTCTTCTTCCCTCATCTACCCAAGCAGCTCAACCAGCTGCTGCTTCGGTGGCTGTGGCACGTGAGACCTGTCTGATAGTGACCCCTCAGATTTCCATAGCCCTTGGCAAAGCGGGGGTGGATGGAGGTGGCAGAAGGCACACCCAGACTCCGTCACCATCCCCTGCCAAGCTGCTGGTTCCTGCTCCAAAGTGTGAAGGTGCTAGGGATTTTGCTGAAATGGTCGAAGAATTTTTAACTTGAGAAGAACAATATATTTTCCCTAACCTCATTCTGGCAAATGGCTGAACCTTTGTAGATGAAATTTTCCCAATAAATTTAGCTTGTAGAAAGCCTCTGGCATGAAGGTTTGCAGCCTAAACGGTTAAAGTTTGGCAAAGTTGTCAAGAGCTAAAACCAGGATCTTATAATGGAAAGTGTTAGGTAAGCTTCACTGTAGGCACAGTGGCCGGGCTGTGCCCGTCTCGGAGGGGTGTCCTGGTGCTGGGGGTGCCACCAGCATCAGCCGGGGACACTGGAGAGACTTGAGGTGTCCAGAGTGGTGGTGGTGGTGGTGGTGGTGAGGAGGCATGTCAGGCCTTCAGGCATCAGATGAGGGCCCTGGGATTGACTGCCTCCCTGGGGGTGGGGAGGGTGGGGGGGTCTGGGTTTCGCTTTGCTTTTTGGCATTTGCTTTGCAAACTGACACACTGGCGCTCCGGTCCCTCAGGAAGCTGTAAAAAGAAGAGCAGCAAACGAGTGAATGTGTTGAAATGGAAGCTCCGCACTTTGCTGTTCCTGCCCCATCAAAGGCTGCTTTTCTCCGAGTGCGCCTGTCTGCAGGCGCTTTCTCTCATTAACTTTTACTCCAGGCTCGAAGCGCTCACCGAGGTTCACACCAGAGGAGGCATGTTCCAGGCTGTCTGTTTGCATTTGCTGCCAAAGACATGCCCACCTCCAGCAAGAGGAGGGAGGGGGGTGTTGGAAAAAAAAGGCTGCCTTTTATTTGCTGTGATTGTCCTGGTAAAACTTCACTCGGGGCTGGAGTAAATCTCTCGGGAAGCCCTGTTCACACCTCCTCCCCTGCTGTAAATAACATCTGACACAATTATGGTTGGGCGCACGCAGCTCCTGGGTGGGATGCTCGTAGCAGCTTGCCATGCCTGCTGCCGAGCCGGGCTCCCATGGCAGCACACGTGCTGAGGAGCCCAGTTTCCTTGCTGGCCCTTTCGGGGTGAGGTTCAGGGCTCTGGCTGTGCAGTTGGCCCCTTCTACAAGGGATGAAAGATCCGTGCAGACAGAGGATACGCCATCAGGAGTTTTCTTGTATAGGGCTGCATCGTCCTGCCTTACTGCAGTGCCCTTAATGCCTTTTTATGTTTCCGTCATCCGTGTTTTTCTCTTCTTTTGGTGCATCGTTCCCTATTTTGTCTGGATGCCCTCTCTGTGTACTGAGACCTGCTCGCCTTTGGACACTTTCGCTGCTGTAGCCACTTCAATCCCATCCAGCTCGTGCATCCTATGGCAATATTCCCTCCGCAGCGAGAGATGGCTGGTGCCAGGTTGGTCTGCAGCTATATACATGCTGATGAGCTGCCTTGCCAGCTTGGAGGGACATACTTTCTTACGCGCTAGCCAGGAGTTACGTACGTTTGGGTTTGCCAGCCTTTTAGCTGCCAGACAGGTCAGATTCGTGTAGCTGTCAGTTGTTGGCAGCAGAACCCGCGGCTCCGGGGATTGCCCAGAGCCTTAAGGCTAGTGGAGATTTTGCTGTGCCTGTGTCGTAAGTCCTAGCGTCATCCCAGCCGTTTGGAGCAGCCTTGGTTTTTATATATATAAATATATATTTTATTTTTTTTTTCTCTGGCAATTCTCCAGGCTTTGCCAGTGTGGGTGAGACTGTAGGTGCCTTTGCCCCAGCTGTGGCGGTCTGTCTGCCTGGGACTGGAGTGTCTCCATGCAAACGTCACTAACAAAAGCTGGGACATACGTGGCTCCCCGGGCAGGAGGGGTGTTTCTGACACTGCGTGGGGTGTTTCACACCCAAAGCTGACTCCTGCGGCCTCGCTGGGGCCAGGGGTGCAGAGCAGGACCCTGGCCCTACCAGCTGGGTCACACACACCAAGCGCGGAGGCAGAGCTCCGAGTGCTGCTTAGTGCAAGTGGAAATGGCTTCAATCTGTGTTTTGACTGATGGGTCTTTTCAGGAAATTTCTGAGAATAACATTTCTAAAAATGTCTGCTTCTTTCCACTGATATTTCCTGGAAAAGGCTGCAGTTAATTTTAAACCATTATCCTTTTCCCTTTTCAAGTGGAAATGGCTCTGTGCTTGTCCTCAAGGCTAATGTCATTCTTTCTGTCCTGGGCCAGGTTGTGTGGTGGGGAGGGATAGTGTGTGCCACTGCCCTGGCCTCCTCTTGCAGGACCTGTTGGTCTTCCAGGGCTGCAGAAATTGGGGGTTTGGGAGCACTGTGCATGTGTCTGCTTTCCCCGTGGAAATGAATCCATCTCTCCCCACGTCACTTCACAATGTTCTTTGTCGGTGACTCCTGGCCAGTCGCGAGTACACAAGAAAACTGTCTCTGAAGTCATTCCCTTGCCAGCCTAAAGCTCTGTTTGTCAGGGTCAGGAAGGAGATACTGAGCTGGTTATCGCATCCCCGGTGCAGGGATGCAGCCCTGCACATGGATCCTGGGCTTGGGGATGGTGAGAGCTGGAGGCGAGGTCCTGGATCAGCCGGAGGGAGCTGGCAGCACAGAGCTGTCCTGGGCAGGCAGCCCCTTCGTGTCGGGCAGAGCACGGCTTCCCCTGTGGCTCTCCAGCAGCCTTGCTGCTTTGGGTGGGAATATGTCATTAATTTTTATACCTTCCCCTGTAAACCATCGACCCTTTTTATGATGTCATGAGGGATTCCTTAATTTTGCAGCTGCTTCCTGGTTACGTCAGAGAAGAGCCTCCCGTCCTAGAGCCCAGCGCTGCAGTCCAGAACGGCTGGAAACAAATGAAGTGTTGAATATCTAATGGCTTCCACAGGGAGAGCTGCTCCATCCTCCCCAGGCCCCCGGCATTCCTCACCTCCTAGGCCTCCCTCCCTCCCTCCCTCCCTCCCTCCCTTGGACAAGACGGGGTTTCAGCATGGAGCAGAGGGAGCCGCAGGCTCCTGGGCGGCCCCGGCTGCTTTGGGAAGTTTGGGAACACGTGCAACGAGTGCCCTGGTGCTGCTGGGTGTCTGGGTGCTGCGGCCAAGACCCCCCCGAGTTCTTTCTGCCTTTCTGCGGGGAGAGGTCGGTACGGGGAGGTGGACTGGGGGCATCCAGGTTATTACTGCAATCTGAAGGTCACTTTGGGGAGGGATTCAGCCCCATGTGCTGCAGGTGGTGGTGCTCAGCTCGGCCAGGGCTGTGCGGGGAGGGCTGGGGCTGCCATCGTGTCTGCTGCCTGCAAATTCAGACTCATGGAGCATCTTTCCAGGAAGGCTGCCCATCGTTCCCAGGCTCTTTGCAGGGTATTAGCCAGGGCTGAGCGAGTGCCTCCAGGTTCCCAGGCTCTTTTGGGGGCAGATGAGCGTGTGTGTGACTCGCCAGTTCCCAGCGGAGAGCTGGGAGTGCCCGTGACTCACAGGTTCTCTTTGAGGGGGTGTCGGGGAAATGCCCTGCAGCTGTGAGCATCCCTCTCGCTTCCCTGCTTTATATTCCCATCAGTTGTGTGCGGTCTCCACCATGGGCAGGCGGTGGTGGGACCAGCTGCCTAGACCAGCAACGTGTCTCCTTAACCCACGTCCTGCAGACAGCCCCATCCCGGTGGGTTGCCCTATGCCCCTGCCAACACTGCGTCTGGCGGTGGGTGACTCATGGGGGAAAACACTCCTGTGTCTGAGCGATAAGAGAGCAAAGGAATTGCCTTCAGGTGGTGTCAGCTTGGAGGTGACCAGCCTCTGTCTTCTTCCCCGCAGGGCAGCAGCCGGCTGGTGAATCAGTTGTCTGTGCGGCCGAGCTGCTGACACATCAGCCGGGTGCCGCAGCCCTGCGCTCGCCGAGCTCCTCCACCTCCTGCCTCCCCTGGCCAGCCCTTAATGTCATCCTCGGGATTGCGTCCAGAGACCCGTTTCGTTCCTTTGATTGCCTTCGCGTACGGTCCTTTGCCCGGTCACCGGGGAAGGTGGGTTCAGCTGAGTTGCTCCCTGGGAGCAAAGCACGTCCCTGCTGCTCTCTCTGCCTGCGCTGGGGCCACCTGCTGCCGGTGCCGCTGCCTGGAGCCACGGCTCAGGTTAGGACAGGGGGCCAGCGTGGAAACTCTCACTGGAGTCCTCCCCACCCTTGGCTAGAGCAGCCTGTTGCCTGAATCAAAGGAATCTCCTTCGAGATGCTAACGCTTGTTGGCTGGTGTTGTTTTAACTGCAAAAGATTCAGCCTTCCTTGCGTTGTGTGAGCTGGGACGGATGTCTGCTGCTTGCTTGTGAGCTTGAGGGGTTGCTGTGGCTCGCTTCCACCGCTGCCAAGGGCGCACTCGGAGCGGAGCAGCTGGGAGCCCTCACTTCCAGCCCCGCTACCCCGTCCCTGCCAGTGGCCCCCCCTGGCCGAGGACACGTGGCCTGCGCTTGCTCTGCCCCGATTGTCCCTCGCAGGATTTCCTTCGGCACATGGCACTCGAACAGCCGCGAGAAGCTTCCTCCAGCAAATCCCTCTCCTCGGAGGCGGCTGTCCCTTCCATCGCCTGCTCTTTTCCCATTCCCATTTCCTGCGGCTGGTTGCGTTGCCCTAATAGAGGTTTGGCATTGCTGTTTCGCACACCCTAGTGGGAGAGGGGATGTGTTTATCACTTTTCCTGGAGATTATCTGTTTAAGCACTCTCTGACAGTTACAATAACAAGGGCAGCGCGTTGTGTTTCCCAGCAAAAGGACACTCGCTGCTGAAAGATGTATAGCACTAATTAGAAATACATAACATCCGGCCACATGGCAGCCTTCTCCCGGCCGCTCCATTTCCTGAGCTCAGACGACTTTGACGACAGTTGGTTTATGTTTTCCATGAATATAATGTTCTCAGAGAAACACAAATTTCTCCCCGTTACAAAAGTCCCCATTCTCTCCGTTCTCCCCCCCCCACTCCCCGCGCACCCTTCCCTCGGCGAAGCAGGTAGATTTATGGCTGCAGAAAGCCTGGGTCGGCGGCTGCTGGCTGGGTGGGAGCAGAGCCTGCAGCCCCTGTGTGGGACGCAGCCGGGAGCCCAGGTAGATGCTCGCAGAGGGCGCTGCCGCTGCCGCTCCCCAGGCTCTCAGCAGAGGAAACTGCCTCCTGGTAGAAAAACAGCGCTCTCTACACACGAAGAAACAGGAGGACTCTTCTATGGCTCCGAGGAGTTTTGTGATCTTCAAAAAAACCGCCTGTCCCTGGTTCCTGGTTGCTTTCTCTCTGTGCTCGCAGTCTGATGCTCATCAGCTCCCATTTTTTCCATCCCATCCCCTTTCCCTCCTCTCGCTCTTGGGCTCTGCTTCAGAGCAGATAGCCTGGGTGCCAGTTTGGAGGAGTCTGGGTCCAACCTCCAGCTTGCAGCGAGTGGCAGTGACTAGTACGAGGACGTTTTTTCGGAGGTCCTCGCCTGCTGGATGGGAGCAGAGCAGTTGCTCTGCTGAGTGTAACACAGGTTAGGTGTAAGGGCGGTTAGATGTAAGGGAGGTGGGAAGATGGGGCATGCTCAAGGAGAGGAAATCTTAGAAGGTTTTAGCTGCTGAAATGAATTCCTATTGAATATGGAAAAACTGCTGTATTTCAGATGTTTATAGCTTGGCCAAGTGCGGACAGATTTCTAGTAGGACAGGAAAACTCTCTGTTAAAAAGGTTATTCTGCAGCAAAATCTCAGATCCCCTTTCCAGGATTTGCAGTTGCTAGATTAGCTCAAGGAAAAGGTTGTAAGTGTTTTTTTTCTAACAAGGGTAAGCCACTATCTTGTTTCCTAGCCTCATTCTCACAAGTAGCCGAACTGTTTTGGCTAAAGATTTCCGGAAGAATTCGGGCTGAGACAGGCACCCAGCATGGAAACTTCAGCTCCGATAGTTAAAGTCTGAGCCAAGTGGAAAAAGGGTCTTATGAGTGGCCAGTGTCAGGCAGGCTTAATAACACAGAGCTCAAACCCTGCCTGCGGAAACCTGTCAGAGCTCATGTCCCACTGCCCAGTCCAGCATCGGGAGTCCCCACCGTGGGGTGGGCTTGCAGAGGCCTGCAGGGCTCCCGCTGATTTTCCAGGTGCAGAAAGACAGATCTTTGAGGCAAATTCAGCCTTTGAATGCAAATTACCCAGGCGGTTGGTTCGGAGTGTAAAGTGTTTGAGGACATTCCTGCTTTAAAATACCTTGCCTGCTCCTTTCTAGCCCTGTGCGGCGTTGCACGTACCTCAGAGTTTTGCTGGCGTAGTTGATGTGGGGCTACAAGGGACCGATCCAGCTTGAGGAAGCTGCCAGAAGGTGGGTTTTTAGGCTGGCTCAGCTCCTTGCCATGACTGCAGTGTGGCTCCATGGGCCGTGGGTCGGTGCTGCGTGTGGCGAGGGTACGGGATTACCCCGAGTCAGCCTTGGCTGCAAACGCTGCGAGTCCTGAAGCCCTGACCTTGGGCTGTGGTTTAACAAGCAGTTATTTAGGTAGTGGTGCCAGCCTTACCCACCCTCCGCTCCCCCCACACAGCACCTTTGATGGCGATGGCACAGCTGAAAGGTGACATTTCTAACCCCGATGAGCTGCGTGATCTGGTTCACAGGGTGGCTGCGCAGGCGAGAGCCGAGAGGTGACGTGGTGACAGGAGCTGTTTAACCGATGCTGGCATTAACAGGGATGTTTTTGCCTGATTGTAAGGGGAGAAGGTGGAGGGGAAATGTGTTGTGGTTGGTGATGCACAACCTGGTGTTGTGCTGGATGATTTCCTGCAGAGCATCACTGATGTGGCTGCTGGTGGCACAGAGGAGCCGCATCTCTGACCACCTCGGGTGGTCAGAGGACCACCTCTGACCACCTCGAGATGACCTCGGAGCAGCTTCTTTTCCATGTGATTTCTGTCCATAGTCTGCCTGACCACCTCCGTACCACACCCCGGCGTGGCTGGGTGTGAGTACAGCAGGGTTATCTGATGGCAGCATAATTTGGGGGTTCACAGGAGGAAGTGGAGCATAGGTTTGTGGCAACTTTAGCTGATGGGATGCCGTCGACGCCACCTGTAAATGTCTCTGGCACCAGGCTTTTGGTGATTTGCCTGCGGGGACAGGATGCAGGATCGCCTGTGGACCTGGCGCTGTAGTTCTTCTCCTGTACTTGCTATGGATCTGTGGAAACAGATCTGGGAATTGCAGGGTTTGCCCTGAGCTGTGCAGTCAGGATCTCTCTGCCTGAGCAGAGAGGTCTGTGTTGGTCTGTGGCAGCTGCTGTCCCCAGCCTATACTAGTGCTGTTCTACTGCAGAGGCGGGAACTGCCTAAGTGTCACTCCAGCCTCCAAGAACATCTCTTTCCATGAAGTTTGTGTCTTAATGTGTTGTGCGTTACCAGCAGCACAGACCATTGCTCAACTCAGAGGAGATGATGCCCCGTGGGCTCCAGAGCAGGTTTGTTGCTCCAACACCCCCTTCAGCATATCTCCTACCGAGCTGTTTTCTCTTTGTGCCAGGGTTGGCTCAGCCACTTTGTGCTGTGGGCGAGAGACCTTGCTGTGGATGCGGAGAGATCGTTTCCTTACTGCTCGTCACTCAAACCGCTCCACGAGTTTCTGCCTAAATATCCCCATTTTATAAGTGCTCTGCCCTTTGCTTCTACCCTCACCTTGACTGTCTTTCTGGTGGCACGGGCAGCCGCGGGTCACCTGGGCTCTGCCGCCCCACCAACCTCTGGGTCACACAGTCATGACCGCTGGGTGCCAGCTCCCACCTCAGTGAAAGCCAAGGATCCCTGCTTCCCGAGGAAAGTGGCGAAAAGGCGCAAAGTAAAGGTTTCTTCTGATTTATGGTGCTTTCCTCTTTTGTCCTACAGTTAAGCTCTTGAGAGCCTTTGCTGGCAAGGCTGGGAGCTGGAGTGCTGTTGTACATTCAGGGGTCTTGAATAAGCACCCACCTGGACGCTTCTCCTTCCCTGCCAGGTTTTTGGGCAGGAGGAACCTCTTTGAAATGAGGCTGAGAAGCTTGACCAGGGAGTGAACTTTCAGGACCAGGGAAGTTTTGTGTGAGATAATGACGAGATGACAACGCCCACAGTAGCTGAGCTGGAACCGTGGGGAAACGACCCTTAAATTTGGGTGGCCTGTTCCTCTTACCTGCACAGCGGGCAGCTTTGTGGGCTGTACTGGGGCTGAGCATTGTTCATCAGGCGTCGAAGCACCGTGGCTTTGTGTAAACTGGGTGCGAGCTGGTGGCACGTGGTGCACATCTGTAGCAGTATGAGATGTTTGATGGGGCTGTGGCTCTAGTGCTCAGTTTGAGTGAGCGGGTCACACGTGGCTGTACCTGCCACATGCAAGGAACGTTTTTACTCTCTTTTGGGTATTTAATGTTTTATGGGAAACTTGTAGCCTGCAAGAGGAGCTGCTGGTGGCAGTGGCAAGAGCTGAGGCCCTGGTGCCAACCCTGCCCGTGACCACCACAGAACACTGCTCTAGCGCTTGGAGCTGATCTCTAAAATACATCAGGGCTCTGCAGTACTCGTGACCCTCAGCATCACAAACACCTTTTAATCTTTGCCTTTTTTGGAGGGTGAGGACTTAGCTTTTGTATCAGCCCAGTTTGGGGGTGATGGTGAGTCTGGCTTGAGCACAGTGCCCAAAGTCCCAGGGGTGCTGCCCACGCAAAGTGCGGGGGTACTTGCTGAAATGCCCAGAGCTGGGACTTGCCAGACTCAGGTGCGGCAGCGCGATGGCCACGGTCTTGTTGTGTGCCCATTAAAAACAAGTGAGTAGAGTCCAGCATCTCGCCCGAGTGCAGGAGGAGGGAGCGCGGGGAGGATGACTGCAATTTCTTGAACTGGACTGTGGCCAGAGCACTGGGACTAACACTCTTAATTGTGGGAAAGGCTTCATGAAAGAGATTTACTGTCCCAGAGTGGTCACATCTTTAGTTTTATGTTTCCTCTAACAGTTGACGGCCTCTGCAGTACGGCACTTCCTACCATTGCTCTGTGGCATCAGTTCAGCCCTGGCTTTGGGAGCAGAGCACCCTCATTTGGCTGCCAGGCACCTCTGGTGCCACCCTGGGTTACCCTCGGTGATCTCTTCACCAGGTGCTGAACTCATGGGCCACTGTAAGAGCTGGCCAAATCAAGCCTACCGATCTTCCTTTTATTTTTGCCTATTTTCTAGGTGTGTTTTAGTCTTTTTCTGGTTGTTTTTAACCTCCCACCCCATTGCTCTGAAATAATTTGCACTTAAAAACCCCAAATGTTTGTTCTCTGCGCCTCAGGCGTTTTGCTAGCCCCGGCTGGAATGGGGGGTCTCGATGTCTTGCTTTAATCCTCTTGGCCTTTGCTCAAAATCCCTGGTCTGCCACATCAGGGGAGTTCAGCTTCCAACACCTTCTCCTTGCCCGCACGTAGCTGATGCTCATGTCTGCGGCGGAGGTGCCTGGGAGCCGGGGCTCTGCGGGGGCTTTTCCTCCCCATCCCGGTTCTGGGGTTTTGCTCACACGGGCACCAATTTGGAGTCATTACCTACATATTTGCGTTTGCCGTGCAAATCCTTTGCCTGCCTTACAACAGCTTTTCCCACAGCGGCTGCCCGGCTGCAGGGTGAGGGCTGGTAAACCCCTGGTCCTGCAGCAGGTGATGTGCGAGCGGAGCAGCCTGCACAGAGCGAAGGGCACACGGGCTGTTAGGAAAACCCTGGGCGATGCGGGTGCATCCCATCCTGCTGGGCAGCAGCTCCGTTCCCCCCCCCAGCACTTCCCTGCCTCCCTCCAGGCAAGCTCCTGGCCAGCTTCTCCCTGTCATGTCTTAAGGGAGGATGGGAAGAGGGGATTTGGGGGAAGAGGATGCCCAAGAGGCTTAAAAATCTTCTACGAGGAGGCAGCGTGGTGCCCGAGCGAGCGCGGGCAGCCTGGCATGCCCCAGGGTGCTCTCGGCCCCCCTAAATGTAACCCACGCCCCGCTGCAGGCAGTTCCCTCCAGCCAGCTCCCCGCTGCTCTCAGCAGCCTCAGAAGTGGTTTCTGGCTGGGTGTAGATGTGCCGGGGGGATTTGCTCTCACTCTGAGCCGGCTCTGTTTGGAAGAGCTGTGGTCGTGTGGCATCTACTTGAGTAACAGCTTCAATTAAGCTCTCTCGACAAGCTGTTGTGTGACTGGTGAACTAATGGGAGGAGCCCCCTCCTCAGCTGCTGAGGTTAAAACTCCAGCAGGGACAAAGATCAAACATGCAGCTAATTACCCTTTTAACACTTAAGCATATCCCCCTCCTTCGGGGGAAGGCATCAGCTCCAAGCAGCAGCTTCTGTGCTGGGAGCCCGGAGTGCCGGCTCGGGCCGGGGCCGGCTCAGCACACGAGGTGGTGTGGGACATGACGTGGACAGTGTCACCGCAGCTTCTTCCCGCTCCAGAGCAGCCACTCATCACCTTTTTCCCCCTGCTCCATTGAGCGATTGAGTCCAGGAGAGGTGTGAGCTTGGGGATTGCCCACCCCTGCAGACATCCCCGCTCCATGGGGGATGCAGAATGGAAGGCTGCGAAGAAGCGCGAAGGAGCATCTGACCTGCTCCCTGCTGAACCGTTTCTTCTCTGTCTTCTAGAGTGCATCGCTGAAGACTGCCGCTCTGTCATCCAGGAACAGGCCACGGCCCTGGGGCTCTCCATGTTCGCACTCTTGGTGAGGAGGTGCACCAGCCTGCTGAGGGAATGCTTGCAAGGTAAGGGGTTACCAGCTGGATCCACACAGTGGGGTTCAGGCCCTTGTTCCCTGCTATTTTGTATACCCCTTCTCTCCTGCTGTGTCCCTTGGATTCTCCCCCAGCATCCCAAGCTCTGTCCAGGTTACGCCTGGATCACCTGGCAGGAAAGCCCATGGTGCGTGCAGGCAGAAACATTTGGAAGAAAGGGATGGGCTGAGGGCATGTTTTCTGCCAGTTATTGGGAAACTTCCCAAAACTGGGACCTTGGAATCCTATCTCTATGAATGGGATCGATAAAAGGGATCACAGACGTCCCAGCTTGCCCCCCAGGCTGGTCCGTGTAGGGAGAACAGATCAGTCGTTGCACTTGCTGTGCGTTGTGGCTGTTCCCTTGTGTGTCCAAGGCTGGGATGTTGGGATGTGTATTGTGCATCCCCTGTCCCTGCTTGAGCCTGGCTCCTGGCTGCGGTGAGCTGCCTCAGCCCTTACGTCTTGTATTTGCAGTTCAGCCACAAGACGTGGAGCAGGAGGATGAGGAGGATGACATCAAGGTCTCTGCCTTGCCCCAGGACCTGAAGGAGCTGCTCCCCAGTGTGAAGGTCTGGTCGGACTGGATGCTTGGCCACCCGGACACCTGGAATCCTCCTCCAACCTCTCTCGAGCTCCCCAAACAGTACGTGCATCCTCTGGTCTGTCTTCTGGTGTCCGCTCCCTCCCTGGGCTCCTTGTGCCACCTTTCCCCCTCGCTTACGCTTACTCCTGGCTGTGGCACCCAGGAGAAGCTCACTGGGCAGGGAATGTTTGGTGGGGACTTGTCACCCTTGGTGACACAATGACTTTCTTCACTGATGTGTGGGTGGGGGTGAAGCGTCTCTGAGGGGGCCTGGCAGGTACTCTTTGCTTCTGTGCGTTAGAAAATGTCCCGGGAACTGGATTTTTACTTTGTGCTTTGGATGTACGTCTGCTTTTGTTGGGATACGTCTCCTTTACGCGCTGTGCTGGCCCCGCTGAACAGGCAGGGCCTTCCCCGCTGCAAGAGGGAAGTCCATTTCCAGCGTGAGCGTTTCGTTGCCTTTTTTTTTTGACTGAATCAGGCCAACCTTGGTCAGGCTGGGCTGGCCCGGAGCGGCTTGCCTGTTCCTGGAGCTCCAAAAGTCACCTCCTTTCTCCTTCAGAAACAGCTTTTCTCTACCCCCGCAACACACAAAAGGGTTAATTTTCTAAACTGGCCGATTCCAGCCCATTAGTCCATAATGCGGACTAGGCAATTTGCATATTTTTGGACAGAAAATCGAGTGAAGGGGCCAAGTATGGAGTATGCGAAACAGTGTCTGAGCATGCTCCGTAGCTGCTTTCCCGCAGGATTTTCCATCTGCCTCCGGTACTCCGGATCCAGAGCCTGAAATCACGTCTTATTGTTAATCCAAAGGAGCCAGAACCCAGGGTGATGGGAAGGCGCATTAAGAGTAATCCAGCAAAGTGGCTTAACCATTAATGGGTCCCCGCTCCATGCGTCAGGTCCAGTCCTGCTCTCCTAGTTTATTGCCTCTTACTCCAGTTCTTTTTCATTTGGCTGAGGAAATGGAAATCTCACACAGGAAGTTCTGGGCCTCATTTTGTGGAGATGGAGTCTGTTTTCTGTTTGTCGGCTGCTCGGTGTGGGACCGCTGCCTGCTCATGTGAACTGCTGCCCATCTTTGGGCAGGAACTCAAACTGGGATCCGTCACGTGAACCCGCCTGCACCAATCCCCCCTTCCCCTCGCGCTGCCTGCGCAGGGAGCTGCTGAGCCCTTGGCGACGGGCAGCTTCGAGATGGAATTTCTGATGGGGTTCACGCAGCCAGCACTCGGCGCCTTCCCTGGGATGAGCTGCTTCCCGCTCCTGCGGGGCAGGGGACTGCGTCCCCCTGGCTGCCAGAGCAGGTGTGGGCTCCTGCTTGCCCATCGAGGCTGGAGAAGGCGGTGGTGGCATCCCACCCTGTGACGTGGTGGCTTTGGGGAGCAGTGGGTATGGGTTTGGGGGCTCCACTCTGCAAGGTCCTGGTCTGTTGGGTGGAGGAATGAGGGTCTTCATCTTGTAGCAGAGGTCCAACCGCTTCCCCGCCTTGTCCTCTCCGCGGAGGGTGGCTGAGCAGCCCCCATTCGTACCCTTCCTCTGGGACATGGGCAGCCTTCCTCATGTTGGCTCCCAGCTCCTCCACCCTTGCTCTTTGGCTCACCCAGAGAATCTGTCTTATCCCTGGTGAGGAGATGGGCTACTCTTTCAGCCCAGGCTTCTTGTGTCGACCCAGCATCACGTGGCTGGGTGTTGGTGGTCCAGGACTCTGGGACAGCAGCAGCTGAGCTTCCCTGGAGGTGTGGGAAGTGATGAATAGCAGGGAACTAGCTCTTGGGCATGACCAGGACTTACAACATTTTCCCTAGAAGGGGAGCACTGGGTTAGTGTTTCAGCTCTCTATTGACACAAGCCTGCTGTGTGGCCTGGGGCTGTTCAGCAACCAGGTAGAGTCACCGAGTCCGGGGGTTTAGATAGGAGCAGCTTCAAAGAAGTTTAGAAGTAAAACATGGGTCAGAGCAGCAGGCGTGTTGGAGTAAGCCAAGGTTTATGGGCAGGGTGAGCTCAGGAGCAGGGGGAACATGTGAGGAGCAAGTGCAGATGCCAAGTTGCAGGACTGAATAAGGGGCCTGTGCCATTCCATGGATTCTCTGTGCCTGATGGTGGTGGGACATGCCATGAGGTCCCCACCAGTGCCAATGGAGAGGCTGGTTGGACATGCTGAAACTGCCTCCCAGTGCTCTGTAGCCATGGCTTTCATTGCCCCCTCCTGATGGGGTCGGCACAGAAAAGGGACGGTAAAAGAGCCTAAAAGCACAGAAGCGCCCTGCAAGGGTGCCATGGGTGTGCTGGAGCTTCTGGAAAAAAACAGGCCCCGTACCCACCTGGCAGCCCACGAGGAGCAAAGGCCTGGCCCAGAGCTTGCATCAAAGTGCAGCTCATCCGGGGCCAGCGCTGCTGCCAGAATGACGGCCTGGGCTCGTGGCCAGCAGGGCAGCTTGTCAAGACTCCGCCGGAGCCTAGGGCCCGGGCTGCCGGGGCTATACATCCCGAGGCCTCGGCTCACCACTACCTTCGCCATGTTCACCATGGCTCATCCTTCATAAGGGAAGAGAGCTGAGGTGGTGGTGGTGGGGGGGATACACTTTTGAGAACGTCTAAACTCAGCCCAGCTGTGGCAGTTGGTTTATTGCTTTCAGCTGGTACTTGAACCCAGGTCCTGGTCTTGGAGTCTTTCCCAGGTTTAATCCCCGGAGCTTTCTCTGCAGCTGTATGACACTGCGCTGACCCCGAATGAGGATAGGAAAATAGAAACGGTGCCAAGCCAGAGTCTCTTTTTCATTTGGAGCCTGGCTGTCTGCCCATGACCAGGGTTACATAATGGGAAACATAGCCGGGGCTCTGGAGAGCCCGCGTTTCACCACGCTGCCCAGACCTTCGCCTTCTGATGCTATATATCTTCCTAATTGTAGCTCGGATGCATTTATCACACTGCTGGATTTGAGTCCTTACAATAAAATAAAAAAAAAAAAGAAAAAAAAAGAAAAAAAGAAACCACCACCCCGCACCGAATTCCTCGGCTCGCTGCTTTTCCCCCCTCGCCGGATGGAGGCGGAGGGGAAGGTGTGAGGGTGAGGACTGCCGAAACCTGGTGGGCTCTGCGGAGCAGGATGGGAGGCTGCGTCTTCAGGGTCCTTCTCTCGGCAGGGGCCTAGAGGTGAACCCTGGCTCCTCTCCCTACTTGGGGGCTCAGAATTCAACCGGAATGGGAAGCTACACCTTTTCCCCCAAACCACTCTCCTTGGTCCAGCGCACTCATCCGGCTTCTAGCCACACCTGCACAGTTGCCCCGGGCTCAGGGGATGCGCTGGGACACGTTTTCAGGCCAGAAGGCCATAGAGAGGTGACAGGCTGCCTGGATCCCTCTCTTGGGGCTGCTGTGTGTATCTGAGATCCTTCCTCTCTACCTATTTGGGAGAGGGGCTTGGCAAGTTTTACCGTGGCTTTTTTCTTGGGTGTTCCCAGGATAGGAGCCAAACCTGACCATGGAGATATCTGCTTCAGAGCAGCAGTGTCCTGTGGCTCAGGGATTGTGTGTCTGGACCAGGTGTTCCCAGGTTCTCTAGCTACAAGCAACAGTCACTTCTGTGTCTTAAAATTAATTTGTATCTGTGTGTTTCATGGCAAACATGGCGTTGAGCTCTGACCAGGGGGTCGTTTAAAGCGGTCGCGTTGGCGTGCAACTGGGTTGGAGCAGCGTCTTTGAGACCAACTGTCCCCAGGCGTAATTTGCAGAGATTGAGGGGTAAAAGCACGGAGTCTTGGGACGAGGGGAGCGGGGTGGATCTCCTCATGCAGAGATATTAGCAGCAGATGGGGCGAAAGGCAGATCTCCAAGGAGGCTGCCGTCGTTCAAGTGAATCCATCTCCTTTTGGGACATATGCCTGAGATGGATGAAGAGGGCTGGGCATGGGAGAGCAAAGCTTCTCCTTGCTCTACTTGGTTGCCGCAATGAATCCGTTGCTAAACAAAGCGCAAGAATTGATGGGGAAGCCACTGGCTAGACAGACAAAGTGCCGCAGGGCTGACCCTGCCGAATCTGCGCTCCTTCCACGTTGGAGCGAAGGGCCTCTCAGTTTGTGGAGACTGTCTGCAAGCATTTTAAAATGGTTAATTTAAACCAAGTATTAAATTAAATCCAAAAGCTCTGAGCACATTCGAGAGCTTACCTTCCCAGAGAGATCTGCCAGATCGCTCTCATCACATCACTCTTGCGGAGAAGTGTCACTGAGATGGCAGCTCCCACTGGGAGAGATGGACAGAGTCTTGGACAGGGGTGCCAAGACCTTACTGGAGTTTGCCGGAGACTAAATGGAAAATCCCTTTTGCAGATCACAGCTTTAGTCAGTAATGCTGGCCACCAGAGTTTCCCTATCGAGACATCAAAGCGAGGATTCAGAGGTGTCTCTGTAGTGTAAACCTGGCTGAGAATGAAGGTAGAGTGGAGTGAAGCAGGAGCCAAAAGGCTCCGTGGAGAAGGGGGCTGTGGCAAAGCAGGGGCTGGCTGGGAGGAGACTGCACCTCTCCCGGCGAGGAGAGCATCCCTCTAACTCCTAAGGCAGGTTCCCGGGAGAGGAATGGGTTTACGGATGACTGGCTGGCCAAAGGGATCACCACGTGCAGGGCAGAGTGGGAGAAATCATTGATGCCACAGGCCAGAGGGGCCATGACCACTTTGTCCTTGCTCTGGGCAACTGTATCCGAGTCCAGGACAGGGCTGTAAAACGCCTTTTGGAAAGAGCTCCCGCTGCCAACCCTTTTTGTTCCTTGCAGAGGAGCTGCTTTAAATTTGGCTTCCTCTGAGTCTGGCAGTGCTAGGGTGGGCACCGGGAGCCGGTGGCTACGTGTCCCCTGGCCCTGGGAGCGCGCGAGCCCGAGGCGTTTGCCATCTGCACGGCAGCGCAGCTCTTGGCGGCCAGGGAACACAATGCAGGGCTTCTTCTGCGCCGCGCTTTCCGGGTTTGTTCTGCAGCTGTGGAGTTTGAATGTTAGTGTTTAAACAAGCTGGTATTACACAGGAAATGGCCACCTCCACAGGCCCCCGCAGGCTCGTAACATGGGGTCATTGTGCTTGATATTAATCACCAGGCAGCCCGCGTCCCCGGTGAAGATGGTGGCTCACACCGGAGCGCCGTGGCCGGCGGGGGATTCGGCGAGCATCAGGCTCGCCCTCTGCTCTCCCCGCATTCCGCTGGGGGCCTTTTGCCTGGCAGGGATGCTGTCCCCGTCATGGGCACCCGTCTTTGCCAGGAGCCATCCCCAAGCAGCCCCGGCTTCCCCGGGCTCGGCTGCGCACTTGTGCGGGGCTCTCACCCTCGGCTGGCCGGGCTGCGTCCCGCCGGCGTGCAGCTGGGCTGCGCTCACATTGACAGCTACATTAAACCTGGAATCCTGAGGCAATAAAAAAGAAATTAACTCTTTTTTTTTTTTTTCACCCCCTGTCCTAGTGGAATAAGCAAATGTAAATGTGTCTGTGGGGAGGTGAATGAACCCCCGTTCCGAGGAAAGACCTCGCGCTCACCCCCTTCTCGCTTCCTCGGTTAAAAGCTCTGGGAGCCCCATCCCTGTACCTGGGAGCTGCGTGCCTGGGCTCGGTGTCAGTAATTGGGGGCCTCCCTCCGCAGAGGGATGCCGGAGCCGTGGCACTGTGCGAACACAGCGCTTCCAGGCACCTGGAACCGGCTTGGCTTTGCAGCGAGGCTCCGGCACCGCAGCGCCGTTGGGTGACATAAGCCAGAAACGCCTGGAGGTGGCCATGGTATTGTCCTGGGAAGGGGCAGTGGGGAGAGGGTGCCTCTAACAGGGCTCCCGAGTGTTGTGCGACCTTCTAGGGCGAGTGCAGGTCCCAGCAGGAGATCCGTACAGTGTCGGCATGAGCTGTGAGCCCTCGCTGGCTTTGCCGGTGGGTGGCAGCTGGTAAATGATCTTGGTGGTGCCAGTGCTGGGAGATTCACTGCAGAGGAGGAGCTGCACCCGAGGGGAAGGCAGAAAATTGTCAGACCCGCTCTCTGCAGTGCTGCCTCTGTGTTGCAGGAGAAAACCAGAGCAGAAACGCCAACACCTTCTCCTTTGTTGGCTTTTTGAAGGCTCTGCAGGGTGCTGCACGTGAGAGGGTGCTGCTGCAGAGCTGCTCGGGGTTGCGTTGCAGCGAGGTCTTGCTACCCGGGGAGGCGGCACAGTCTGTGGTTTCACTGAAGAAAGCCCAGGGTGGGAACTTAACGCGTCCCAGTGCAAATGACAGATGTGGCAAGGCACTGCCAAGCTGCAGGGAGCTGGGGATGAAGGGGATAAAGTGACAGGGACTGCTCAGGGGGTGGCGAGGGGTTGCCCTGCCTGGCGTGGGGGCTGGAGATGGGACCACTAGTTTGAGTGGCTGTAAGGATGTTCACAGGGTTGGCTCGGTCACTGTTCACGTGGCTTTTTTGTGACTTTGGGTGCCAAGCCCCATGGAAGGATCTACATTTCCCTGTGGAGAAGCAGCATATGAGCTGCTCCTTCACCGCCCTACTACCACCCTTGCCCTGTTGCGGATCCCAGTCCTGCCCAGCATCCTACCTCTGCCTCCCTCCCACCCTCCCTGGCCATCCCCATCCCCTGCCTGCAGCTCTCTTTCTTGGGGAACACAGGCGAGGTCTCTGCAATGTGTTTCTTTCCCTCTTCCTCCACTCTGGCTCCCTGCACCTGGCTGTCCCAGTCCCTTGGGAGCATCCTCTCCATCGGTGACTGTCCCCAGCGCCCCGGTGCTCTCGTTCCCCGGCGGTCACAGGCTCTCTCCCCATTCCTCTCCCCCGCTGATGCCTGCAGCCTCTGGACCTCCTGCATCCAAGCCAAGCCCTCCTTGCAGCCCGCGCTGGCGGGGCCCCACCAGTGCTATGTGACCGGGCTCAGGCAGCCCAGCCCAGTTGCCAGCAGGGCACTGGGGGAGGGCTGGAGCCTCCCAAGCCCTGTGCATCTCCCATGGGCAGAGCTCGCCTTGGAGGTGGCCCAGAGCAGCCCTATCACATCCGGTGCTTGTCTCTGCAGCCCGGGCCGGAGGATAAACTATCAGGGCTGTGGGGCAGTGGATCATTCCTCTTATTATTTTCTTCTTTTGCAGATAGGGGTCGTGGAAAGTTCAGTTCCTTTTAACCCTCGCAGCTCTGTTTATTTTCCAGCTGGTAGCACAAACGCAGCGTTTCCCATTACATCACAAAGGGCCTCGGACAGATCCCTCCGAAAAACGTGTTGCAACTGTTTATTTTTTTCCATATTTAAACATTTCTGACAGCCAGACCTGGCTGAGCCAAGCGATGGAGCTTTGTGAATGAACCCAGCTCCTGGTGTCTGTGCGCAGAGGGCTTTGAAGGACCTCTTCTCCTCCAGCGTGCGGGTTGGGGCTGGCTTAGGGACGTGGGCGACTCTGCGTTACATGTGTGCTGATTACGTGCCGGGCTTTGATTAATGGCTCCTCATTCTGCCTGGCTCCCAGGACGCTCTTGAAAACAAGATGTTTCATTTCAGTGTGCTTTCCTGGTACATTGATTCCCGTAAATAACCGAGTGCAGACTCTGTCCACCTGGAGCAGTTCAAAGAGCAGGGGGCCTCCCTCCAGCCCTGGGCTGCCTCGGGCCGCGCTGGTCACTGCTGCACCCCTGGTGATGCTGGCTTTTTAGTGCCCCAGAGGTGTGGGGTGGAGGAGCAGCCCTCCTTACTGCCACAGAAGCAGATCAGCTCCAGTTTTCTCTATTCCCTGCTTTCGTCCCAGTTTATGCACTAAAAACCCCCTAGCTGAGCGCTTTTTAGAAACAGGAGGAAGAAATGCAGTGCGATGCAGCCTGGCTGGCTGCAGTGCCCCCGTGCTCGTTGCCTGTTTCCCCCATGCTGGCCCTCTCTGGGGTGCTGGGCCCTCCCCAGGGTGTGCTCAGCGATGGGGATGTGTGATGGGGATGTGCAGAGAGCGGTCCAGGGCTGCCGGTGGCCTTGTGTTCGCACCCGGCTCCGGGAAGGTGAGACACTGCAATGGCAGCTTTGCAGGTCACTCACAAGTGTTGAAACCGTGGCCAGAAGCAAAACACGGCTTAACCCCTCCCATGGCTGGGGTTTAAATAAAAAAATTCTCTGCTTTAGAGCGTGGCTGCAGCAGATAACAGCCAGGCAAAGGAGAGGGTGCCCCGGGCTGCTCTGGAGCCCCCCCAAGTCCCTCTTTTGCCCTGAGAGCGCTGCAGGGGATAGGTCTGTCCTCCTGGCAAGCTTTGAAATTGAGTAATAAGCAGCATTTCTCCCATTTGGAACGAGCTGGGTTCCTGCTGGCACTGCACGGGGAATGTGCCAGCCCATGCGTCAGCTCGGGAGCGGGCAGAGGTGGGCAGAGCAGCGGGAAGGGCGAGATGCTGGGAGCCCTCCCCATCCAGGGGGACCAGGGTGGTGGGTGTCAGCGGTCGCGGGCGAGGGTTACGAGCTCCGCTGGGTCCAGTGCCAGCGCAGCTGCGCCGGGAGCCCTCCCGATGGGGTAGGTTAGCAGCGGTGGTGGTGGCGTGCCTCGCCTCGCCTCACCTCTCTGGTATTCGCTGCAGCATTGCAGGCAACTCCCAACGCATTCCAGCCCCGAATTGCTCACGTCTCTCCTCGTTCTCCCAGGGTCTCAATAGATGTGTGGGCGACGCTGGCTGACTTCTGTAACATACTGACCACAGTGAATCAGTCGGAGGTGCCCTTGTACAAGGACCCAGATGACGACCTTGCCCTGCTTAGCCTGGAAGAGGATCGGCTGCTCTCGGGCTTCGTTCCCCTGCTGGTCGCCCCCCAGGAGCCCTGCTACGTGGAGAGGACCTCGGACAAGGTCAGCAGTAGGCCAAACATCCCCCCTCGATTCCTCCAGACTTTTATTCTTGGGAAGTTTTCTGTGCAAACGGAACACGATTAAGTCATTGAGAAGGGTGTTAAGGGAAAATATCGACCTTTCAGCCGCTGACATCCAGCTCTGTGTCATGAAAACCCCTCTCGACTTCCTCTGGTGTGTGTGTGCTCGCTGGCATGTTGTATATACGATCATTTCCTCACTTGTTTAAATAGTGCAGCTTGTGTTGGCAGTGCTCTCAGTGCACTCCAAATGGTTTGCATCATGCTTAAAGCACCCTCCCCCTCCCCCCGGCCACAAAACTCTGCCTTAGGAAGGCAGCCAGGACTTTTTTCCTTCTCTAAAGAGGAGAGTGATAAATAGGTGACTAGAGAGAAGCAGACACCATGTGTTAACGTACAAAAGGCTTTTAGGAATATGAAGCATTCCCCACTGCCCGCTCTCTATTTTCCTTTCTTTGCTCTAGGAGCCCATTCTAGCCTGAACTTTCCTTTGGCTGTTTGTTTTTAGAATAATGAAATCAGTTCCCTTGTTGATGTGGGGTTTTGGGTCTGCTCTCTGCCACCACCTGGCCAGAAGGGACCTGGGGGCTGCGCTTGGATAACGTGTCTGAACCTGATGGGGGATGGAAGAGGCACAATGGCATTTGTTTTGCACGCCCTGGGAGGCACGGCAGGATAAGAGTGGCTCTCAGCAGTTTCCTGCTCGGAGGCAGAATCACAGCACCAGAAACGCTGCTCATCTGGGAAGCTGCAGTGGCGTTGCCTCCCCGAGCGGTTGGTGCTACGAGAGGAGAAGTGGAGATGCAGGGGCTGGTTTCTGTGGAGAGCCTGCGTGTGACAGTGGCAACTTGCCTTCCCGTGTGCCACTTCTTCTTGACATTTTCCTGAAATGACGGTGAGAAATTTAGGACCTTTGTCACAGAGGGACCAAGAGGTGTGAATTTCTGTTTCACTTCTCTTTCTGCCCAGCCCATGCTCACAGCGCTGCCTGCGGCAGAGGAGCACAGGGTCCCGGTAAAACTAAAGGCTTTTCCAGTTTGGGGAAGCCCCTTAGTCCAGGAAGTCACTATGGAAAAACAGATTTTCAAGGCTCTATTTGAAGGGGCTAAAATAACAAGCATGTAGTTGGCATTGCTGCCCTGAGGTAGCCTGTTTGCCTGGTGTGTGCTGGGGACAGTCCCCGTCCCCCACTCTCTGCACAGGGACTCCTTCCTCAGCAGCCACAAACCAGAGCCCCCAGCAGGCTAATGAGCAGCCCTGCCTGGTGCCCCATAACTTGTGGGAGGGGGTCAGTATTCCCTGAACTCTGCCTCTTCTCACCACACACCGGTTTATTCAGAGTGCCATCTACCTGCCCTGCCAGGCACTTGCGCTCACGTGTGTAAAAGAAGAGATGTGTCTTTGACCTGTAGCTACACCTGAGCTTCCGAGCCGAGTTTTCTCCCTGTCCTGGCTCCCTTTGGTTCTGGTGCTTTATAAAAAAATTGTACAACAGCACTGGTGGGAGTTGGTGCCCTTCACAGCACAGCAGCAGCCACCCAAGCATCCGGGATTATCAGATACCAGTGGTCTCAGCTCTGCTCAAAAGGCAACACAGGTCCCACAGAGAAGGAGCCAGGCCTGGCTGTGTCCATCCCTCCTTTATTTTTTTTTTATTTTTTTGCCACCTCCGTGGGTCTTTTTGGTTTGAAAGTAGCTGACTTTGGAACTGTGGTCCCACTTGACAGGCTGGGGTGTTGGCCGGTGTTTGTGCAGGTCTGAGCCCCTGTTGTGTGCCTGTTGTGTTGTGTCTTCTGGTCTCCAAACACATCACACGGAGGCAGATGGAGGAACCTACCGGTACCAGCGCTACCCTGGACACGCTGAGCAGAAGCAAGGGGTTCTGCAAGGTCTCTTCTCCATCCAGTACTGACCAGTGTTTTCATCAGTGGTGAAATGGCAGGTGTGCATATTCACTTTGCGGAGTTCACCCAAGAGGGCTAAGGGGTGACCAGGGAGACAGAGTGGAGATCTCAAAAGCCTGACTTCCAAGAAAGGACTGGAAGAGCTGGGGCTTTTTAGTCTAGAGGAAATTCGGGGAAAATGCAGTAAGCTGTTGCAGGGAGGAGGAGAACAAGCTGTCCTCCGGCTCCGTGCTGCAAAGCACAGGAAGGAATGGGCATAAATTGCAGCAAATAGATTAAGACTAGACTTTAGGAAAGGCTTCATACCTTTGCGTAGTTAAGCACTTGAAAGCAGCCTCCTTGGCGATTCTGCAGAATCTCTTCAGCCTTGGAGATTTTTAAAAGCAGGCTGAGTGGTTCTCTCAGGTACAACTTGGGTGGAGGTGAACTGCCTTGGAAAAGGAGGCAAAGTGACCTGTTTGGATGCTCCTACCCCATTTTCTGTAATTTGGTAAAGCTGTAGAAAGGGACTGGAGTGGCAGCTGCATCATTACAGTCAAATGACTACCTTGCTCCACAAATCTTCTCCTTCCGCAGTATTAATGAAGTGAATTATTTGACTTTCCAGAAGTGGGGTGTTGTAGAAGCCAGTGCAGACCAAGCCGGGGAGGTATGACTGAGAGGCATGAACCCATATGCCTTTCACAAATGAGCAAGATACAAAAAGGCACCTCCTTGCAAAGAAGCCCCCAATCCAACTTCACCGGGGGATCCTTGTGTGCGGTCCCCTGTCCACCATCTGTTCCCTGCCCTCCTTTTAGCGTGCAGAGCCCAGATGAATCTGTCTCCTCGGCAGATGCATCTCTGGGCTGTTTGCAGCGGAAGGAGGCTGTGTCCATGCTGAGCGTGGTGGCACAAGGGGATCTGTGTCCCTGGGCCTCCGTCAGGCGATGGCAGCAGCCACTGCAGCCGAGCAGCTCTGCCCGGCACATGCCACATCCAGCTGCGTTGCAGGAATGTTCCCATTTGCCTGCTCCTTGCTGGTGGCCAGTCGACTGAGCTGCGAGCAGGTGAGAAATGTTTTTCCTGTGTAGCAGGAGCTCCTTCTAGTACTGATTTTTCATTGCTCTTTAGCAGGAGTTATTTTTCTGCACCCAGTTTCTCTCATGTTCTCAGTCTTGGCCCAGTTTTCAGCCCAAGTTCCTGACAGCTCTTTGCTGGAGAGACAAAGAAAATGTATGGGAAGCTCGCTGTGGTACCTTTCCCATCACTTGCATGGCTAGGAAGAGGCAGTTGGCTTTTTACTGCGAGGATAATATCTCACCTTGCTTGCTGATGCTCTAAATCCTTACCTCATGCTTTTGCACCATAGTTTTTTAATGAGTTTGTAAAATTTAGGAGGAAAGCAATCTGTTGAAAGGCAAGACTGGGGAGTATTGGGCTTAAAATGGTGTTGGGTTATTGGCTCCACCAAGAGGATGGTTGTTTTGTAAGCTATATAGGACAAACACTGCGCTTCCCACTTCTTTTTGTTCTCCACGTCCCATTTAGCAGATGGAGTGCAGTATTCAGCCAGAGTTTCTCAGCAAGTTTTTGAGCGTTTGGCCTGGCTCTTATTTTGAGTGAAAATGTTCTGACTCCATTCGTTGCCATGAAGCTGTGCGTTCGGATTCCTGCTGGAGCCAGTGTGACACTTAGAGCTTCCCATCGTCTCTTGCACTGTCATTGAAGCTGTAACCAACAAAAGCTGGCTCCAGGGTGAGCATAACTTGGTGATGTTTTCCTGGGCGTATGTTGGGCAGATATCCATTGCAGCTTGTGTGATGGAACACCATCGAACGTACCAGTCAACAGCAAACTATGCAGCCTGGTGCCTGAGCTGTCAGACTGTGTCTGCAGCGTTTGCAGCCGAAGGAGACGCTGCCAGGACCTCGCTCACCCGGCGTTGTACCCGAGGCGAGAGCAGGGAACAGCAGCATGGCTGAGTTAAGTTGCGGAAAGAAGGAAGGTAACGTATGGGGATTCATCAGACCGCGCGTGGTGCTGCTGTGGGGGACTTGTAGCAGAAAACCCTTGGGTTGTGTTGAGGTTAAAGCAAGTCCTAGTGATGGTACAGCTGAGCTGTGCCTGGGTCTGTTCCGGTGCAGCCCTGGGAACCTAGGACATGTCCTGGTTTCCTGAGCTCTCACTGATTGTCTCGGGAGCATCCTGCTCTGTGGTGGCCCCGTGGAGCTGGTGGCGAGGCTGGCAGAGGCTGCAGATGGCCCAGCGTGGAGCAGAGCAGGGAGGTCTTTCTCTCTGCAGTCACAGGGCATCGCTGGTTGTCCATATCCCTGCGAGCTCTGCATGAGCTTGAGGTGTGCAGCACCCAAGCCTGTGCCCGCATAGTGGGTTCTGCCACATGCCCGGGCTAGGGAGATGTGGAGGAGAAAGTGTTAATGTCCCTTCCCACAATAAACCTCTCTGCATGGGGGGTCCTGAAACCTGAGCCTCTCCCTCCTCCCCCAGCCCTGACACACGTTAATAAAAGGTTTTTAAACGCCAATAAAAAGGCAGCAGCCCCAGCTCACCAGGTCCGGGGCCCAGGGTCCTTGGGAAGGCACTTCACAAATGTGTTTTTTGCATTTTCAGACTTTTGGCTGGTGAATAAGATTGAGGAGAAATACTCCTTCCCCTGATAACAATACAGTGAGACGCAGGATCAGCAGTGTGTGGATTAAAACCAGACGGTGCATGATTAATACATATGCTTATAGGGCTAGTCACTGTGGTTCCCTCCTCTGAAACAGAAAGGCACTTTTTTTTTTTTTCCCTCATGTGCACGCTCATGTGTGGAGTGGACTGTCTCAGATACTCACCACTCAGCTAGTCTCAACCCTGCCTCACCTCACCAGGCAAATTGAAGCCCTAAAATGCGAGGCTCTGAAAAATAACCAGCAATATTTTACTGCTCCAGACCTACAAACTGGGTACTGCATGGCTCTTCCAGCTCCAGGGCGGCCAGTTGGCTTCCCACACTTGGCTTCCTGCTGTTTGCACTACTCACCTGTCAGTGCAGGTAGCCTAAAATCCGAGCTTTGTTCTCCTTAGAAAACACAAATCTTCTTCTTCTGTACTGTCCAGCCCAGGACAGTCCAAATTTGACCTTCTCTCTAATTGCCCCAACATGCTGTAGATTTGCAGAGCTAGTAGCCTTGGAATTAGCTATTTAGGAGCTTTTCATATTAGGCTAGGGCTAAAATTAGTCCTGTCTTGTTATTCACTTCACTTATTTATGGTATTTCAGTCTTCTTAAGACTTGCAGATATCTCTTGGCAATGTGTAGACATGTCTGATGCTTCTTGGAAAGGCAGCCCCAGGTTTAAAAGCCCAGGAGGAATAGCTGTGAGAGTGACTGGGCTCTGTAATGCCTCTAAACACCAGGCGTTTGGTCCTTTGGACCTAACGACCCCTGGGATACCAAGGATGAAATCCATGTTGGAGTGGCCACACAACAGTGATTTTGGGAGGACTTCTTGCAAGGCTTTGATGGCAAGACCAGGACTGTGAGAGCACAAACTCTTTGTAAGCAGAGAGAAAACCCCAGTGAGCAAATGTAACTGTTTTCTCAGCATCCTTTCCATATTCCCATTCCATAGCCTTTGAGCATCTCCCTCCAGCTGGCAGGCAAATGCACTCAGCCCATGAGAGCAAGAGCTTCCAGCTTGGAGTTTGGTCCAGAGAGGAAAAGGGAAACTGTGAGCAGAGATCGGAGCCCCAAGTAGGAGAGTCCAAGGAGTCATCATCCTTGAAAAACTCCTTCCATTCCTGCCTGCCTCGGTTTCCAAACAAGCAGTGAAAGATCCCTGCCGCAGGCAGCCCTGCTGGGAGTGGGGACTTGGCAGGAGCTGGCAACCCCGAGGCGACGGAGTTAGAAATGTTTACATTTTCTGACCAGTATCTGAACTCCATCCCAGCCTCGACCTTCCCTTTCATGTGGTGCCTTTGGATAGTAAAAGGCAATTAGGCTAAATTATGGGCCATGCTGGAAGATGATGTCATTGGGTGGTGGAGGAGAGGCTGGATTTTGTGCCACCATGAAGGTAGCACGCCAAATATCACCTGCTTTCAACTCCTCATCCATCCTTGGTGTTTCCTTGAGCCGCAAGTGCCAGGGACTGTGTGGACACCACGGGAGCCTCTCTCTGCCTTTGCTGGGTGTCATCAGCACAGTGGGAAGTGTCAAGCTGAGTCCCTGTCCCCAGGTCTGGGTGGCAGAGGAGGGTACACTGGTGTCTGTTGTGCTGTTTTAAATGTACCCTCACAGAAAAGGGTGTCCTGGTGAGTGGTGCTGCATCTCCTAGGGCTGCACGGGGCATCTTCCAGGGAGGTCTTCTGTTCATGTGTCATTTGGTCTTGGTTTTTAACCACTCTTTAAGCTAAGAGAGTTTTAAGCATATTCTTAAAACTGCATTTCTCCAGCCGAAGGTAAAGGGAACTCATGGCAAACAAGCACTAGCGCTGCACGAGGACACTGAATACAGCCCTGGAGAAATCCGCAATGTGGAATAATAGTTCAGGCTCTTAAAAGGGGGGGTGGGTTTGAAAAAAAAAAAAGAAAAAAAAAAAAAAAAGAAAAAGAAAATGCTGTAATAAATCTAGCGAGTGGAATCTGAGGGAAATGATCCCATCTGGAAAACTCCAGCGCTGGTGCTGCTGAAGGCTTAAGGAGCGATGCAGATCGCAAAAAGAAAACCCTGCAGTCCTGAGGATGACAGGCTTCTTAATTGATGTCCATTGCAACTGGTACTCTGCCAGTTTATGTTGGCCCCCTTCCAGCGTGCTGTAATTTGGGGGCCAGGTGTGAAGCGTTTCTGTTCCATCTTGTTCCCAAGCACCTACAGAAGCCTCACACATCTCACTCGAGGCTGCAGCCCTGTAGGAAACAGCTGTACAGGTATAGGTGAAAGGAAATGTCACAGCTGGGCTTGGAGTACTCCCCCGTGCCTTGCCTAGGGCTCTCTTTGGGGGGCCGCTGTCCCCCCCTCCCCGCCGCCGGGTTTGGGGAGGTGGCCACTGTCCCAGGCACACCTGCCTGTCTGTCAGCACGATGCTTTGAACAGCGGGGAGCTTCTGGGAAGAACGTACAGGTCAGAAACCCCCTCTTCAAAGAGGAGCCCAGGGTGGTGTGCGTCAGTCCTGGAAGTGGGGAACCCAGCCCAGGAGAGCCCCGGATGCTGGCAAGCCAGGGGGAGCTGTGGCCATCTCCTCTGGTCTCTTCTCCCTCAGGAAACCACTCTCTTCTGGTCTCTTCTCCCTCGGGGAACCACAGGAATTTCCAAGGGAACGAGAGCAGGTCTTGTAGAAAGCACTCAGCCTTGGTTTCGAAAGGCTGGGAACCCATCGAGACCTTTAGCAAATCGTTGCAGGAGCCAATTTCAACTGCTGTTAAAAAATATTTCTGGTTGAAACTTACTTTGTTTCAATTTGCACTAATTGAATTTCGCTGTAGGTTGGGAAGCCCTCCCTTGCTGCTCTGACCCCCATATATAAATGTGTCCCAAGTGCCCCCATCCCCATCCTGTTTCGATAAGCCGGATAGATGGAGTGAGAGACGTGACGGTCTCTTGGTGTGGATCCCCTGAGCCATTCTCACGGCTCTTCTGCACTGACCAGGCTCGGTGTGTTGCTGTGCGAGTTCCACCAGCTTGTGAGGAGGAGGTGACCGCTCTGCCCTGCTGTTCTCCTCCATACCCACCAGACCCTTCCAGCCTCCTGCAGCCTTTGCTCCTAGAGGCATAACTTTGCATTTTGCTGTATTAAACAGCGTGTTGTTCGCTGGCGAGTAGGCGACTGAGCAGTTTTGAGTTTTTTGTCTGTTGGTGGAATTGCTCTCTTCAAAGATCAGGAGGGTAGGAGACGGGGTCTAATCTGCAGGCTTTATCAGTAAAGGTTTGCTTTGTCCAGGTCACTGAACCTATTGTTAAACAGCATCAGCCCAAGTGAGCTTCCCCACAGCCCCGCCAGGACTGCCCTCCTGTTTACGCTGACATTTTAAGACCTCTGTTGACCAGATTTTAATCCAGTCCGTATCCTGTGCACTGCAGTCTCTGGGGCATACTAGCTTTTCACATCCTCTCGTCCCAGCCGTGCAGAGCGCTCGGGCTGAGGACAACCGCCTGCCTGGTGATGCACAGCTGCGGCATCGAGCTGCAGAAGTGGTGTCGAAGGCAGCAGGAGTTCAAAGCTCTGCAGTTTCTTTGCCACAGCCAAGCATTAACAGATCCAGCCAGGCGGGCAGGATGGCCAGGAGGAGCGGATTTAACGGTCCCTCCAGCCAGCACCCCTCTGCAGACCTGGGCTCCTGCTGCTTTGCCTCCATCCTGAAGCTGAGAGCTGGTGTGTGAGAACTGCAGTCTCACTACGAGGTGAGGAACCACCTGCCAACGTGTTAAGATCCAGTTACACATGTTCTCTTAATGCGCCTGTTAGTGAGCGTGAGAGTGGCTTTGTGGTCTGGACACGGCTTGCAGGGAAGTACAAGGTGCTGCCTTCCAGGCAGCTCCATCTCTTGCAGGGGGAAGCGGGAAGGGAAGAACCAGCAGTTGGTGGAAACAACCTTCCCGACCCCTGAGACGCCTCTTTCCTGGCACCTGGAGGGAGCAAGCAACACCCCGGTGCATGGGGAAGCTGTGGGGAATTTGCTCAAGCGGCTGGTGACATTTCCACCCCTTCCTCCCCTTCCTTCCCCCAGCCTTGGATCCACCTCTGCCGTTTCTCCAGGTCTTGGACCCGGCGCTTTGGCCACTGCCTCGGCTCCGAGTGAATCAGGCAGCCTGGGTGTGAGCCGTGCACATGTACCAGCACGTGTGCGGTTCCTCAGCCAGCCCTGCACAGTTTGGCTCTGGTGTCAGCAGAAGGCTCTTTTAAAGTGTTTTCTGGAAGCGCGATGTGATCATCGGCTCGAGGCAGAGACTGACAGGATAAATCAGCCCTGTCCCATGCCTGGTTTCAGGCGGCGTCGGATCTTTTCATGCGGATCAGATGACGCTCGTGGTCGAACATCTTCATTTCTGTCGTCGCCAGGCCAGGTTTATGTAATGAGATGGAAAACTTATTTGTGTTCAGTCCTTTTGTCCTAAAAGCTGCCTCCAGAGGTTCGGCACAGACTCTTGGGAAACGGGAAATGTCCGATTCAAGAAAACACGCTGACCACGTGTTCCCGGAGTCACCATCAGTGGAGTGACCTAGGAAAGGAGAGTCAAACCATGAGGTCTCCTGTGCAGCACCTCCTCGGCGTACGCTGCACGCACCCATCGTTTCCCTTGGGGTGTTTCAGCAGGTAATGGCCACACCGACTCCTTCATGGCACAAAACCTGCCACTGGCAGGACATCAGGCCCAGATAGTGCATGGCTCTGGCTATAAAAGAGGTATTCACCGTGACTAGTGTACTCAGAATGACATATTAGAGTCCAGACCTTGTGGAATTTGCTGATTAGTCTGTAAGTATATTGAAAGGCCTCATTAAAACACCATTAACGCTGGATCCCCTCCCAATGAGCCATCTCTTATTGCTACCCAGAGAAACTTTGAGGAAATGGAAAGGCTGCTCTGGCTGGCTGAGCTGGTCCCTGGGCATAAAGCGTGGCCTCACCTCGGGCAATCTTTGTGGTGCTCAAGACTTAATGTGGCGCTTCTGATCATACAGGAGGGCCTTGGGACTCAGGGTTGTCTCTTTGCCTCTTGCTTTTCCTGCTGGATCCACCACCGCTGCTCAGACTCTGCACTTCGGTGCTAAACTCAGTCCTGGGTCTCACTCTTCGAATCTGACCCTGCCGTAGCTTCAGGAGTGACCCTGTTTCACAGCACTACTTCTGTTTTGTCTTTGACCAAGTGAAATGCTTAAAACATCCCAGCTGAAGACGATGGCGGCTGTGGTATCCACCAACACGGCTATTGGAAGGACCTCAGGAAACCCGAAAAAAGACCCAATTAATAATTTCTCATTGTTATCCTGAATAAGAAAGATCCACATCCTGGGAAGCTTGCCAGAGAAGTGGACTGGGTGGAATGCAGGGAGTGGTCAGCCCAAATAACAGATGGGGATCTACTCTGTCTCTACGGGAGACGGAAGGTGACCTCTGTCATTGAGCTTGGAGTCTGCTCCCCACGTTTCTGCTCCCAGCCGGACCTTGTGTTATTTTTGTGGATGCCGAATCCATCTGCTGGCGCTGGGCCGAGTCTGGGCGAGGATGGAGAGCCCAGCTCCTGCACAGGCTGGAGCTGTAGCCCTCGGTGTCCTCATGCTGTCACGTCCCAAATCAGAAAGAGAAGACACCACCATGGTCTTATTTATTATTTTCTTTTCTCGCCGTCATTGAAGTCAAAGCACTTCCCAGGCATTAATGAACGTATCTCCACAACACGTTATTGCAGAAGGAAAAGCAATTTCCTTGTTAGAGATTGGCAACAGAGGTACACGAGGCTGAGGGACTGACCCAGGTCCCACAGGAAGCCTTAGCTTCAGGATGAGAACAAACCCCTGATACCCAGGATTTCAGGCCAGTGCCTCAGCCCCAGGCCACCTGCCTCCCTTAGGAAAACAAGGAGGGATTAAATGAAGGTTCACTGGGAAGCGTTAAAATTCTTCCTAAACGTAGGCCTTTGCATGAGCGACATTTCTGCTGCAACATTAACTGTATCTGTGGTGGGACACTAAAAAGGCTGGATATTTAATCCAGTAATTTAATAAAATTTTTCCCCGTAACATATTTGCATATATTTACTTAAATATATGGTAAATCCCATCATTTATTTAAATTAAACAAATTTACCATAACATTTTGCATGCCAGCATTTTATATGAAGCATCTTCTCCACCGTTTAGCAAATATTTGTCTATAAGTTTATGTATTATGAAGGCAGACAATAATAATATGTACTTCTAGTTATTTTCCTTATTTAAAAAAAAAATAATAATCCACAAACTTTCCCCAGACTTCTCTGTACTTGGGATAGGCAGATGCGCGTATAAAAACAAATTCTTTGTATGAAGACAAAGGTGTTTTCTGAGGTCTGAGAACTTACTCCCTGCCTGCTCTGCTTGGTCTGCAAACAACAGAACAGATTTGTGTTTCGGTTCCGTATTTACCTTAAGCATAAATGATGTAATGTTTATTATAGCATCCGTTATTATTGAAGGAAAAAGATTTATATCTTTAGACAGAAGAAGGTGGTGTTTGCCGCGTCCTTCTAGTGCTGTGTCAGTTCACCTGATGTCTGGTCCATGCGTGATGTTTCCTGTGGAGAGTGGCCATGGAGCAGGGCTTCCCGAGCGTGTCAGGGACATGTTTGCTGATGCGCATTTTTGGAACCTACCAGCTGCCAGTGACATACCACATTCCTGGTGCTGAAGTCACTTTTGAAGACCATGCTTGTACTCTTAAGTCATCCAGATGCTTCTTAAACTTATACCCATTGACAGTTTATATTGTAGCTCACTCTAGTACTGGTGTCTTTTTTAGTTCGGCATCTGTCCTGTGAACAAAGATTTGATCAATGTTGACGTGAGCTTTGCAGAAACCTGATGGATAAAATGCTCTGATCAGTCCAGTCCATGGAGCTGAATTTGCTCAGCAGTTGCCTGTTCTCACAACTGCAGCTTCAACCTTCTTTTAGCATCTTCCCCAGCTTCCCTGTGACTTGAGAGTTGGTCGCTAGTGACTGCCCTGACATGGGAAAGGGGAGAACCTCCAGTGTCAGCATGGACACCTCGTGTTTTGGAAGTACATAGTACCTACTAAATGTACAACAGGCTTAATCACATGGGAAATGCTGGGGTTATAAAGATAAATCCTTGTCGGCTGGAGAGCTGGAAGGGAGTTGTGTGGATGGATCTGGCTAGGTGAGAATTTGCTGGAACTTCTGAGAGACTTAGCGTGTGTGTGCTCACAGGAGATAATTTTTGTCCTGCCGTGTCTCTCCTCACACAGAGTGCAGCACATGGACTGTTCCTTCTCGTGATGAAATCCTCGAAGCCCTGTTTAGATGGCTTGGGGGCAGGCTGGTGATGAAGAGGAAGCCTGGTAGACTGTGACCCATCAGAGATGCACTCCGTGCTCCCATCCTGTCTTGGGCAGTGCCTGCTCCTTCCTGCAGGCACCTCACTCCTCCTGTAAGCTCCTGGGTCTCCTGTTCCCTTGGGCAGGATTCCCACTTTTCAGCTATTCCCAGATTTCACCTCGGTTTCCCCCTTTTTAATAGGAATGCTTGGCCTCTTGCACTCAGACTCGGGGAGGAGCAGCTTGTTTCTGTAGCTGGCCTGGTGCCAGATGTCATCACTTCAGGCAGTGCCACGCTGCACATCTTCAGCAGTTTGAAATGGAGAGACAGAGAGAGACAGATAAGATCAGCAGCTTTAGGTGATGGCATTGTTTCAAATAAACCATGCATGACCCAAAGCTTCCACTTCAAATGGGGAATGAAATTGCTTCATCCTTTGACAGCTTGCTCCATGAAAGAAATTTATCTTCACTTAATTGCTTTAGATCCCAAGAGGCTGTGTACAGTAATTTCTAGGAGATAATTATATCAAATTAAAAAAATATGTGACTCTCCAACTGCTGAGCACGAGTGCAGTGGCCAGAGAGCAGGAAGGAGAGAGGCACCACATCTGACTCATGCTCACAGGTTATCGTTTCCTCTCCTTCTCGTGGTCTGCAGGCATGGATGGCACTTGGAGACCACGGAGAGTCTATCTGTGAGGGACTGGGCGCCGACACACTGAGCAGGGTACTTGGGGCCAGGAATCCTGCTCTCCCAGAGCTTCTCCAGGATCCTGCCTTCATTTCTGTTCTCTGAGGCATGGCAGGAGTTTCCATCGCCTGCACCTTGTCACTTGGGTCAGGCAGAGCTTGGCACTGCCTTTATCCGGTTTGCTCTCCTGTGTGGTTGTACAGTAGAGCTGAGGAACAAGAAAGCTTGTTGATTTAAAAACATGTATATTTAGAAGCAGAGTGTAAACTTCCTGCCCAGGCTGGGATTGGATTCTTGACTATGTTTGAGTTTCCAGTTTTCATTTCCTTTGCCCTCATACTTAACATTGTGTATCTCCCAGAGTGTGCCCCAGACTAATCTCTCCTTAACCCTCCCTCGCCCCACATTTTTCTCTCATTATTTGCACATCAGTTCCAGTTCTTCCAGGAAGCAGCGTATCTCCTGATTGTTGCTCTGTGCCATGGTGGAGCCTGGGCTCCTGTGGGTCTCCTCTGTCCCTCTGGAAGTGACCTCAGAGGGTCAGTGGCAGACCCGAGCTGGGGACTGCAGCAGGGACAGAACAGCTGGCAGTTGCCATCCCTCAGAAGAAGATGGATTCTTTCAGCACAGGTTGAAGTCCTGAAGGGACATCCCTCTTTGTAGCTCATGGGAAACAATCACTGACCAGTTCCAGGAGGGGTAAATTGTTCCATCATCTAAATCATCTTCTCTCTCTCTCTTTTAAATCAGACTGTGTGCCCTCCTTGACTGCTTCGTGTGACAGCTCCTGCCCTGCCATTGCCTTTACAGCCCATCTCCTAGGGACAAAGATAATTTTGTTCCCCCCCCAGGGCTGTGACGATTTTTGTGTGTGATCCTACGTGGGCTTTGAAATGGTTGTCAACAATCCTGGGCCAGAAGTGAGCTCCTCCCCAGCCCTGTGATGTGCAGGCTGGTTTTTGAAGTGCGATGCTGCTTCAGCTGTTCCCAGGAAGTCTGCAGGGGAACTGTGTTTGTGCTAACGAGGTAAAGTCCCTGCATGTTTCTGGAGGGGATCTACTCAATGGGCTCTTTGATGTCATCTCAGTTTTTGGACTTACATCAAGTAAGTCTAAAAAAGAAAAGAAATGTTTTGGCTTAGCCTAGAACGTTTGCACCTGAGCAAGATGACCTGTGGCTGTCCTGGTGTCTAAGGAGGAAACCCACGGCCACCGGTAGAGCTGTGGCCTGGAACAGGGAGACGGAGGCTTCTGGTCCCAAAAGCTGCCTGCCCGGACAACCTGGCTGCCAAGGTTGTTTCAAGCGGTGAGGTGGGAGAGTTGCCACATGTAAAATGTCTCCTCAAGGCAGTCCTCACACATAGCACTGTCACCACGTGCTGTTCAGGATGCTGCCGGTGGTTAATCTCATCCCACACTGAGTGCAGACAAAACCAGCTCCTTGAGATGTTCCCTGGTGTATCGTGTAGTTCAGTTCACATGTGCTGAGCTGAACAGCATCTCCCATCTCCCTGTGTCTCTAGAGCCTGAGAAATCCTACATGGTTGGGATGACTGTCCCCAGATGTCCCCGTATTTCATGCGTTGTCTCCAGTTCAGACTTCATGGTGCTGCCACAGGGCTTGCATTTAATCATCTTCTGGCCTGGCTGCCCAAGCCCAGCGCTCTCCAACAGGTCACGCATCCTGATCTTCAACTGTAGCTTCTTGTTATCTTTTTTTCTTTTTTTTTTTTTTTTTTTTTTTTTTTTTTGTATGAGATGTCCAGACAAAGCTTGGCACATCGCAGTGGTTAGCGGTGTCCGCTGCTGTCCTCGGTGACCTCTGCAGCCCAGACAGCCTTTGCCTTCTGTGTCCTTCTGGGAATGGTCCTGGGCTAGTCTGAGGTTTTGGTCCCTTAGTCCCAGGCTCGGAGAGGAGAGGTTTATGGCAGCCTGGAGCAGGGAGACTCCTTTCCTCCAGCACGGTGTAGTTGTTGTGTGGGGACATGGGTGTGCAGCTCCATGACTGCCCTGATGTGCCAGTCCCCTAATAGTTAGCAACTAATCAACTGAGAAGAGATGCTCTGTTAAGGACAATGAAAAGTGGGATGTGGTCGGAGGTCAGGGACCAGCCGGGCATGGCACTCTGCAGCCACACCAGCCAGGTCAACAAGCTCGAACCCAGGCCCCTCCGGCCGCTGGGGTTAAGACACGGCACCTTCTGCCACTGTGGGCTTTTTCTGTGTGTTCTCAGCAGCAGTCCCTCTGTCAGTGTCCTCTTGTCCTTCTTTTCTTTTTCCTTTCTCTGCTTTCTTGATATACTTCTTCACTTACTCCTTTTTGTTGCTGTTAGTGAAGAATGTATCGTTTAAAGCCATTTGAAATACAGTTCCTGCTCTTAATACTTTCAGAGACTGGCTGCCCTGATGGCCAAAGCCAGGAGCCTTGGGGGACAGGTGAGGGGACTGCAAGGGGACAGGCACGCTGTTCCAGAACTGGCAGGAGAGCATTTAAGAAACGGAGAGTACGAGGAGCTCCTCTCATCTGGCTCGAAGCTGCTGCTCACAGCGCAGTCGGCATTTTGTTTCAGAGGCCACAAGCGAATGAGTTAATGATGATCCCAGATGGCTTCAGAGTTTGCCTCTTGCCACCCCTTCCTGTTCCCCCAGGATCTCAGATGGTGGCGGGAGATGAAGTAAAATTCTAGAGTTTATTGTAAAGTTCATCTCTCCCCCTAAATCATGCTGGAACTTGTGCGTGCTGTGTTGGCAGCTTCAAGGGGATGCTACCTGGTAATTAATTAGTTGTCAAGAGACAGCCCAGAGGTTCCAAGTCTTTATATTCTTGCTAATAGAAATTGCTCTGATTACATTTTCCCCCTTGGCTGGAGGGCTGAGGAGCGCAGAGCAGGAGCGATGGTCCATGGGCAGCTGGAGCACGCCTGCCTGTCCTTTGTTGGGACTCCTCTGGGCGTGCTGGCACACGCTTCCCTGAGCACGAACCCCGAGGGAGCCTGGTCCTGAGCCCTGTCTTTGCCAGCCAGTTCTGCTCATTTCTCATCACACACTTCCCCTGCCCTTGCAGGTGAGCCCTGCCATGGTTCCCTTCGGCATCTCCTTGAGGTCTTCTCTTGGCATCCTCGTTTCCATTGAACCTTCCCCTGCAACCCCCTCCCCAGCCCGGACAGAGATGTTTTATGTGTTTTCTTCACAGAGCCCTTTTTTTCTGGGCTAAGTGTCTGCAGAGATTCCTAGTGTTTCTTTCAATCTCAATTCTCTTCCTCTTTATCTTGGTGCTTCTGCAGTCAGTCGTGAGCAGATGTAGGTTTCTTCTTGCAGAGCGAGGAGTGTGACTGGGGAGCTACATGAGAGGTGCCTGGATTTTGGGGTCCTCTCTCAGCCAAGCAAGGCACTATAGACACAACACTGGCCTGGAGCTGGGTTATCCAATGGTTTGTTAAAGGACCATTTACGTTTTTGTGCACTATTTTATGCTTTTCCCATCTTTTTGCAGAGATTCTCTACTAAAAACTCAATTCCCCAAGTAGTTGTAGCAATAGGACCGAGGGGTAATGGTTTTAAACTGAAAGAGGGGAGATTTAGATTAGATATTAGGAAGAAATTCTTTACTCTGAGGGTGATGAGACACTGGCACAGGTTGCCCAGAGAAGCTGTAGATGCCCCATCCCTGGAGGTGTTCAAGACCAGACTGGCTGGGACTTTGAGGAACTTGGTCTGGTGGGAGATGTCCCTGCCCGTGGCATGTGGCTGGAACTGGATGATCTTTAAGGTCTCTTCCAAATCTAACCATTCTATGATTCTTTGTCACTCTTCTCCTGCCTCTGCAGCAGGACACGGTCGTTTTCTGTTGCGTCCTTCAGCAGTGTATGGAAAATCAAACCTTCCCATGGTTCCAGGAAGCACTTGTCTGGGAAGGAGCTGCTGGGCTTGCCGAGTGGCACTCTGGATACCTGCCAGAGGTGGCAGTGACCAGCCAGCCATAGTGATCCAAGTACGTTGGCCTGAGTGGACCTCTCCACTGATGCAAAGTGGTCCATCTCAGCCCAGCATGGAGCTTGCTTTGTCCCCTTGTGTCTGGGAGAGACTTCAGCTTTCTGCTCCTCCCGAGCACCCCTGGGTGGGCAGACAGAGCAGCGCCCGGAGCCAGGGCTGCTCCAGGGGCAGGCAGAGCTACGGGCAGCGAAAGGGGGCTGCTGGCCCTGCCAGGGGAGAAGCAGCCCAGCTCTTGGGAGAAGAGCCCAGTCTGTGGGCAGGGATGCTGTAACTCTTTGAAGTCCATCTCTGGTACCTTAGGGAGCAGTTCTGCCGTGGCTGATCCCAGGAAGCATCCCATCCGGCATCCCTCTGGATGCTGTAAATAAGCCGTGCTGCTCTGCCGGATGCTCTCACGCCTGCTGGTGCCGTGCCTTCCCTTCCCACCCCCGGGGAGCCGGGCTCCGACCCACCTGACGTGGCCTCTGCAGACATATGGTCCTTTCTCTTTGTGTTTAGTTAAGTGTGGGAGGACTCGATGCTATAACTCCTGTAGCTTTTAAGCTATTGTTACTGCTGATACGGCCCTGCAAGCAGACGTGGCAATTTTACAAGTGTGGCCCCATCCCTAACAAAGGCAATTAGGATGCTATTCTGTTGTAGCTGGGGGGAGAGAGATTTCTAGTTGTCTGGATGGAGCAGTCTGGAAAGGGCATAATCTAATACAGAAGATGAAGACAAAGGCATTTTGGCGGCAGGATGTGGGGAAAATGGGGGCATGGTGAGCTCAGAGGGCAGATCTGCAGTGGGAGTGGGGATACGGGGGCCCGGCAGCTCAGGGTGCAAGACAGGAGCGAGCAGGAGAGCAGCAGAGATGCGCTGCTCTGAGCAGGTACTGGGAGATGTATGGGCTGGGGTGAAGGTGAAGAGCGGGGTGTGCTGTGCTCGGGCAGGAGATGGTTGTTCTGGGTGAGAAGGACGAAGATTCAGGCTGCGGGGTGGGAAAAAATCCCAAGATGTGATAACCACTGGAGTGTGATCCTGCAGAGCAGCGAGCGAAGGAGATGGAGGTGACAGATGGGGCAGGAGTGACACAGTGCTGTCAAGTGATCTTGAAGCTGCGGTGGTGGCGCAGAAGAGCTCAAGGGAGCCAGAGAGGGTGGCGAGAGCCACCACTGCCATGTGGTTTGGTGCGATTCACCCAGGGCAAGTCATGAGGCTGTTTCCAGTCACAGGGCTCGAGCTGCGTTTCGTGCTGCTGGCTCCTTCCTCGCTTGGCTTTTCCAGCATCTGATCTGAGTGTTTGTTTGCTTGCAATGATTTCAGTTGTTTTCTATTTTAGCTCCTGACCCCGCGTGCCTGGGCTGGGGCAGGCAGGCACCGTTTGAAAGCCGCCACTTGGCGGCAACAACTGTTCGAGCCGCAGAGCAGCACCCATCTAACCCCTCTTTTCACACACTCGGGAGCTTCCCAAACATTAACCTTTGGATTAAAATTTTCCATGCTTGGTCTCTCCCCAGATGTGATGTCTGAGCTTTGGTTTGGGTTCATGTTTTTCATGTTTGCTGGATTTGTGTTATGGGAGAATGAAAGAAATACTTTTCCCATTTAAAAAAAATAATAATTATAGTCTCCTTTTTTTTTTTTTTTTTTTTTTTTTTTTTTTAATTCGGGGATTCACCAAAAATGGTCGAAGTTTGAAGCTGAAAACAATGAGGTTGGCTGCAGCAAGCTTGTGTCGCAGGCGCTCGGGGAAGCACCGCAGCTCCAGGTGTGCAGCGTGGCGGGCATCCCCGGCACAGCCCGCTCCAGGTACATCCAGGCTCTGCCGGCAGAGCCAGGAGAGCCTTGGTGTGAGTCAGGCTGAGTAACTCCAGATTTGGAGGAGGGCGGCTGGGGGGGTTTTTTTGTTTGTTTTTAGCAAAAGAAAAAAAAAAAAAAAAAAAGAGAAAAGAAAGGAAAAAAAAGTTGTTTTTCAGGCTCCACATGCAGGATCACGACGCGCCGGGGACGCGCGGGCTCCCGGGCTGCGGTGAGTCAGGCGCAGGGCTTGCCGCGCTGTTTTCGATCCTCTCCTCCACGTCGCAGGTCATGGCTGCGTCGGGAGATGACGCGCTGTAGACCCAGCGGTGTGGTCCCCCCGGGGTGGGGACCTTGTGGCACCGATCCTGCCTCAAAAGTCCCCGTGCAGCGCGGCTGTCGCTCCTCTCGTTTCTTCTGCGTTTTCTTTAGGGAGGAGCTCTGCCTCGTTTCACGTGGCATCGGCCGGTGGCTGCACCTTGTGCCGAAGCCAAACGCTCGGGTCCCACTCTTGACACCTCCTTGTGAACTTCAGGGCCACCTTGGACACGCTCGAACGCTCGCGTTTCCCTACGTTGATGGTTATTATTATTTTTTTTTGTTGGCTGCAGCACTCCTCCTCTCCGCTCCAAGTCTTCTCGCTGCTCATCGGGTGGGGACCTGCGCTGCTCACACCAGCGCTTGTAATGTCTGGCCTGCAGCTCTGCCAGAGGCCAAAATTGGCTCTCGGTGCGCGGCTGGATCGCAAGGACAGTGTTAGATGGAGGGTGGAGTGAGCGAATACCCCTCTCTTCCTACTGTGCTTTCAGGAAATGTCTCTAATGCAGCTGTAAGTGTGAATGAAGTCAAAAGGATGGATCGGTGCCCCCGCTCCAGCCCACCCCACTTGTCGGGGCCCATCCAGAGTCCCCACCCTATTGTTCTGGTTCAGCTCCTCCGTTTCGGGGCAGGGGCCCTGCTCTGCGCTCAGCATCCCGCTCCCGGGAGGAGGAGCTCTGCAGAAAACAAAGACGCAGCGAATAGTTTTCCTCTCCCTGACGAGTCGCCCTTCCAATTCCTCCTTCCCTTCTCTCCCCTTCCCTAGGTGTGTTTGCAGCTCTCGGCCTGGCTGGAGGCGAGTGACTGGAAGACTCAGGCCATTAATCATCTGCCAAAAGAGCTGAGTATTGGGTATAAGAAGCAGAGCTGTGCTCGCTGCTGCCGTAGAGGCAGAGCAGGATCCGCACGGGCTGGAGCTCACATCCAGCGCCTGAAGTTACCTCTCTGGTAGGCTAACGGAGCGTGTCTCGCTCGGAGCAGCCCCTCCTCGAAGAGGACATGGGCTCTCAGGCACAAGAACGTCATCGGGAGTCCCCTAAGTGGCAGCATTTCGCTGTAAAGCAAAAATACAGCGTTTGTCCCTCCCTGAAGTGGCTGCTGGAAGTGGTGTGAGCTGCTTCCCGCCCTGCCCTGAGCTGCCGGGAGCGCGCTGCCACTGTGGTTCTTGCGGCGGGTGGAAATGCCAGTGTTGCTAATATCTCTGGGGCTGTGGTGTTGCAGCCGACAGAGCTGTGGTGGCATTTTTCTGATGTTATTACATTGCCTTCTCTGTCCCCACCCTCTGTTTTCAAGGGAATTTAGCGGTGGCCCCAACGGAGGAGCCGATGGTTGGAGGGACTCCTCCCTTGTACACAGCAGACCCGGCCCCGCTCGCTGCCCTTTCACGTGGGCTTTGCCTGCCTGTTAGCTCAAAGCAAAGCTGCTTCTCTTTTAATTTCTAAAGTTGAGGGAAGCCAGAGTGCCCCCAGCCTCCCCGGACGCTAGCGAGGGGTGCGGAACGGCAACGGGGCAGCTCGGTGCTGACGTTGCTCAGTCTGGCTTCTGGTTTGCGGAGCGGAGGTTTCTCATCGCATTGCTCTGACTCAGGTATCTGTTTCCTCTGATGTGGGCAGCTGTCGCTGCAGCTTTTGCCCCGGGCACGCAATTGCTCTGTGGCTCCCAAGGGATGGTGGGACCTGCGGGAGAGCTGCCACGAGTGCCGCCACGACCAGCCGGTGGCTCGGGTCCCTGGGGTGGTAAAAGCAGCGTTGTAGAAGCAGCATCTACCGTACCGCTATGTGTTATAAAGTTCCCCTAAAATCGGTGGGGCAAGCGTCCAATTTGTGTCCTAGACTAAAAAACCTGAAGGAAATGAAACACACACAACCTGACTCGAGCCGGCGTGCGTGCGTGAACTCAGATTTCGGGCTGCCGCCCCACATAACTCGCCCACCTGGCTGGGTGTCAGCTCAGGGACCCTCAGCTCTCTGCTCCCCATCCAGCTCCGTACGGTGGCAACACCAAATTCCCTCGGCATGAGGTGCTTGGGAGGGACATTTTTTGGTGTTTATTTGATTGTGTTTTCCTGGCTGAACGGCCTTCCCTGAATTCAGTACCATTCTGCCACCGAGACTAACCACTCTAACCAGTTTCTCTAGAGCGGGATCCCAGTTCAGCAGGTCTGGATTGTCACCCTCTGAGAATTGCTTGTGTTTGAGGAAGTGAAAACACCCGTGGGGAGGTTGCGAGCAGCAGCCAGGTGGGAGCTGTGCTGCTTGAGGGGAGTTTTAGTGGTTCTCATTAAAACAGTCTTCCATAGACTCAGAAATCGCAAGTTTCCTAAAAGAAGAGGAGAAAATTCCACAGACTTTCATCCGAGTTCAAATATCCACCAGGGCAAGGAGCTGTGGAAGTTAAGAGTGGGATCTCAGATGACATTCTCTGGAAAGCAAGCTTAATAGGGTGCAAGGATTAAATGCTTAGCCCAGCAGAGGCTGTGCCCTCTGCAAGGGCTTGGCCAACATCTGCACCTCTCCCTTGCCTGCGCCGAGTAAGGGCAGAGAGGAGGTATTGCGGGGTCTGCCTGAGGAGCCCCTCCACTTTTGAAGCCTCTGGCACCTCTGCGAGATATTTAAATGACAGACAGACATATAGGGATCTGTAAATACTCATTTGGTGCCAACTAAACCACAAAGAAGATACAGCATTTGTGGTCCAAGGAAGTTTAAATATTTGTGGTCAAACTTAAAATTCAACATAAAACTCTCATCTGCGATGGAAGGCGTCCAGGAACTGCATGGAGAACGTATAAGCTGTGTAAACTCCCAGAAATGGCTTCCCGATGGGCTCTGCCAGGACCAGGCAGAATATTCCAGCTCTTACCTCTCCTCTCCCTCCCGCTGCTGAGGTCAGAATTCAGGTTTGCGAGGGACGCAGTGGCCCGTTAACACCTCCGGGAGTGGAAGTCCACCGTGCCACGGGTGTTACCGGCTAACGCGGTGGTTTTCTCACTGTCTGTAGCACAGGTCACTCTGGAAGGGTGACGGGTGGACGGTGTGGGCAGGGCAGGGCAGGTGGATGCTGTAAGGGTGGGCTTTGGTTTGCACCATTTTTTGCTATTTTTGCACGGGAGATCCTCATCCCCGCTCCTGTGTTGTAACTCTTTTCCTTCCACCACCCAACTTCTCCACCACCATCTCAGCCTTTTGCTACCCCAGACACTGGTGTCTTGTCCCGTGGGACAGGAATCATCGAGTTTCTCTGTGGGTCAAATCACGGGGCGTTTGTCTCCATGGGGAAGTCCTTGCGAAAGAGCTCATGCAGCCGGTGAGAGCAAAATGCCTGCTCTGCCCCAGTTGGGGGCACGATGCCTTTATCTGCTGGGAGAGCACCTGGGCGAAGGATGGGTGTAGGGTCCAGGGGGGCTGAGCTGAACCTCCCCGTAGCATCGGTGAGATGGGGACAGACACAGATTCGGCAGGAATCATGCATCTTTAGGGATTCCTAAATTCCTGGCGAGGCCATCTCCCTCCTGCCGCTGCTCAGGAGGCACTTTCTGAAATGGGGAGGTTGCCAGATAACAGCAGCGTTTTCCCCATGGTGTGGGCAGCCTGGACTTGGCTCCTGCCTTTATTTTTTTATTATTTTCCACGTACCCTGCAAAAAAGGGCTCTGACTGTTGCAAGAGCACATTGAGATTCGCAGCCGAGATGTTGGATTGAACATTCATCAGCCGCATTTCCCAAATTCCAGGAGAGACAGATCCTAGCCCTGGCACAGGAACAGCTTCTCTGGTCACCAGCACAGTGTGGCCCCACGGGCAGATGTCCCCGAGAAACGCCAGGGATGGGGAGGTGTGGGGATGGACCGGCCTCGTCCCCAGCACCAGTGTCCCCGGAGCGGTGGCCTCAGAGGAAGGGCAGCGTGTGTCTGCTGAGAGCGGAGCGGTCCCCTTTCCCTTACTAAGCAATCCTCCCTTCCTCCACCAAAGAGCCTGCTAACCACTTTCTTATCTTCCTTAACTCTGCAAAACAATCTCTGGCAAGGCAGGCATCCTCCGAAATGGCAGAGGAAATAAATTCCCCCAGTCCCTGAAAAGGAAAAGGCTGGAGGCTCTTGCAGCAGGGAGAAGAGCCCGTGCCCTGCAAAAGCTGATGGTGGTTCCGTATTGGCTTCGCTGAGGATACGGATCTCGCCTTCCTCCTTCCCCAGCCTGGGACCACAGTTTGGGGCTGGCTTTCAGGGACATGTCTTCCCTGGTTAGTGTTCCAGTAGGATCTGCAAGGGAGGAGCAGAGCGGGCTCCCTCAGGCTTGGCTTTACTCTATGGCTTGAATTTTTCTCTTTTTTCCCCTGGGACATTTGGAGATGTGCTGGGAGCTGGGCTGGGAGAGAGGGGGGCATCAAGATGGCGGTAACAGGGAGTCCCTGGCTGTGATTCTCTGTTTCTCCCGGAATCGTCTGCCTCTTTCACAGACCTCTTTCAAAGCTCTGATTTTTTAGCTCCTTGTTCTCCAGACAAAGAATTGCAACGCGTGGTCCTGTGCTCAAGGCTTCACCTCAGAGACCAGAAATGCCCCAGGTATTTCACAGCTGGGGGGATCAGTTTGCCCAGTGCTGGGGCAATGTGGCCGCAAGGACTGGAAGGAAATGCTTTCTCCGATGGAAATTCCTGCAGCATCTTACTGGAGGCAACGTTTTGCAATGTGGGGAAGCCCATAGCTCTTGCTGAGCTGTTGGCAGCGTTGCCTGAGGACACAATGAGAACCAGGCAGGAGCCACACTCACAAACCAGATGAAACATCTCCGTCACATCTGTGGAGACTACCTGAACCCTGTTGTCTTCTGGGACTTCTCACCCAGGCTAAAGCCATGCTTTTCTCTCATTTTTCTGCCGCCCAGTAGGAATGGGCTGGTGGAGGTAAAATTAAACAAGACAACCACCCGCCTCCTGCCTACAAGGTGCTGGAGCCAGCTGCTCCTGACTGCAAACACTGTTGCTCACTGGAGAGGTGAACCAACAAAAAGGTTCTTTAGCACATTTAACATCAGGGCAAGTCTTTCCAAGCATCAGTAAAAGCCAAAAGCTTGGTTTGGAAACCACCAGGAACTTTCCTCTCTGGGCTGTGTAGCTCCTCATGCTTCAGAGGAGCGGTTGGTCGTCAGCTGGCTGTTCCAGCCAGACCTCAAGAGGGGTCTGGAGGATGGCTTTCCATCCAGAGCATCTGCTTCAGGTGACTTTGGTGCTGACTCTTCCAGAACCACAAAAGCTTCCTGCAACACCCTCAGATTTATCTTGGGGTGGACAAACAGCTTTCCTATGGTAAGCCATCACCAAGAAGGTGAAGAGTTGAGAGGAGGTGGCTGTGTTGAGGGTCTGGAGGAGCTATGAGATGCTTTGTAGGGCAGTGCCAGGCTGTGCCACAGCACAGAGGGTTTGAGGGATGTAGGCTGGGGCCTGTGGCAGCATGGGGTTTCCATATGGACTGTTAAGTGTCTTCTAGCCTAGACGAGTAAAAATTCATTCTGTATTCCTGCCCCACAGCCACTAGGTGCCAGTCAGGGAGAGAGAACTGGCCGGTGGCAGACAGACAGCTCTGGGGAGGGCTGCTCCCTCGATGTGCTGGTGCGGGGATCCCCTCCTCTGGGGAGGGCTTGCTGAGAGCAGGCTCCAAGCCCCAGAATTGCTCACAGCTTCCCCCGCATCGCTGGGTCCCATCATCGTGTCCTACAGCTGCCAGCGGTGACAGGTACCAGTGCCTAGGGTGCAGTGAGGACCTTCGTGGTAGGAATCTGTGCAGTCTACTTGGGGCTTCTTCTCATCTCCAACACCAAAAATGGGATGACTCAGCTCAGATCTATTACTTTGCACCTTTATATCATCCGTGTGTCTTCTCTGAATGACTATGTGGGACACGCAGGCTGGTCTGAGCCTGGCAAACCCTAGTGATGGTGGGCAGTTGGCTCCCTTTCCATGCTGCATTCCAGTTTTAAAGGCCAATCGTGGCTGAGCTACGTGGCTGGGGCTGGAAAGACAGAGGCGTTTGCCAGGCCAAGAGCACATCTGCTGTGATGACTCGCCTGAGACTGTGTGCCCCAGTGCAGAGGAAGGAGCCATGTCTCTGTAAGGCTCGGGGTGTTGGGAAAGAAGTTTGGCTAAGCCATGGCCTACGCTTTCTCTTTAGGGAGCCCCTGCTTTGCAGAGGAAGTGGTTGTCCAGCGGTACCGATGGGGAAGAGCAACCAGAGGGGTTCTTCTGAGCTCTTCTGTCTTCCCTGGTCATCTTCTGGTGCACCTTTCTGCTGTGATGGAGCATCCGATATGGACGTGATAGATCCTTTCCCTGTGTGTGCTCTCTGGTTGGTGCCAGGCCCTCCCTGCACCAGCACCGGGTCCTGCAGAGCCAGGGCACCAGAGATATGTCGGGGCCAGTGGTGCCTTGGTTTGGGCCCCATTGCAGCCACAGTTGCTCTTTCGGGTCACACAGAGGTGCAGACATGTGGGAGCCACGTCCACCGAGCCCACTTGTGGGATCAGTCAAAATCAGAAGTTTCTCTGCGAGAAGCTGTGGCTGAAGTCAGACCTCAGCTGCAGAAACCAGGGCTGCGATCCAGCTGCGAGCGCCGCTGCCCAGCCGTGACGGACGCTTTGGTTCTCCCTACCCAGGTGGCCAAACACTGCATTTGGGGCTGGGGCAGGGCGAGGGGCTCCTCGGGCCACATCCTGGCCAGGGAATGAGCCCAGAGAAGATGGTTGTGGTGATAAGTCCAGAGTTAAACCCAGCCCAGCTTTTCTGTGAGCCTGTGAGATGAAAACCCAGAAGGGATGAGAGCAAACCGGGTGCTTTCCTCTGCGCTCCTCCTCCGAGCTGGCTCCCCGGGGACGGGAGGAGGCAGCGCAGGGCACCGGGAGGCATTTAAGCCATGGCCCGCCTGGATGTTTGAGCTGGGTCAGTGCAAATGTTTGAGCTGGGCCGTGACGCTACGTGGTTTAGATTGTTTGGGGCTCGCTTAGTTTCGGCATCATTCAGCTACTTCAGCTAAGCCGTGTTTAAACCGATGTGGCAGAAACAGTGTTATCCCCACGCTGGATCGTGCTGGAGCTTGGCTCTTAGTCCCGCTCCTATCCCGTTCCCATCTCCGAATCTGGGATGGGATCTCTCCGTGCTATGACTCAAACTTCTCATGTCCTTTTCCCCTTCTGAATCCAGCTGTCAGGATGTGTCTCCCCCTCGCACACAGGAATGTGGAGCCGGCAATGGCAGCCCGTCCTCCAAGCAAACCCTTCTCCAAAGCCACTGCCTCCTGTTTGCTCGCAGAGTCGAAGGTTTTGCCGAGAGGAAAGTTGTCGGGATCCCTCCACATGCTGCCAGCAGCAGGGTGGCATTGCTGGAGGCTGCCACAGGCGTGGGGCTACTCTTTCCGGACCAAGTTTCCCCCCCGGGATGTGGCAGGTCCCCCCGGCTGAGCGGGGCTCCCCTGGCCAGCTGGCTTGGCTGCCGGAGGCTCTTTGGACTAGCTGAAGGAGTCTGCATTCCTGCCTCCCAGTTATTTGCTCTTTAGGACGCTGCGTAAAATTAACAAGTTGTAAAAGTTGATTGAAGGCGGCGGTGGGTGTGACAGCGATTTGCTCAGCTGCGGGAGAGCCGTGTGTGGAGCAGCGGGGCTGGCGTGGGGGGCAGAGGGGCTGCCTCCCCCCCACCAGGCTCCAGGCACGTCTCTGACCCATAGCGAGACCGCGGCTGGTTTCTGGTGGTGTCACCCCGCCAGCACCCGGTGCATGTGTCCCCCGCAAACACAGAGCGAGTCCCTTCCCTCCCCCTAAATCTCCTGGAGGACACGTGCTGGCGTCGGGGCTACACAGCGCTCAGGGAAGCTTTTCCCTTCAGCTTGTTTTATCTGGGGGGGAAAATACAGCCAAGGCTACAGAGGGGATTGGCTTCATTAGATCTGGGGACTCCTCATTACCTCTCGTTAGACCTGGGGACCCTGCTGGCCGCTGGCAGGAGGTGACACAGACAGGGTCCTGGTGGCACTGGCACTGCAAAACGGCTTTGGAAGTACAACAGCTGGTACAGTTAATGCACAGCCCAGTGGGTCTCTCCAGGCAGTTAGTGTGTGTTAATGTGTGTCCTGCTGTGTCCTACTCAATGATTAGTATGATAATGTATGACCCATGAATTAGCAGTCGGAGCGCTAATGAGCCTCGTCAGCGTGCCCCAGCAGCCGCCGGCCCACCGGTGGGTGGCTTGTGCTGGGAGCTGGTGGTTAGCCTGTCCTGATGTCGCAGGAGATTAGAAACCTCTCGTCTCCGGGCCTGATGAAATCAGGCTGGCGATTGGGGCTGCTGCAGCCGAAGCCACCTCCGCCCCACGCCTGGTTCCTGGCCACGTGTCCCCGAGAGGCACCGCGGTGGCGAGGGGCTCGGCGATGCCTCGGTGGCTCACGCCTCTGGGGAACTGAGCCCGGGTCATGGACGGGGGCACCAGACCACTTCAGCAATTCTCAGTTTCAGTTTTCCTTTGAGAGCGGCTGCGTGCATGTCAGGCCTATTTTAATACCCAGCTTTCGGTTCCTGCTGTCTCACTGCACGGTCAGAGGGGGAAGGGCGCGCGGGGTGCCTCTATTCCCCGACGGGGATGGGGTTGTCTGCTGCCACATCACCAACTTGCATCGCCACGCTGTCATTTGGTACTTAACCGTTCCTTCGGGAAGGGTGGGCACGGCTCCCGGTGTCCTCACCGTGTTCCGCTCCGGCAGCGAGGGATCACCACGTGAGCCGGCGAGCATCTTCGTGGCCCTTCCCCGTCACCCCGGGCATCCCGGCGCTGCCGCGGGCACTCGCGTTTCCACTCCGAAACAGGAAGTTTCTGACAAAAGCGGGTTGCTCTGCGGCACGCAAGGTTCGAGAGAGACCTGGGTGCCAGTCACAGGTCACTTCTTTCCCAGCATCTCGGAGGCTGGGTTGTCCCACAGCGGGGGCAGCCTGGCTGCCGGCAGCTCCAGGCTTTGCCGTGTCCTCCCCGAGCAGGGCTGCACGTGACGGGGATGTGCAGAGCATTTGCTCCTTCGCTGTTTTTCATTCATGTGGGCTGGAAAAATGTGTTCATGAGACGAGTTGCTGTGGCATTATGTCATGGGCCTCCGGTTGGGCTCTTTTCTCCCCAACAGATGAGCTGAATTTAAGCATCAGGCTGTGCTGCCTTGGCAGGAAATCTGGTGTTTCCTACTTGTTTCTTCTTCAGGGGAGGAAGGAGCGAACCCACCTGCCCTTGTCCCTAGCCCCAGCCGTGGGTGAAGGGACCTCTTCTGCAATATGGTTGATCATTCCCAACCCGGGAGGTTCTGACAGTGAGATTTTAAGTTTTGCTGTGCAGAGGTGGCTGCGCTGCAGCTGTGTCAGCGCCCAGCCCTTCAGGCATATATGAAAAGAAAACCTCGTGGGTTGTAAACTTAGATGCGATGGCTTTTATTTTGAGAGGTGTCTTGAGAAATCCCTGGGATTTCAGGTGTCAGGATGGGGTGCCCTGACATCTCCTGTGTCCCCTTCCCTGATGCTGCTGCTGTTGGCCGCATCCTGGCATCACGCAGCACGTGGCTGCTCCAGCGGGACTCAACCCCCAGCGCTGCCACAGGGACATGGTGGTGGGTGCCTCCCTTGCCCAGCAGCCTGGGCAAAAGGAAACTGCAGATACTGGCCATGGAAAATCCCTGGGCTGAAGTCACCCCGTGTGAGTCAGGCTGGGTCTCCGCAGCGTTTGCCCGTTGAGCTGGGGATGAAGCAGGCGGTGAGGTTTCCACCACTTCCCCCAAGGCCACTGCAGCCGGAGCGCTCGGGGGGATGTTTCCCATGACAGCCATTCCCGCTTTGCTCTTGTTCCCTTTCCTTCTGACTTTTCCCTGTGCAGATTCGTTCCTAAAGGAGAGCCAGGAGGGCGGAAATGTTCCTGCAGTGACACTTGCTGGGATTGCTCCTGGCTGGATGTCCCAAGCAGCAAAGGGCTGTCCCAAGAAAGAGGATGTCTGGATGTCCCAGCAGCCCAACCAGCTCCCGGGGCTGCTGAGCCTGTGTCACCTTGTCTTTTGGTCACCTCTGTCCCATAGGACACGTTTTTTAGGAGCAGAATCAGCGGTTACAGGTCCCTTGCTCCCTGTAATATTACATTCTTGCCGTCACCCTGCTCACACCATCTCTCTGCAGCAGCGACTGCCTCCCGAAGGGAGGAAGGAGCTTCTCCTTCCCCTCCGCCTGTCGCTGCAGGTACAGGGGGATGCGGGGTGGCAGGGGGGGGCAGCTTCAAAGGGAGGTGGCCCCGGCTACTGGTGCATGAGGGTGCCTCGCTCAGGCAGTAGCCGGGGTGGGAGGTTGGAGGTCAGAAGAGGGTCAGGTTTTTTGACACGCACTACAGCGACACGGTGGTTAAAATTAGCCCGCAGAGAGGAAACTGGCAGCGTTGTGGAAGAGCAGAAGTTTCCTCTCACGGCAGCCTGGTGCAGCGGGGTCGCGGGCCGCTGCCAGCCCTCCCCTCGCCACGGCACGGCCCCGTCCAGGCCACGCACCACCACCGGCACGGCACGGTGAGGAGCCGGTCGCCGCAGAGCCGGGGCTTGCGGCGTTGGTATGGCACGGTGTGAGTGTGCAGGGACTGAGCAGGCAGCGTCCCCGGCTCCGAGGTCCCTGGTTGAGTCACCTTCGTGGGGTCTGGCCCCCTCTCCCCGGCTTCGGGATCCCGGTCTGGGGAGCCAGAGGGAACCCTTGTGGGATGGGGTTCCTGAAGCTCTGTAGGAGCAGAACAAAACCAAGGTGGTTTGGGAGGGCAGGAGGAACTCAAGCATCAATGTGGTCTTTGTCTCCGTAGCGTGTAGCACTTCTAGCCCCAATTTGCTTGACTTTCTCCCTATAAATCTGCTGCTCCTGGGGGGTGACGCCGGTCAGCGGGAAGCACCAGGGGAGAACGCTGCAGGTGCAGAGCCCCGGTGCGAGGGGACAAGGTCTGAGCTGACACCGGTCATGGTGGAGGTACAGGCAAAGGCTGTGCCATGCGGGACAGGGCTGCAGAGGCAGTGGGCTCCCGGGCTCTGGAAACTCCATTTGAGAGCCTCATAAATTGGATAATTAGCCAAGCTATTGAGTTTCCTTCAAGCCAGATCCATCCCAGCCTTCCTGACAGGGCTCCCCAGTTGGTCCATGAGATGGGCCCGTGGGATGTGGTCGGGCTGGAGATGAGGAGGGGCTTGGCTTGTCTCAAAAGCCCCTACCCGCCTGCTCTCACACCTGCATCCATCCCCTGCTTTCGGGGGGAATAATTTGGTGATGGAGCTGAGAAGAAACAGTAAGGACAGGCCACATCATTATCTCTCCCCCTTCAGCAGGACTTGCCCCCATTCAGTGGGGCTGGGCAGGGGGCTGGCTGACCCCTGGCAGCCCCACAGCCCAGGGGTGTGCAGAGGGGACAGGACAGGCCGTGGATTGGTGCTGGGCGTGCTGACTTCGCCTGCCTCCTTTTCCCTGGGGAGAGCGGGCTATGAGGCACGAACAAACCCCTTCCATCCCTGTTGAGAAGAAGAGGGGCACCCCGCACATCCCTGTGGTGCTCTGCAGTCCTGTGGGGCCTTCTAGCCCCGGACATTTCCCCCTGGCTGTTGCCCCCCCAGCCTCCCCTTTGCACTGACTTTGTTTTCCTTTCCCTCTCCCCAACCCCCTCGTCCTCACCCCGTAGGTTATTGCAGCCGACTGCAAGAGGGTCACAGTTCTGAAGTATTTCCTGGAAGCCCTTTGTGGACAAGAAGAGCCTTTGCTGGCATTCAAGGGTGGAAAATATGTGTCAGTGGCACCCGTCCCAGACGCCATGGGAAAGGAAATGGGAAGCCAAGAGGGAAAACAACTGGAAGATCAGGTACCGTGCGGGAAGAGCGCGCCTCGATGAAGGAAGAATCACCCCTGTGGGGCCCAGCCTCTGCCTGCCCTGCAGCTCCCGCTATTTATAGCCAGCGTAGCTGCATGTGCGTTTTATGGGGGGAGGCAGAAGTGGGGGGGCAAATGGTGCACAGCCCTTGTCTCCCCCGAGTGTACTTCGCTCATGCCCTTTCCTGCCAGTCCAGCCCGCCTGCCTCTATCTCATGCGCTGCTATGAGTTCCAGATGCTGCTTTTTCATACCCGAAGCAGGGCTGGGGGGGGGGGAGCTTTAATAACGTGCAGCGCCACGGCCCCGGGAGAGGAGGTGGGCGAGGGGGTGTCAGGGTTCAGCTTCAGGATCAAGTTTATAGCCGTGGAGCTCGTTGCGGCGGAGGCCTGAGCTCCAGCCTCCAGCACACGTACAGGAAGAGCTGACATTGGCGCCCCGTCCCTCCCCTGCCTCTCACATCCTGATGTGATTAAGGAATTCAACTCTTGTTTTTCTGCCCTTGCTTGTTCCTGTAGGCCTTGCTTCACTCCAGGCTCCATGTGTGTGTTTAAGGGCCCTGCCAGCCGCTCTGCAGGTTGACTCTTTTCTTCTGTTTAATCTTGCAGTTGGAAAGGCCAAGGAAACAGGAGAGAGGGGCAGAGGCGTCGGGAGCGGGGAGCTGGGTGGCCCGGCACTGCCCAGGCTCTCTCCAGGTCCCCTCCCTGCACCGGGGCCAGGCACTGCAGAGCCAGAGAGGGTATCCCCCATGCAGGGGACAGCACCCCGCCTCTGCCAGCGCTGAGTGGCCCGTGGCACATGTCCCCATGTGCCCCAGGGAGCTGACAGCTGGAGGAGCCTGTAGCAAGAACGTGATCTGCACCCTCCTTGTCCCAGCAGCCGGCTCTGGCTGAGCAGGGGACAGATTTTAGGTGATTTTTTTGCACAGGGGCTCAGAGCAAAACCCCAGGCAGCAAGAGACGTCTCCATAAGGTGGGAGACCTGGACCCTTGTTCTCTTCTGGAGAAGGTGCAGGAGGTTTTCAAACTGACACCACCAAAAGCATATGATATGGGGGGATCTTCAGGTTCTACCCAGCGTCATGACAGGGACAGTCCTGTTCTCCAGAGCACTACTTTTTTTGAGTCGGTCCCTCCGATTTCTGCTATGAACAAACATGTTATGGAGGATAACTCCCTCCTGCCCCATCCCCACAGTCTCTGCTCGGCTGTGGGAACCTCTGTGTGAGCTCGTTGCGCAACCCTGGAGCTTCCTCCTTGGGCTCTGATCGCAAGAGAGCTTCCAGCTCACCAGTGTGACCACTGCCAGCCTGGGCAAGCGGATCCTGACCCACTGCAGCAGATCTGCATCTGACACATGCTTTTCCCCGAGGTTGACCCTCTGGCAGCATACCCCCCCCATCCCCTGTGGTCCAGGCTGTCCCAGCAGAGGGAAGTGAGCCTGAGGGCTCCGTCTTCCTCCTTCCCATGGCTAAAAAGTCACAAGGAGAGAAGAGTACGTGGTTCTGTGGCCAGGCGGGTGTGCGGTCCGGGTGACATGATTGAGTACACGGCTCTGCAGTGCTGGGGTTGTTCTAAATGAAGACTGCAAGCTCCTGCCCGAGTCCCTCCTGCTGACACATGCCATGGCAGCCTGCACAGGGCAGGGAGTCTAGTGATGCTCTTATCCCTCCAGGGCATCCTCTTGTGCAGGATACATCCCGCCCAGCCCTCTGGGGGCTCAGAGCAGGTCTTTCTGCCCGAGTGCCACCTGGGAACTTGTCCCAGCCCCATCACAACCCTGGGCTTTTGTGCAGAGAAGGGGGAGGTCGGTAATGGGAGGGCTTGGGATGGTCTGTGGTCACTGCACTGGGGAACAAGAGGGTCTGGGTGAGACAGGGGGGCTGTCAGCAGCAGTGGCAGAGCTGGGCTTCTGGGCAGCACATGTGTGCAGGCAGCTGCTGGTGGAACACATGTTGAGGAACAGGGACTGGTGGTCTCCCCTTTGGGCAGGGAGACACTGAGGGGAGCAGCAAAGCTGGGGGTTGGAAACTGGGTTGTGGCTGATCCCCAGTTGGACACCAGCTACCACCTCCTGCCCTCTTGTGTCCCAGAGATTTGAGTGTGGCCTTCAGCTGGGGTAGGAACAGCATGGCTCATTCTGGGGTCTCCAGTTCAGGTCTGCAGACCTCCTGGTGGAGAGAGCAAGGGAAGGGTCTCTAGGAAAGGGTGAAGATGCAACGTGGTCCAGAAGTGCCTGTGTGGGCAGGAGGTTGGAGAACCAGGGACCCTTCAGTTCAGCAAAGACAAGGTTCCTGGCCAGCAGAAGCATGGCAAAGGCAGACTAGCAGTAGGATGCAAATGTTAACAGAGGAAGTAATTATCCATTGAAATGACTGACCTCGAGGCGCAGTGAATTCTCCATCATGTGGAGCTTTAAAAACAAGATTGAGCATCTCCTCAAACATCTGTTTCAGGCCAGCTGGAAGTTTTGGGGTGGGTGCAGAAATCTCTCTGGCCTACTCAGAGATGAAAATGGAGGAGAACAGGCTCTTTGGTTCATGGATCCGAGTTTCCTGTCAAGATGATCAGGTTGTGTGCCTGGCCTCGGATGAGGCAGCGGCGTTAGAGCAGCATTGTACAGCCCCGGTGCGGGCAGGTGGGGAGAAGTAGCATTTGCTCCAAGGGATGTGCAGCCTTAACAGCCAGGCAAAGCAGAGAGACAGGGAAATACCATGGGTTTACACAACTGAAGCCTATAAAACATCCGTGACTCACCCAAGGCTGTGGGAAGAGTTTTTCCAAGATGAGGAAGAGGGTTTGATTTTAGAACAGAGCTTTAGGCAGGGCTGCCCCTTCCCTGCCCCACTGCCTCCTGTCTCACCTTGTCGTCTCCTGGATGTTTACTATTTATTTATTTTGCTTGTTTCTTTTGGATGTTTAGAAATAGTCAGTTGTCCATCAGCAAGCGGTGATGGACTGTACCTGGCAGGGATTTGTCTGCTTGAAGGGGGAGAGCAGAATAAGCATGGTCCCTGCCACCAGCATCCCTTACAATGACTTCTCTCCTTTTTCTTTCACTTTCTGCATTTCCTGGAAGAAGGAGGATGATGTGAGGATTGAGGCGTTTGAAGATGATTCTGAGGCTGAAGGCAGCGGAGGAGAGATGGACATCAAGGAGCTCAGAGCCAAGAAGCAAGCCCTGGCCAGGAAAGTAGCTGAGCAGCAGCGTCGTCAAGACAAGATTCAGGTAGGACGGTCTGTGGGGCTGCAGCGCCCGAGCTGGCTGAGGAGCTGCTTTGCTTCTGTACATGGGCTGATCCTGCCTCACTGTCCCAATGGTGCGCAGCCATTTCGCTGCCATGCATCGGGACCAGTGGCCTCTTGGGATGTCCCGTAGCACCTCGAGCTCCCTGGGTGTAGGTGCCCTGCGCTGCCTCTGTGAAACCCAGCAGCAAGCTTAACTTTGCTTTTGGTTGGAAGGGCCAAATCAGTGTTGCTGTTGCCCACGCAGGGTAAGATCTGCTCTCCCGGGCCCCGAGATGAATGTTTTGAGGACTCCTGGGACCCTCATGAAGCCAGACACAGCTTCTCCACGGAGCTGCCAGCAACCCAGGAGCCCTTAGAGGGGAGTGCTTTAACCGGTGGCTGTAAGGCAGCGAGCTGTCCCCCGGCCCGGGACAGGGGCTCCATGGCAGTGAGGCTCAGCAAGAAATCAGCTTTTCTGTGCAGCAGGGCACAGGCAGACAGGGGAGAGGGTGGGACGTGAACAGCAGAGTTCATGTGGGAGCCAACGACAGGAAAAATAGCCTGCGAACGGCTGCTGCAGCCAGAGCGCTGCTTGCAGAGCGTTGCCATCGTTATGGGGACAAACAGATGGGATACAGGTGATCCTGGCCTGGCCCTGGCCTGATCCGAGCATGTTTCCCACTGGGAGCTGGTGAAGTAAACTGGTTGGACTGGGAGCAGGCGCCTGGCGGTGCACGCTGTTGCTTTAAGAGCAATCTCACATGCATGGCTGTTGGCTGCCTCGCCACTCGCAACCCCTCTTCCTCCAGCCTCGCAGCCCAGATGAGGATTTCTCAGCAGAGGAAAAATTCTCCCTGGCTCCCCTCCCCCTCACCTCCGCCCTCTCTAATGCCCAGGGCCCTTCACTTCCATAATTCTTCATTTTCCAGCCTTGAACGTAAGCCAGACACATCTGTCTGGCCATATGCGTGAACTCTGCAGTGTGTGCCGAGGTGGTTGTAAAACAGGGCTGCTGAAGGCCCTACTGGGAGAGCGTGCACATGTGTACCCTCCGGCTACTGGCGCCGGGCCCAGAACCACTGCGCTTCGCTTTTCCAAACCCACCCCAACCTTTCAGATTTCGCCTTTTTTCTTTTTTTCTTTTTTTCTTTCTTTTTTTTTTTTTTTTTCATTTGAATTCGGAGCAATTCATATCAAGGCGAAGGTAGAAGTTGCGCCGGGAGGGAGGGGCCGCCCCCGCGAGCGAGTCCATTATTGTTGGCAGGTACCTGGGTCACATTAATACAAGGAGGAAGAAAGCAGCAGCGAACGAGTGAGAGATTGGAGAGATGGGCTGTAAATTAAAGCGGCCTGAAGCCTTCCAGCCTCCCAGGGTTGTTAAGCGGGAGGTGTAAGTAAATTCCCCACTTCCCACTGCCTTGTACAGACACAGCAAACAGGAACTGCACATGTTCGGGGAGGGCAGCGTGCGGCAGATCCCGGCCCCGGCGACTAGCCCAGCTGCAGCAGGGCCCCCCGGGATGGCCGCTGCCCATTCTGCGGGGAGAGTGGGGGCTGCTTGATGTTGTCAGGGGCTTTCTCCCCCCGGCGCGCTCCTCCCTTCCTCCCCAGCCGTGCTGGGGCTGATGCTCGCAGGCAGAGAGAGGTCAAAATGAGGGTGTGGGCAGCTTCAGGGGCTGCACAGCTGAAGAGCTGAGGTGCAGTTGGAGTCTGAAGGCGCGGGGTGGAGGAGAAGTCCTTGGGGCTTCGGTAAAGTCATCCAGCCTGTAGCTGGCTGGGAACAGCCTGGAGCAGAACATGTGTGCAGGCCCCGGTCTTCTCCCTGCCCTGGTATTGACCATGTGGCTGGAGCCAGAGGAGCTCGGGTGGAAAGTGCTGCCTGGGGAGCATGGGTCAGAGCCAGCTCAGCATCCACCCCCTCCACTTTCCCTCTCTTGGCCTGAGGTCCTTGACCTTTCTGATCTTCTCAAGAGATTTTGTGTTTCCTGGGACCTGGGGATCTTCTGCCTTCCCTGTTACAGCCCATTTTTCTTGTTCACTGCTCACCTTGGGAGTTCACGCGTCAGCTGCTCTCTGAGTCCCCCTTTCATTATCCTGGGGATAAGCCACAGCTCCATGTATTTATCCGAGTCCAGCGGATGTGGCTCTTCTCTAAGCACAGCTGAGGGCCTCAGCTCCCCACGCACGGCCATGTGGCTGTGCCAGGGTGGTGGGGACTTGGGTTCAGAGAGCCCAGGGGGCTGTGGCTGTCTCCCATGGAGTCTGTGACACTGTGTGCAGGGATCCAGTGTGCGGGGCAAAGCCTTCATCTCTTGGCCATCCTTTTTCTTTCTGTGCCCAAGGGGAGCGCGGTGTCATGGCCTCAGCTGGGACTTGCAGAGTTGTGCTTCTGGCAGCTAAATTCACTGCCTTCTCCTCAGCAGGTTTTCTTGCACTTTCCCTGCCTTTGCTGTGCTCCCCATCGCTTGCGGCCCCGCTCTGCTGCTGATGGAGATCATCCACCCGATGCTTCTCCCACGCTCACTGCTGCTGCGTACCTGCCCTGCATCAACATCCTCACTGCAGCTCCCAACCACAGCCAGCACTGGGGTCACATTTATACCTCAAGGGGGATTTGGGCTTCACTGCTCTCCTTCACTTCTCTCCTCCCTGCCCTGAGAGGGTGGCTCAAGCTGCTGGGGGAGTACAGGTCCAGACAGGGTAAACAGCAAACAAGGGTGGCCCTCGGCCAGCACCAGCTGCAGAGGGAACAGGAGAGCTCAGCTCCGTTCCTCTCCGTGAGCTTGGACCCCAAAACTGTCACTCTGAGGTGGGATGGATGGATTAGGTCATAGTCTTTTGTGTCCGTGGGCAGCCCTTGGCTGCCTGGCCATGGGTTATGGGTTGGCTGCTGCTCCCTGGCTCTGCTGCCAGCCTGCCTCTGCCCTTGCCACTTACCCAGGCTGGGACGGAGCCATGTCGCAGGCTGGTGGCGGCAGCGATGGGTCGGGGTGAGGTGAAAAACCAGGCGCGTACCTGGGTGATGCCCATATATTTGGAGGGGCGCGAGGCCGGGCGGGCAGGTGGACAAGAGGAGGTGGCAGTGGCTCTGCCAGGGCAGGCAGCGTTCTCCCAGGGCAGGGCCGTGTCCCCAGCCAGCGCCAGGTCCTGCCGGGCGCTCCCAGCCGCCCCCGCTGCTTGGCCAGGCCCTTGGTCCATGCTGTTCAGCGTCCCCTGTCCTTTGTGCCGCCGCTGTGCGCTGGGAGCGGTCGAGTTTCCTGACCGGTTGAAAACATCCCACCTGAAACATAACAGGCTCTTCCTCTGGATGCTGCTATTGTTTTGCTCAGCATTACAGAAGCAGCTTAACCGGGGCGGCCAATTATGACATGTCTTCCCAAAATAGCCCGCTCTCCTGTCCCTTCTGAGCCCACGGAACGGCCGCCCCCTTAAGATGCAGCCGCTCCTTTGTGGCGGTAGAGCGTGAGTAAGTGGCTAAATATAGTAGCCGTGTCCCATTCACGCTCTCCTCGGCGCGCAGGAACAATGCCGGGGGTGCACACGCGCCGACACGCACCTGCCTGGGAGCGGGTGCCTGCTGGCTGCGGAAGACGCACACCCACCCACGGCGGCTCCGCCACGGCGGCGGCCCCGGTTTGCTACCAGGCACGGGGCACGTTTACTCCCCGTGGAAGACGCTGGAGACGAACCTTTGGGAGGAGGAAGCCCTCGAGCGGAGACGGGAGAGGCATTGTTCTCGGCCCTGGAAAATCCAGCCGCCGATCCCCGCGGAGCACGCGGGGTTGGAAGGGGCAGCGGCGCCGGGTTTCCCCGCGGTTGGAGAGCGGGTTCGGGGCAGGAGAGGTGGTGGCAGGATGGTGACGGCCCATCCGTCCTGGCAGAGCGGTGTGACCCTGTGTGACCCATCCCGAAGGCAGCAGGGCACTCATCTCTGCTGGGATTCGGCTCCAGGCCTTGCCACCAGCCTGGCACCCTGGGCAGAGGAGCTCTGGGGTACATGTATGGAATCTCGGGGGGGCCGATGGGGAGCCCCCTCCTATTCTGCACTTGTGGAGACCCTCAGGTCTCCCCCCTGGCACTCTGCAGAAAGTACCACCCGATGTCCTGGCTGTCGAGGGACCCTTCCCCTGCCCACACTGGAAGCCCTCAGCCGGGCAGCGGCTTCCGGGGAATCCCCCAGGTGATCCCAGCTGATGGATGAGCTGGGAATTTGGGACTGTGTGCGCAGGAGTGTCTGATCTCAGTGCTGCCACCAGCTGGGGCAGCCGGGGGAGCCACCTCCAGCTCCGGTCCAGCTCCTGGGAGAAGCCCCCATGGCCGGAGCAGCAGGATGGGCAGGGGGCTGCGGGTGGGAGCAGCTCTCACAGCCGCAGTGTGTGGGTGCAGGAGGCAGGAGAAGGGGAGCTGCCCTGGCCCCGGGGGGGAGCGGGGAGCCCCCCTCAGCCTCAGAGGTCCCCTGCCACGTCCAGCACAGCACGGTTGTTCTGCCACCAAGCCGTGCAGGGTGTTTAACCCCAATAAGACAAGGCTAAAATTCATCCATCCTAAAGCACTTGGGCCAGGGCAAAGCTGTACCTCCGCTGTTTTAACCGCACCGCCCTCCCCAGGGTCTTCTCCAAACCCCACCTCCCGGCAGGGCACGCAATCCACCATCTCCCTGTCCTCACATTGGGGAAACTGAGGCACAGCAGGACCGGCAGCTCATTTCTGGCAGCGGTGGCGGCGCAGAAGCCACCCTCTAGATATGAGCATCCCGATCCGCATCCCCTTGCTCTCCTTCCTCCCCACGGGACCGAGCCCCGCGGATCGGCAGAAGGGTTAACGCAGCGCTCGCCTCCCCGGTTCCCCGCACATGGGCTCCCTTTCATCTCTGGCGCGGGGCCAGCCAGCGTCCGCATGAATCACAGGCCACTCCTCTCCCCCCCGAAACCCCTTGGCCGGAGGCTTCTGCAGCCTTTTACTCACACAAACAAAAATAAATCTCGCTGCCGGCCTCTGAACTCTGCAAAGGCGAGTTTCCCTCTGGCTCCCCGAGCGGCCCGGAGCTGTGCGCGGGGACTTGGCACGCTCCCCGCCGACCTCGCTCTTTCACTCCCGGCGCATCCTGTGTCCTTCTCTCACCGGGCGGCCCGGCAAGCGGAATGGGACGTGACGGCCGGCACAAGCGTCGCTCGAGGCTGCCAGGAATCGGCCGGGTACAGCCTGCGAAAGCCGCTGGGGCAAATGCCACACACGAGGGTACTGCCCCCCTGCCATCACCCCTGCCTGCGCCCCTCGGTCGGAGGGGTAGGTGAGCTTCCCACTCGTGCTGAGCTCCTGAGGTGACCTGCATGGTGACAAATCCTGAGGTCAGGGAGCCGTATCAGGGCGCAGGTGGGGGTCCACGCCTGCCACCAGCCCTTGGTCGCATAGGACTGTTGTCACCTGTTGCAGGCCACATGGTTTCACCCCTCTCTTCCTGCAAGTTCAGGGCCATTGACCTCTTTGGCTACCACACAAGGGATGTGCTGCTTTGCTCTGGGTCTCTGCATTGGCCAACGGGGCTCTTCTGCATCTCCCCATGGCAGGTGGAGCTTGGTGGAGCTCAGCAGGGCCTGGGGCCTCCCAGGGATGAGTGTCTCCTCCCACATCCTCAAATCCTGGGGAGAAACCCCAGCTGCCACCATCCTCACAGTCAGGAGGTGCCAGGGTTGCCAACATGGGGTTCCTGTGCCACTGGGGAGTGCCAACGCCTCCCTGGGTTGGCAGGCAGGGGATGGCACCCGGCGCGTGGCTGACCGTGGCAGCATCTGTACAGGGATGCTGGTGCCATTTTAGCTGTCTCTGCACAATGGGGGATGCGTATCCTCACGCTGTCATGCCAAGTCAGTGCTGCCATGCAGCAGATGGGACCTGGCTCCCCTTGGGGTCAGTGGGAGCTTCGTCCCCGGGACCGATGCTGCCAGGAGGTGGTTGGGAAGCACGTGGTGAGGTTATGGTTGCTGCTTTGCCTGGAGACACTTGTGGGAGGTGGCAGCATCAAGCCGCCTTGATTTAAAGCCAGATGACAACACTTGGAAATGGATTAAAAACCACTTCTTTTCCATGGCCACTGCTGGCCCGTGCAGCTCAGCATTCCAGGGTGCCTCCGAGGCTTGGGCTTGACTGCGGGAGGGTTCGGATCCTCACCCCGGGCAGGGGGAGCTCCCTGTAACGTTGGGCAGAACGGGGTTGGTGGTCGCCTCCTGTCCCCGGGGCACATCTTGTGGATGCGAGCTTGGTCTCACAAGGGTTTGCATGGTGGTGGATGTGTTCCACAGCAGTGCTGCTGTGCTCCATGGGTGACCAGTTCCTATTAGAGGCAACAAACATCAGTGAGTCCAGGGAAGCTATTTTTAAGCAGAGGAAGCACGAGAATAGCATCCTGAGTTTTTTAAGCCTGTGACTTACTAAAGAGCCCAAGTCCTTCGATAGCGTCAAAAGTAATATGTGAGCTCTTGGGTCCCATTTTGGCAACTGGCATTGTCCAGAGGTCCAGGTGCAACCCTGCAGGGTTGCTAGTAAGACCCAGCAGACCCTTCCCATGTATGCATGAGCACCTCTGGTCTCTAGCGGGTGCAAAGGGCTCAGCCAAGAGCAGTGCTGTGGGTTTCCAGGGCTGGAACCCACCTGGTTTCCCAGCTGGATGGAGTCAGAAAAGGCAAGGCACGTGCAGGAGCTAGTGGGACAGTGAGTGAGATACTCAGCCAAGCATCCCCACCCCACAGACCTCCCCTCCTGCTGCCTACTTGGGGCCCCTGTGTTAGGATGCTGTTGGCAGGACTTGTGTGTCCCAAACTGGTTCGTTTTGGCTGTTGTCACCTTGTGCTGTTTCCCTCAGGAGTCCCAGAACCCACTTCCTCCAGCCCCTTTTTCTCCCCACTGTTTTGTGTCAGGGTCGATCTCTTGGTACTGGTGCAGATAATTGCGGCAACTGCAAGTCCCATAAATGGGACAATTCCCAAAACACCTCCATTTTCAAGGCTGGTCCCAGTTGTTCTCCCCAGAGCCTGGACAGGGCTGTTCTCCTTGGAGAGCGCTCTTCTGGAGGCTTTCACCATCCCACTCACGTGTGCGCTGTGGACCTGCAAGAGCTAGTGTTTGAGGTGTGCAGGTGGGATGGACACAGCCTCCTGCCGGTCCCCTTCACGCGATGCCCTTGCTGCGGGAGGCATGCGTGCCAGCCAGCCTTATCTTCTGCTCTCAGGGTCCACAGGTCGTGGGGCTGACGTCCTGCTTACTCATCATATGTCCTTCTCCTCTAGGCCGTGCTGAAAGACCAGAGTCAAATGAGGCAGATGGAGCTGGAGATCAGACCTGTCTTCCTGGTCCCAGACACCAATGGCTTCATCGACCACCTCAGCAGCTTGATAACCCTGCTGAACTGCAGGAAATTCATCCTGGTGGTGCCCCTGATCGGTGAGTAGAGCCGGCGGGAGGTGGGGGGTCCCCTCTTGCCCAGCATGGGCTGTTCCTCCATGCTGGCTTCCTCTCTCCCTGCCTCACGTGCCCGCGGTGCCTGTGTGGTCCGGGGCCGGCTGGCAGCAGAGGTGGAGCTGGCATCCATTCTGCCCTGTCTCATCCCAGCCACAGCTGGCGTTTCTTCAGCCCATGTCACCCTTCTGCCCTCCTGCCCGCTTTCTGTCCGCGGCACTCAGCAAACTCCTCTCCTCCCGGTGCATTTGGGGGTGCCAGGGGCTGGGAGAGGCAGGCGGGTGTTAAATAGGATTTGGAGGGAATTTTGGAGGGAGCAAGGAGGAGGAATTGTTAAACAATCAGAGCAGATAGCTTATCCCAGCTGAGCTGGGGCTTAGGCAGCCCGAGCAAATGGCCGGCCTGTGTCCCAGCGTCTCAGAGCTGCTCAAGCCCAGCCCTTCTTTTTATCCTTATAAAGCTTGCAGTAAAACAGCAAGCTGGTTCCCGTTATTGGTAAACACTCACCCTGGCAGATAACGGCTGTGCTGCTGGGTGGTCTCCCAGGGTGGCGGGAGGATTTGGTTAGATGCCTTTGCTCTGATTGTTTGATCGCGCTCCGGGCTGGAGGTAGCGTTCCTCTGGCCAGTGCTGCTCTGGCGCCCGGCACATCCCGGTGCCAACCTGGCACTCTGAGGGTCCCCGAGGGCAGCAGGAGAGGCCGGAGCAGGAGTAGGGCTGAGTCTCGCAGAGCCCACAGGCTGTCCCCATCCCAGCTGCAGCCCTTTGAAGCCAGGGGCCAGCTCTGGCCTGTGGGCATCTACAGTGTCCAGGCAGCGAGGTGTATGCACCTCGATCTCCTGGCCTGCAGCACGCAGGGGTGCCTGCCCTTCAGCCTGTTATGGGGCTTCCGTCTCATCTCCTGGTGTCCAGCACACAGCTCTGCCTGCCCCAAAGCCCACATCCAGCTGCCGCCCTTCCCCGTGAGGTGAACAGACTGGCTCAGGAGGGATTCCTGGGGCTGGGGATGGGACCCCTGGGTGGGGGGAGCAGGGCTGGCCACCTGCCCAGCTCAGCACGGGAGCTGCCAAGGTGCTCTGTGGCTTGGCACTGCTTTGGCTTTGTGTGGAAGCGAAGGGAAGAAAACCAGCAGCACCAGCAGAGCCCGGGCAGCCCCAGGGTCTGCAGAGCATGTTAACACCTGAGAGAGCTGGGACCTGCCCTGGAGCCATGGCCCTGCCTCCTGGTGCGCTCCTGTGGTTGGCGTGAGGCTTCTCCATCCGAGCCCCATCCAGGGTCAGCAGTAATAGGAGGTGAAATCCCTGGTCCCATCCCTGTCCGAGATGCTGCTGCCCTCAAACTGCAAAAGGAGCCTGGCCTGAGGAGGAGTGGCAGCAACTGGTCACCTCCAGCGCTCTCCTGTCCTGCTGCCTCCCTGCCCATCACAGTGGGGACAGAGTAACTCATCTCCCACTGCCTGCCACCAGCCTCCCCTGCCACTGCTGGAGCACTCTGAAGCCAGCAACCCCCTGTCCGTGCCGGGTGTTGGTCAAATTTCCCCTCGTCCCCGAGAAAAGCCATCAGTGCTGAGACTCAGGTGTAGGCAGGAGGAACCCGTCCCCTGGGGTAAGCTGAGGTCCTGTGGCTTCTGGGGCAGAAGCCTTGGTGCTGTGCCCCCTCGCCAGCACGGGGCACTCCTCCCTGCTCTTCCCGGGGATGCAGCAAGGGGTTAAGCGTGTGGCTTCGCGTTGGGTTTGTTTCTCTTGCTCTTTAACCTGCTCCGTGCTCCTTGAGGCTGACCCCGCCATGGAGAAGCCAGGCCTGGTGCAGAAGCACAAACAAGCCTCCCCTTTGAAGCCTGTTTAGCTTGGAAGCAGGAAGGCGGATTTCGGGAGGGAATACCAGCTTTTCCTGTTTGATGTTCCGTTCTTGCACGGCTCCCCCCACCCCGGGCCCAGCCGTGCATTGTGTGGAAATGGCAGCATCAGGTCGGTAGCAAGAAGAGTTGCCGGCCAGCGAAGAGCAAAGCAGCTCCATGCAGCTTTAATTTGAATACCCAGACAGTGAGTGCCAGTCTCACCATGGAACAGAGCGATCACGCAGGCTCCCCGGGCAGTGATTCACAGCACTGGGGAGAGGCCTCAGACCCCGAGCTCTCTCTCCCCGAACCCCCAAGGAATGCATAGTTCCCACTTGAACTCAGGACTTGGCTCCAGGCTCGGAAACAATCTTCAGAAATGAAGCCATGGCTAAAACACACACTGTGCGCAGAGCAGAGGCTCCCTCGCGCACACGTGCACACCAGCTCTCTCGCGCGCCCGGCCCCGCGCACACGCAGCCCCGGGCACCATCGCAGGCGAGGACGCTCCTGCGCACATCTGGCCGCAGGCGTGTGTGTGTGTGCCTGGCTTCGCCGCTGGCCACCGCGGCGGCATCTTGCTCGCACACGCGTGCTCCCTCTCTGCGACAGAGCGGCTCTTCCAGCAGCCCCGACGCCGGAGGGTGGGTTCCTCCTGGAGCTCCTCTGGGGTCCCTCGGGCTTCTGCTGGGCTCGGGGGGCCAGAGCAGCTGGGGTTGCCGGCCCCTTGGCAGCAGTACAGGAGGCTCTAAGGCTCGACGGGCTCCAGTTAAGGAGAACAGGCTGGGAATCTGCCTGATCCCAGGCTCGGGCTCGTCTGGAGCAGCATGTGTCAGGACAGATGTGTGAACCCAGATGGGTGAGGTGTTGGAGAGAGCATGTCCCCTGCTGGGAGCTTGGGACGGTGGCTTCAGGTGGGAAAATAGGGCCAGGATTTGTGCGGGAAACAGTGCCAGAGTGGGAACTGCTTGCTCCCACTCATGACCCTTTTCCCACGTGCAGCAGGAGGGCAGCAGCTTTCTGTGTCTGTAATTAAGCACAGGGAGCTGAGAGGTGCGGAACCAGGCAGCACGATGCCAGGCAGGAGACACGGTGCTGCTGGCCATGGCCATGCTCGGAGGCGGAGGAGCAGGCTGCAGGAGGCTGTGGATTTCTGACACCCTCGGGCACACATGGAGGTGCCGTCGGTTGCGAGGCAGGAGCATGGGGTGGGGGGCACGGTGGTGGTCCCAGCACTTTGCAGAGCAAAGCGAGGTGCCCTGAGGGAGTGTTACCCACATGCTGCAGGGGCGAGGTGCCTGCGCTCTCGGGGCCGAGCCAGGTGACCCACGGAGGTGGAAGGCAGCAAAGCTTTTCCAGACCCGCTGCCAAGTCCAGGAGCGCAGGGACGCTGCGGCAGCTGAACCCAGATTTCCTGAGCCAGCTCCCAGTGCCCCGGCCCCGAGGCCTTGGCAACTTGCGTGCTCCAGCAGCAGGTCACGGGAGCACCTTGTCCCATAGTAACTGTACCTCCTCTTCCTGTTTGAAGTGATAAACGAGCTGGACGGCCTGGCCAAGGGCCCGGAGATGGAGCACCGGGCTGCAGGCTATGCCCGCCAAGTGCAGGAGAGAGCCAGGAAGTCCATCGAGTTCCTGGAGGAACGATTCGAGAGCCGGGACAACTGCTTGAGGGCTCTGACCAGCCGAGGCAATGAGCTGGAGTCCATCTCCTTCCGCAGTGAAGACACCACAGGCCAGCAGGTAAGGGACATCCCAGCCCCAGGAGGACGGGACATGGAGGTAGCGCTGCCGGGGGCTGGAGGCTCTTCTCCACTGTCTTCCTGGGGGAAATCAGGGACCCTGGGGACTGTGAGACCTAGGCAGGGGGTAGCTCTGTCCCCACCTTTGCAAGCAGCTGAGCAGGCTCCTGCGGGCTGCGTGTGTTTCGGCTCCAAACAGCCCTGCTCTCCACTGAGCAGTGGCAGGGTATCCCGAGGGCAGTGCAGAAACTGGGGTTGGTGGGGTTGCAGGTTTTTTCCTTCCGGGGTTAACGTTGCCCTTTTCTTCCAGGGAAACAATGACGACCTGATTCTGTCCTGCTGCCTCCACTATTGCAATGACAAGGCCAAGGATTTCATGCCCTCCAACAAAGGTAGAACACCCTCACATCCTCATTGTTCCTTCTCTGTTGCATCCCACGGACTCTTCTCATTTCTCTTTCACGGCCCTTGGAGCCAATCCCTCCTGCATTTTGTCACTTTCAGCACCCAGGTGCCACCTCCTGCCTCCGGTCAGCCCCAGGCTGTGGCCCTTCCCACCCCATTGCCAAATGCGCACCTCAGTGCCCTTCGGGGATGCCTCAGCTGGTGAGAAGCCCACCATAAAAGTCCACAGGGCTGTTACATGGTGCTGGCAGCAGTGACGAAGGGCCAGAGAGAGCCTCCACCCTGCAAGCCCCGGTGCCTCCTGGCCGGGGCCCTTTTGCCTCCTAAAGCCCAGTTGGCATTGGCCACGCATGCTGGGACCAGACAGCCCCCGGGCTGTTGCCAGGGCAGTGGGGATGGGAATCGCATCAGCAGCTGCCCAAGAAATCAACCCGCATTTGTCAGTGCGAATTCTTAGCAGCTTAACTTGTCAGATTCACAGAGAAACCGTCACCAAATGTTTATGTGCAAATGATGCTGAATTTTGAAATCATGTGGATTATGGGGAATGGGGCCTGACAAGCTGACAGCCTCTGGTTTGTAACAAGGAGGCGCGTCACCAGTGCGGAGCAGAGGATGTTTATTGTTACACATTTCTTAAAGTGTCCGCACAAAACCTCCCGATCCGGCTTTCGGCAGCCTTCGGCCCCAGGCCTGCCTTCCCGACGAGCCCCTGCTCCCCTTCCTCCCAGCACGGGCCGGCAGGAATGCTCGCCCCACCATCCTCAGCCCCAACATCGTGACCATAGCCCGCGTTCCTGGCCACCCTCCCCTTCCCCTCGTCCTGCCGCTCCCCGCGCAGCCAATCTGGGCCCATGTTGGGCTCCTATAAACTCTGTTTTTTCCATTCCCGTCCTGGCTCGGAGGCACTGTGTTTCCTGTGCTCATAGGAACAGTACTCTGGTCACAGGACCCAGCTGCTTACACATACCCCATATGCTTCCCCTGCTTCACACACACGTAAGCATGGCTCCCACATCCCAGCCCGGCGCGTTGCGTGCGGGGCAGCTCATCCATCTGGGGGCAAGATCCCTTCGGTTATTTCTCAGGCTTCAACTCTCTCTGCTTCTCTGAGCCCCAGCCAGAAACGCCTCGGTGTCAGTGGCGACTCCAAAAAAACTTTGCAAAAAATAAGGGTTGGTTTTAGATCTTATAATGAGATCACCAGAATAATAGCACCAGCTTCCTGCTGGAGCCAGGGTCGCGGGCCGTCTTCCTGGCCTGGGTCAGGGAGAGGGACCTCCTCTTCCCTGCCTGCGGCACAGCACACCACCCTGTGCGGGCACCGTGGGACCCTGGTGCTGCTCGCCGGCCGTCCCGGCCCCGGGCCTGCGGGCAGAGATCACAAATCACCCCCACAGCCAGCTCAGGGTGGGGGGAGAAGGCAGCCTTCGAGATGAAGTGTTGTCTCCGAGCCGTGCCAGGAAGCCTTGGCAGGGAGCAGGGAGCTGGGAGCGCTGCCGGGGTGTCCAAGCCCTGCCATGCCCGGAGCACAGCACCCGAGGAGGGTGGGGGGGACACGGCATGGGGACAGCATGGTTTGGGATGGGTGCAAGAGCCGGAGGCAGAGCAGGGAGGTCTGAGCTTCACTCCCCTCTCTCTCTCTCTCTCGTTACAGATGATCCCATCCGTTTGCTCAGGGAAGTGGTTTTGCTGACGGATGACCGGAACCTACGAGTCAAAGCGTTGACCCGCAACGTGCCGGTGCGGGACATCCCCACCTTCCTCAAGTGGGCCCAGGAGGGCTGAGGGGGTCGAGGGGGGCCGACGGCCCCTGAGCGAGTCACGCAGCCTGTTACGGTGGGAGATGGGCTTCAGCGGCAGCCCTCACCACACGCCGCCACCGCCTGCCAGCCCACCACGAACAATAAACGCCACGTCTTCAACCCACCCCAGAATGGCCGTGCTGCGAAGGGCCCCCCCATCCTGAGGGCAGACCAGCCGGGAAGGTCATTGCTGTGGATGGTTCACACGGAGGCTGGGCCGTCGAGGGTCCCCACCAGCTTTTGGGCAGTGCCGGAGCGGAGCTGGCGAGCCCCGCTGGCCAGGGAAGCTTTGGGTGAGCGAGCCCGTGCCGGATGGCCAGCCTTTTGCTTGGTTTGCTTGGTTGCAGAGAGCTCGAGTCACGAGTCGGTGGCTCTTCGGGTTTGGAGGGCAGAGACCGGGCACACCTCAGCGCAGACTTTGGGATTGCTTAGTCTGACTCGTGCCCCTCAGAGAGGCCGTGGACTTCGAGGGCAGGTTCCTTCCTGCCCCAGCCTGTTGGTTCTGCGTGGCCCGGGCAGCTCCAGGCCTCCAGCCCCTTCCCCACCCCACGCAGGGGATGCTGCTTGCCAAGGCGCTTGTCCTCTCCCGGGTGCGGGGTTTGCTTGTCGAGTTTCATTTCAGATTTCACTATAGGTTAGGTTTCAGGTGTGTGCCCTGCCTGCTTGGCTGGGGGGGAGGCTTTGAACACCCCCAGTTCCCCCCACAGCTGCTTTCTTTTCTGCTCCCCTGCCCACCCCAGCCATTACCTGCCCCTTCCCTCCTCCCCCAATCCCCTTACTCCCACCCCGCTACCTTTAGACACATTTTGTTTCCGACCTAAGACTCAGCATGGGGTTAACAAAATCCTCCAAGTCCCCGAGGACCCCAGGACTGGCTGTCCCACGTCTTCATATCGCCACGGGCTCCTCTTACATGCGGGGTCTGGCTTCTGCCCGTGGCTGTGGGTTCAAGCAAGGCTGGAGAGAGCCAGGGCAGCACCCGGCTCCCACCACTTGCCCAGCTGGGAGGGTCTTCCCCCCTAGAGTTGCTCCTTCACCATGGAGGGAGCCATGAAGGGACCCCGCTGCCTCGTCACTGGGTCATCCCACACCGGGAGCCAGTGCTAAGCCCCCCACCCCACATCGTCCCATCACCAAGCGTCCCATCCCCGTTACACATCAGATACAGAAGCTTAAGAGGGAGCATTAACCCTCGAACTGGAGCCCCTCGAGCTCTGTCAAGTCCCAGTCCCAGGAGCAGGGGGTGGGAGTGATCCCAGGGCCATTCCCGCTCCCCACTGGGGCACCGCAGCCGTGGGAGGGAAGCGTCAAAGGTGGCGGAGGAAGCAGTAGGACGGAGCCCAGCGTTTTCCTTTCCCGCGTGGGTGGCTCGGACCCGGTGTCTGCGTCAGGAAGCCCAGTGTTACCCCTGTGCTGGCCACCCGGCCAGGACCGACACCGGGCTGGGAGCCCTGGCAGCACCCAGCTGCGGCGGGGCTGCACGGCACAGCGACGGCGATGGGCAGGGGCTGTGCTCGCCAACCTGTGCCGGACCAACGCCCCCCCCGCCTCGGGACACCCTGCGGGGCGGCTGCTGGTGAAGAAGGGTCTGTGCTGCTGCGACAGAGACTTTGGGGTACCCACGCCTGCTGAAGGGCACATGGAGCCATCCCCGTGGCTGAGGGCCACCCAGGGCCGCGGCACCCACGTCCCAGTTTGGTGCTCACAGCCGCTGGGCTGGAAGCTGCACAGAGACTTTGCCTTCTCCTCCACACCAGGTGTATTTAAATGTTTGTTTCTCTAACGGAGTTGCCCCAGGGCTGCTTCACAAGGCCCTTCCTGGGCTACCACCAGCTCACAGGGATCTGCGGTCCCAACAGATGCCGGGGGGACAATGGGTCATGCTGGCCACCGTGGCAAGTGGAGCGGGGGCTCCCCAGCTTAAGCGCCCCGTGCCTGGGGCCATCGGTGCCATGCAGCTGCCCCGACCCCCCCCCCCCCCCGGGAAGCCTGCATCTTGGGGAGGCGGCCGCATTTGGGCTATTTTGTTAAGATGTTTTTAATAATTTTTAGTATTAAACACTTGTCTGTGCAGCATGTTGTTTCATTTCGCCCTCGGCGGGCGAGTTGCTGCGGAGGTTGGGGTGGGGGGGGGGGGGACAGCGGGGAGGGACAGCAGTGGGACATATTGGTGCTTGCAAGGACGAGGGCGGCTCTGTCCCACCTGCTGCTGTGTCGTTTCCCCCCCCCCCCCCTCAAACCGAGGGGGCTCCAGGCAAACCAGACGCACGGCGAAGCCCCTCGCTCCCCTCCCTGCAGCTCCGCGCACACACACACACCCCCCCCCCCCGGGGTCACCTCCCAGCCCCACTCTGCACCGACCCCTACACCAGCCAGGTCGTGTGTGTGTGTGTGTGTGTGTGTGTGTGTCCCAGAGAAGGACGCGAGGCCACGCGTGTTAATGTCACTTTATTGCTCGTTTGGTTTCGACTATAGAAAAAAAAAAAAAAAAAAAAATAAGGGCGAGGAGCCCGTGTACAAATCGGACGTGATACAGAGGGGGCTGGCGGACCCCAGCTGTGCTTTGGGTGCTGCTGCGGCCACCGCTCACCCCACGGCAGCTCCGGAGGAGCCCCTTGGGGGGGGGGTTGGAACGAGGAGGGGGGTACCCGGGCAGGAGCGGCCAGCTCAGGCTAAGGCACAGTGGCTGCGAGGTCGGGGACAGTGGCTGCTGGAGCCACCCCGGGGCCTCTTGTGCAAAGGAGAGGAGGGGGCGCGGGGGGGGGGGGCAGGGGAGAAGCTTCACATTAGCCCCAGGCAGAGGGGTCAGGGCATGGACCGGGGGGGGGGGGGCGGTTTGTCCGGGCCTGGGGGGTGTTTGCCCGCATCGAGCAGATGGCAGGGGACGGGGTGCGGTGGTGGCAGGGGGTGCCCCATGGGGGGATGTCACCACAGCACTGCGTCTCCCTTGGGTCTCCCACCCCACCCCACCCCCCCCCATAGCTGACAAACCAGACCGCTTTGTCTTTGTCATGAGCCCCCCGGCCCGGCCCGGCCACGCTGGGGATGGGCATCTTTGGCAAAAAAAAATAAAAAAATAAAAAAACTGAGGCAAGTGGCTGCCCGAGGGCAAAGCTGCCGGGGTCCCTGCCTGCCCCCCTTACCCCCCCCCCCCCCCCGGGGGATCCCCCGGGCATCCCTGATGGCTGGGGCAGGGCCCAGGGGCTCAGTCTGGGACAGGCCCTGCCCCCCTCCCAAAACTGGGGGGTTCGGGCCGGGAGGGGGGTCAGTGCTTGCTCTGGGGCGAGGAGCGTCGCGATTTCCCCGGTCCCCCTGGCACGGACCCAACCGCTGTCCCCTCACCCCGCGCCCGCTGCTCAGACCCCACCGTCCCCTCCGTCAGTCTGTCCCCGAGCTCCCAGCATGGTCGCGGGGGGGGGATTTGGCCAGTACTCCCCCCCCCCCCACCTCCAGCCCCAGCACGGACACACTCGTCGCTCCCGGTCAGGCCGGGGGAGCTCTGGCCGCGACGGACGAACTACTCACGGGCCCGCGGCGGTGGAGGCGGCACAGTCCGGGTCCCGTCATGGCAGAGCGTCCCCCAGCCCCGGGGGGACAGTGCCGGGGATGGCCCTGAGGTAAGGAGCGGGCTCATGTCCTCCAAAGCCTCGGGGCGCAGCCCGGCCTCACAGCTTGTGCCCAGCATCCCCCCACGGCGAGGCAGGGGGGGGGACCACGCCGTGAGGACAGTCCCTGAATTGAATCGGCTTCTCCTGGGTGAGGTGGGGCGCGCTCGTCGCGGGACGCGCCGTCCAGCCATCCCGGGGCAGCTCTCATGGGACCTTCCGCTACCAGCAAGTTCTCCGGGGCCGTCGGCAGCGCCGGGGGAACGAGCACCCACCGCCTCTCACCCCCCAGCTCCACATGGGGCAGCGAGGGGAGCCCGGTGGCCCCCCAAGCCCCCCGGCCGGGCCGGCGCTAGGGGGGCGAGTATCTCTCTATGGTCCGGGCGGCCTCGGCGTGGAGGTGCGGAGCCTGCGCCAGCACCTCGGCCGCTTTGTCCTGGCTCAGCCCCAGGTGCTCGGCCGTGAACTTGGCCAACGGGTAGAGGCTCTCCATGGCCTTGGGGTCGCTGAGGAAGTGCGAGGTGTGGGAGAGCAGCTCGGCCGCCTTCTCCTGCTTGAGCCCCAGCTGGTCGGCGGTGAGGCGGGCCATGGCGTAGACGCTGTCGGGGAAGTCCAGCTTGGCTTTGCCGTCGGGGCCGGCCGCGTGCATCTTCATGTGGCTGATGAGGTTGCGCTGCTGGGCGAACTTCCCGCCGCACACCTGGCACTCGTAGGGCTTCTCGCCCGAGTGGATGCGCATGTGCTCGGTCAGGCGGTACTGGCGGGTGAAGCGCATCCCGCAGGCGTCGCAGGCGAAGGGCTTGAGGCCGAGGTGGCTGCGCATGTGGCGGGTCATGGTGCCGCGCTGCGTGAACTTCTTGCCGCAGATGGTGCAGGGGTAAGGGCGCGTCAGCCAGTGCGTCTTCTCGTGCTGCCGCAGCGTGGCCGGGTCCTTGTAGGACTTGTCGCAGGAGGAGCAGCGGTAGGGCCGCAGGATGTCACCCAGTCCCGGGCCACCCTTGTCCAGGAAGGGCACGGCCTGCTCGGCCGCTGCCTTGTGATAGAGCTCCTCTTCGTTGTGGGCCTCCACATGGGCGTTGAGCTGCTCGGAGCTGGGGAAGCCCTTGCCGCAGGGGATGCAGACGTACAGGTTGTCGCCCAGGCTCTCCGGCTCGTAGCCCAGGTGGTTGCAGTAGCGGTCCAGCGCGTCGCCGGGCGAGGGGCCCTCACTGCTGCCCGTCTCCTCGCTCGTGCTGTTATCGGGCTCCAGGTCGTTGCTCTCCACGCTGGGGTAGCGGGGCTGCGGCGCCGCGGGCGGCGACTCGGCCTTTTCTTCCCGCTCCAGCTCCTTCTCCGCCTCCCCCTCGTCCAGGTAGGGGCCCAGGGGCTCGTGCTTCATCCAGCGGTACATCAGCTCGCGCCCATCGGCGCGGGGCAGGGGGGGCTCGGTGCAGGGCGGCGTGCTGCGGAAGGGGTCGGGGACGTGGGGGTGCCCCCCCGGCTCACCACCCGGTGGGGAGTCCTTGTAGGCAGCGGGGTGGCCGGCCAAGAGGCCAGCGCTGACGGGGGGGCTGTCGTGCCGTGGGGGCAACGAGGGCTCACGGGGCTCGCCGGGCAGCAGGCGGTCGGTGGGCAGGAGCTGGGCGGAGGGGCCGGTGGGGCTCTTCTTGGAGAGGTCGAGGCCGCAGGGTGGCGAGCAGTGGCGCTCGGGCGGGCACAGCCCGTGGGGGTGCAGCGGGGCGCCCTGGGCGGCCGAGGCGTACAACTCCCCGCACTGCGTGTTGAGCGGCGCCGCCGGCTCCACGGGCGGCAGGTCCACCGGCCGCGGCGTCCCCGAGTAGCAGGCCTGGATGACCGGCGTGGCGGCGCGCAGCCCCCGGCCCAGCTTGTAAGGCGCGTAGCCCCCGCGTAGGTGGCAGTACTTGCCGCTGCGTTTCAGCTTCTTCTTGCAAAGGGCCACCAAGCCGGGGATCTGGAGGTAGCTGGCGGCGGCCAGCACGGCGCCCAGGCTCTGCTCGCCGCCCGGCTCACACTCGGCCAGTCGGCCGGTGTAGATGAAGTCGAGGATGAGGCGAAAGATGCCGGGGCTCACCATCTCGTGGTCCAGGTTGAGCAGGTTGTCATGCACCACCAGCGACTTGAGGTAGGCGCTGCTGGCCGCCAGGATGTTCTTGTGCGCGCGGAAGAGCGCGTTCTGCACCACGATGATCACGTCGCACAGGAAGCCCTTGGTGCGCTGCGTGTTCAGCTGCAGCAGCAGCTGCCGCGAGTGGCTCGGCACCTCCATGGCGTCCAGCATCCCGCTCCTCGCCCGCCGCCCTGCAACACACCGCCCCGTCAGCGCCGCAACCGGCCCCGGTCCCTCAGCCCCACACGTTGCGGGGGCTCGACCCGCACGTCGTGGGGCTCAGCCCATGTGTGGGGTGTCGGGGGGGAGGGTGGGGATGTCGGGGCTCCAAGCCCCCAGCCCCGCACGCCACTGCGTCCCGGCCGCTCTGTGCGGCCGCCTGGCCGGTGCCACCGCTTATATGGGGGCTCGTTTCTCGCCGGGCCGGGGGGGCGGGAGGGGAGGGGGGTGTGTGTGTGTGTGTGAAAACCCCCGGAGGTTTTTGGAGAAAGTGACATCAGCCGCCGCCGCCGCCAGCGCCGCGCCCCGGCCCCGCCAGCGCCCCGGCACCCCCGCGCCCACCTGCCGGAGGAAAGCGGAGGGAAAACGGGATGGCGGCGGGGGGGGAACCGGGCCGGTAACCCCCACCCGTCCGCCCCCCCGGGGCCGCCGCCCGCCGTTACCTGCCCAGCTCCGCTACCCCGGCTCCCCGCCGCGCCTCCCCGGTTCTTATACGTCCCGCTCCCGGGAGGCGGCCGGCCGGACCCCCCCCCGGCCGCCCCCCGCCCCCGTTTCCTCTCCCCTTTATATCCCTCCCGCGAGGTGAGCGGGGGGACGGCCGGGGAAAGGGGGTGGGGGGGAGCGGGACCTCCCCTCCCCTCCCCGCCTCCGCTCCGGTGCCGGTCCCCCCCCCCCCCGCCGCTGCCCAGGTGGGTAAAGCCAAGCGCCCGCGGAGCTGCTTTTTGGGGTTTGTTTCCCCGCTATTTATAATTTTTTGGGGTGTCCCCTCCCTCTCCCTCTCCCCCCCCCTCCGGTTTACGCTTTACCTGGGCGCCCGGTGGCCTCCGCCAACCAGCCGAGGTCTCGGTGAACTCTCATGGCTCAGCCCCGGGGGGGCCGCCGCCGGTTGCTGTTGCCTTCCACCCTCCTCCTCCTCTGCTGCTGCTGCTCCTCCATACCCCGCGCTCCCGGCCGGTCCTACGGAACGGGAGGAGGAGGAGGAGGAGGAGGAAGAGGTGGAAGATGAAGCAGCAGCGGTTCCTCGGGGTTCCCGACGCCGCCAGCTCGGAGGTGAAACCCGGGCTGCGAACTCCCCCTGACCCCGGCCTGAACTCCGAGCAGCGCCGCTGGCTGTTAAAGGGACGGCGGGAGGTTTTCCTCCTCCCATCCCCGGGCGGGGCACCGACAAGCCGGGCCCCCCCCCTCCCTCCCCCCCCCACCTCCTCCTCCTCCTCTTTCTCCCCTCCCCTCTCTCTCCCCATCCCGGTCTCCTCCTCCTTCACCGAGTCCGGTTTTTCCCCCCTCCCGGTCTCCTCCCGCCCTGATCCCGCCGCACCCTCGGGGGTCACCATCCTCTGGACATCGGCTTTTGCCCCGGGGCCAACGAGGGGGGCCGGGAGCCCCGCCGGGGCTCCCGGCCCCCCTCGTTGGCCCCGGGGCAAAAGCCGATGTGTCCCCCCCCACGCGGTACCGTTCGCAGGGCGCCATCTAGCGGTTCCCGGTGCGCTCCACCCCCGCCGGTTACCGGAGGCGACTCCTCCCCGCGCAGGTGCGCGGTGGGACCCGACGGGGCGGGCGGTGGGGAAGGGTAAAAGTGTGTGTTTTGGGGGGGGGGGGGGAGTGTGTGTCTTGCTGTATTTGCTGCCCCACGCGAGGGTGCGGACACACGTGGAATTGGGGGGGGGGGGGGGAAGCACCCGGTGGGTGGGCGAAAGTAGGGTGCTTAGGGGGAACCCTAAAGGGTGCAGGTGATGTGGGGAAGGGTTTTGGGGAGGGGTGGAGGGGGGAGGCAGCCGGCCCTAATTTGCTGCTGGAGGGGGAGGGCAGAAAGAGGGGGGGGGCACGCAGCCCTGGCGCCCAGATGTGCGGCGGCGGCGGCTCGGGGTGGGCCGGGGGCTTGCGGTGGTTTGGGAGGAGGAGGAGAAGGAGGGGGAGGCAGCGCCACGTTTCCCCCGCGCTTCACCCTTCCAGCCACCCCCGAAAAGGCTGCTGGGCCGGGGGTGCACCCTGGGGTCCCCCCCTTTCTGTGTGTGTGTGGGGGGGGGGGGAGCCGCCTCTCGCTTCGCACTTTCGCTTCTCCTTTCTCACGGCCGCAGCTTCTTGCACAATCTCCTTGTATACAGCAAAGCGGCGTGATGGGCACCTCCGGGCCAGCCACCAAACCGGGGGGGGTTGTCCCATTGGCACCCCCCGACCTAAGCAGGGCACCCCAAGCGTTGGCCATCCCTCCTGGCTGGGACCACCCTGGATGTTCTTGGAGTTTTACCCCATAAACATGGCCCCTTGGTGAGTGGGAGACAGCCTGGGGTCCTGGGAGCTGGGGTTGGTGGCCATGACAGCGCTGCGGGACCCTCAGGGTCCCGGCCACCGTCCCCAGCCCCCAGGACAAGGTTTGGCCAGCCCTGAATTTCGGAGAAAAGAGGATGGGTGCTGGCAAGGAGGGTGGATCGTGCCGGTAGCCATGACCCTCCCGGCTCAGCATCACTCAGCTGGAGCTCATCCTCAGATTCCCATGGGATCCAGGGTGCCCCAGCACAATACGGAGACACTACCCCCGGGGACCGGGAGGGGGTGGCAGCGTCCATGGGGACCCTGCAGTGGGCACATCCCAGGCACTGGCTCAGAAATCCCCCTCCCCTCTCCCCGTCCTGGGCTCGTGCCCACAGGGAGCATCAGGATCCTGGGAGCGGGATGGGGGCGACTCCTCGTTACAGAGCCGTGGTTTAATCCCAACTCCCCGGGCACTAATTTCCGCCCCCCACTCTCCCGCCTTCCCCTCCCCCTCCCCCCCCCCTTTTTTTTTTTTAATTTTTTTTTTTTTTTTCCTCTTCAATTAACGGCTGGAAGTGTTTCAGGTTCTGGCAGCGAGCTCTGGACGTCGCTGTGAGCGATGACTCCCGCGGGCTCCGTCCCGGTAATTTATGGGGCTGAGCTGTATAAATCACAGCAGCGAGCGGCTCCCAGACAGCTGCCTCCCCCCGGGGCCGGCCGGGACCCCGGGCTGCCCCAGCTACCTGCTGAGTGACGCCGAGCCCTCGGGGCAGCGACCGAGGAAGGGGGGGAAACGGAAAAACCTTCACCTTTTCCACCTTCTTTTGCAGCATCTCTCCCATTCCCAGCCTCTCCTGGGAGCAGAGGGATGGGTCGGTGCCCGCAGGGGGTTGGGGCAGGTGGAGGGGGGTTGGATCCACTAACATCCCCCCCATCCTTCTGCCCTGCTCTGCCTTCTGGAGGGACCCTAAGGTGAACCCCAGCCCCAGGAGGCTTCCACAGCCGCATCCTGCACCCAGAGAACCCGAAACCTGCCTGGGGACTCCCTGGGGACCTGTGGCACATGCTCAGTCCCGAGGGACGGGGATGGCTGGGGTGCGGGGCCGCGGGCAGAGCCAGCGCCGGCGAACGGGAGCGCGCAGGGAAAGGGGCATTTTCGCCTCAATGTGCTGAGCAGATTGGAACCAGCTCTGGTTAAGTCATTGGCTCTGTTGGGAGGTCTGAGCTGGAGCGTCTCCCGCCTGTGCCCCCTCCCCACGATCAATCAAAGTTGCAGCAAATTAGCCCAGATGCTGGGAGATTCGGTTCAAATCCAGCTGTGGTTTGGATCGCGTTCGCATGCCTGGCTTCATGTGGGACCTGGGCTTTTGGACAGGATACAGCCCCCCGGTCTCCGCAGGGCCCTGTTTCCCAGCGCAGCCTCTCCCCAAAGCCCACACACATGTCTTCGATTACGGCGCGTTGGCCAGCCGGGCCGCATCCGGCACCGCCAGGAGCCTGCAGCCCCCGCTGGCAGCTCGCACTTCATTTTCCTGGCGGTGCCGGGGTATGGCAGCCCCCCGCGCCCGCCCGCTGCAGCCCCTGTGCTTGCAGGGGGATGCATGTCCCCAGCGCCTGTGCTGGGCTGAGGCCGTGAAACTCATGACAGCGCTGAGATGTTCCAGGCTGGGTGCAGATCGGTACTGCCCAACCCCTGCCCTGCTCCTGGAGTTCGGCAGGGCCATGGGGACGCCTGCGCTGAGCCCTGCCTGCTGCGCAGCGAGGCTGGGGGCAACCACAGGACCCTGCCAGGTGCTCCTGAGGTGCCCGGTGCACCCCTGCAGGGTGGCAGAAAGGGTAGAGCCCCCCCTGGTATGACACAGCCCCCCGCCAGCCCATGGCTGCTGGGGGCAATGCTGGGGTGGGCGAGGGAACCCTTTGTGGGGTGGTGGTGGGATGGGAAGGGGGGCCTTTCCTTGCAGGGTGATGCTTGATGGGGCAGTGGGACCCCTTCCTTGTGGGGTGATGCTTAAGCAGGTGAGGAGAACTTCTCTGTAGAGTGATATTTGATGGGGCAGGGGGACCTTTTCCTTGGGGGATGACACTGTGGTAGGCGATGGGACCCCTTCCTAAGAGAGGTGGTGCTCAGGTGGCTGAGGGGTCCTTCCTTATGGAGTGATGCTCAGATGGATAAGGGGACCCTTACCCACAGGGCAATGTTTGGTGGGGCAGTGGGACCCCTTCCATGTGGGGTGATGTTCAGGTGCGTGAGGGACAGAATCACACAGTGATTGAGGTTGGGAGGGACCTCAGGAGGTCATCATCCAATCCTCTGCTCAAGCAGGGCCACCCAGAGCCAGCTGCCCAGGACCGTGCCCAGAGGGCTTTTGGATACCTCCAAGGATGGTGACTCCTCCACCTCCCTGGGCAGCCTGTTCCAGTGCTCCCCTCACAGTGAAAGAGTGTTTCCTGATCTTCAGAGAGAAGCCCTGGGGTTCAGAACCAGGTTCATTGCCCCTGGTCCTGACACTGGGCACCACTGAGCCTGGCCGTGTCCTCTCTGCACCCTCCCTCCAGGTAAGTGTACACATTGAGAAGGTCCCCTGAGCCTTCTCCAGGCAGAGCAGTCTTGGGTCTTTCAGCCTCTCCTCACAGGAGAGAAGCTCCAGTTCTTTAATCTTTTTCACTGTACTCTCTCCAGTATGTTCAGGTCTCTCTCGTACTGGGGAGCCCAGCACTGGACCCAGCACTCCAGGAGCGGCCTCCCCAGCGCTGAGCAGAGGGGAAGGATTCTCTCCCTCATCCTGCTGGCAAAGGTCCTCCTAACGCAGCCCGGGACACCATTCCCCTCCTTTGCCCCAAGGGTGTGTTGCTGGCTCGTGGTCAACTTTTGGTGTCCATCAAGACATTTGTTCACTTGTCTGCTGAACTGCTGTTCAGCCGGGCGGCCCCCGGGACATCCCCGTGCCTGGGGTTGTTCCTCCCCAAGGGCAGGGCTTTGCACTTCCCCTTGTTGAACTTTGTAAGGTCCCTGTCAGCCAGAGGGGGCAACGGGACTCCTTCCTTGTGGGGTGATGCCCGATGGGGTGAAGGGACCCCTTCCCTGCAGGCTGACGCCCAGGCAGGTGAGGACACCATCCCTGTGGGGAGATGCTTGGTGAGATGATGGGACCCCTTCCCTTATGGGTGATGCTTCATGGGGCAGTAGGACCCCTTCCTTATGGGGTGATGCTCAGTCAAAAAAGGGCACCCATCCCTGGCAAGGTGACATTTTCTGGGGCAATGGGACACCTTTCTTCTTGTGGGACAATGCTCAAGACGGGTGAGGAACACTTCTAGCCGGGTGATACTTGGGGTGAGGGAGGTCATGAGACCACTACCTTTCGGGCAACGCTTCATGAGGTAGTAGGAGGCCTTCCTTGTGGGGTGATGCTCAGCCAGATGAGCACCCATCCCTGCAAGACGATGTTTTGTGGAGCAATGGAACTCCTTCCTTGTGGGTTGATGCTTGAGGGGGTGAGGGAACCCCCTTTCAGGCAATGCTTCACAGGGCAGTGGGATCCCTTCCTTGTGGGGCAATTCTCAGTCAAACGAGGGCACCCATCCCTGTGAAGTGATGTTTTAGGGGGCAATGGGGCCCCTTTCTTGCAGGGTGATGCTTGATGGAGCAATGGGACCCCTTCCCTGCAGGGTGATACTCAAACAGGCGAAGACCCCATCCCTGTGGGGTGATGGGACCCACTTCCCTTTCAGGTGATGCTTGGTGGGGTGATTAGACCCCTTTCTTGTGTGACTATGCTCGGTCAGACGAGGGCACCCATCCCTGCAAGGTAATGTTTTATGGGGTGAGGCGACCCCTTTCTTGTGGGGGTGATGCTCGATGGGGCGATGGGACCCCTTCCATTTTGAGTGATGCTCCGTGGGGCAACGGGACCCCTGTTCCTCATGGGGCAACACCTTCAATCCTCATCGACCAGCCCCTTCCCCCCGTTTTTGCAAACCCCACGGGCGACCTCCTCCTTTCCGCCCACAACAGCGGGTCCCCGCTACATTTCCTCTCTCCCCCCCCTCCCTCCCCAACCCGCACTCCCCCCCCCTCCCCCCCCCGCAGCCCAGCGACAGAGGACACGGCTGCAGCCGCTCGTGGAAAGCCCACGAGATGGCAGCAACGGGCCACGCTCCGGGATGCGACACCCCCCCACCCCCCCCTCCGTCGCCTCCTCCATCGCCCTCGAGGGGGCCGATTCCCCCCATCCCACCCCGCCCCGGTCCCCCGACGCGCACCCCCGGTGCGCGTCGGGGGACCGGGGCGGGGTGGGATGGGGGGGGGGGGCGGGAAACGGCCCCCGAGGGGGCGGTGGCGGAGCTACGCAGCCGGTTGCAGGTGGGCCGGCCCCGGTTGCTGACTAATCCCGGGGCTGAGTCACGGTTGCGGCGGGGAACGCTGCGGCAGCGACACCCGCTCCCCAACTCCCCCCACCCCACCACCCCCAGAACCGGAGAGCCCCGACGGGGCGGGCATCGGTTCTGCGTGGGAAGGGGGGGGAAAAAGGGAGGAGACACCCCCGTATCCCTGGGGGGGGTGTGTGTGTGTGCGTGTTAAGGAGTTTTGGGGTTATTCTAGGGGGGGCTGGCAACACCTTAAGCAGGGCAGTTGATGGAGGATGGGGAGGATGGTGGGGTTTGGGGGCGGAGGTGGGTCATTCTCTGAATCCCTCTGCAAGCATTTTGGGGGTGTACGGGAGGAACTGGGGGGGGCGGGGGGGGGGGGTTGTGGCATGAGCCCCCATAGCAGCGTGCGGCCTTGCAGCAGCGTGCGGCCTTGCGCAGCGGCGGATGCTGGCGGGCGCGGATGCTGCTGTCAATGACAACGCCGCTGTTGCTGTGGCGACCGGTATGATGCTTCGCCAGAGCAGAGTGAGGTCAGAAGGCTCCAGCAGGAATGAAGTGTGGGGGGGAAATAGGTAGATACATAAAGGGGGGGAGGAGGATCCCCCCCCCCCCTCCCCCCATGTCCTCCCTGGACACGACTCTAGACCCATCTTGGAGGGGGATTGGCACTTGGGGGGGGGGGGGGTGGAGGGGAGGGGGCAAAATTAATTTGGCTGCAAAGTCATAACCCATCCAGCTCTGGGGCACTGATGGCTTTTGGGGGACCCAGCTCTGGTGGGTGCATGGGCCAGGTCTCACTGTGAGGCTGAAGGGGTCAGGGCAGCACAATGCTGCAATGGGGTGCCCCCCTCTGGCCCCCATACTCTAAACTCACCCCCCTACCACGACTTTGTGCTGTCCCATCCTCCTGGAGGGCATTAGTCTGGCACCCATGGGTGCTCGCGGCACCGGAGAGTTGGGGGTTCTTCGTGGGGGTAGGTGGGAGGTGCTGCCCAGGGTATTGCCACGGGTGGGATGTTCAGGTGGGCAGGGGGCACCACCAGGCCGGTGCCTGGGTGTGGGCACCCCTGGGGTCCAGTGCAACCCCTTCCCATGATGGGGGGGGGGGGGTCAGGCAGCCCCACATCACCAGCCCCACGGTGATGCCACAAGGCCGGGATGGGGCCATGCTCTGGCCCAGTGGGGAGATTGGAGGGTGATGGGTGCCCTGGGCCCCTGTGGGTGCCACGGTGGGACACCCCGGGGCTGGGGCAATGGGGTGCCCCACACTGCAGCCCTCTGGGTCACAGGACCCTCTTCTCATGCCTCGATGGGTGCCCGTGAGTCTCCAGGCAGGTGGAAGAGGGATGCAGGGTGCTGGCTGCCGCTCCTCTGTGCACCCCGAGGAGCCGGGGACACGGTGGGGCTGGTGGGACCCGGGAGGGGGCCAGGGGTCCCGGTGCAGCCCGGACCCCCTGCCCGTCTCCGAGCCGCTGTCCTCCCCCCGCGCCGATATAAATAGTAGCGTCTTCCCGTTCCCTAAATTTCCTCGCTGACGTAGCGCTCACGTCATTGTGTAGGTTGATGCTTTTCTATGAATGAGCCCGAGATCCCCGTTACTACGAGCCCGATCCTATAAAAGCCCCGCGCGCTGCGGACAGCGCAGCTCCGCCACCGGCGCCGGTCCCCGCCGGGAGCCGCGGGGCCCCGGGCCCGGGCAGGGAGGCGCCGGGGCCCGCAGGAGGTAAGGCACCGGCAGGGCTGGCCCCCCAGGTAAGCAGGGACGGATCCCGGTGCGGGGGCGGGAGGGGGCAGCGGGGCACCGGGCGCTGCACCTGCCCGCCCCGGGGACTGGGGGGGAGACATACACGACACGGACCGGGGGACCAGGGCGACGGTGGGGGGGGAGGGGGGGGTGGCTCTGCGGCGGGCGGGGGCGGCGCGGTGCCGCCTGGCGCAGCCCCACGTGCGGGGCCGGGCGGCGGGGGCGGCGGGGCCGGGGGCGGTGCGCGGGGGCGGGCGCTGTGCGCGGAGCCGCCCCGGGGGGGCGCACGGCGGGGCCCGGCCGCCCGCACCTTGCGGGGGTTTGGGGAAGGGGGGGGTGCGGTGAGAGAGAGGGGGAAGCTCATCCGTGTGTGTACCCTCCCTCCCCCCCCCCCCCCACCTCTGCGGGTGACACCGGTCCCCCGCTCCCACCCTCTCCGGATCCATCCCCGACGGGACCCCCTCCCAGCCCCACACGGCGGTGCCGCCGTGCCCAGCACCCCACCACCACCACCTCCACCATCCTCGGGTTCCCCCGCACCCCCGGTGCGGTGCCAGCCCCGCAGCTCGGCGGGGGGGGGGGGGGGGAGGGAGGGGGTCGATCGCCTTCACCCCGGTGCTGCCCGCCCCCCCCCCCCCCCCCCCCCCGGGGGGGCGTCGGAAGAGCGCGGAGACCCCGTCGAGGAGAGCCCGAGTCAGCGCGTCGGCACCTTGGCTCTAGACTGCTTACTGCTGCGTAGGGACAGGACAGTAACAGTCTACAGTCATGGCTACTGAAGCATGACCCACCGCCGGCACCGGCACCGGCACCGGCACCGGCCCCGCCACCGGCACCGGCCCCGGCCCCGCCGCAGCGCCGGGGGAGGGGGGGGGCGGGAGCTGTCCGTGGTGCTGAGCCGTCGGGGAGCGCTCCCCGTCGCGGGGGGAGGTGGGAGGGGGGGAAAGCGGCGGGGGGGGTGTGGGGGGGTGTGTCCCGATGCCCGCCTGATCCCGCTCTCTCTCTTCCCCCCCCCGCAGACACCGAGCCCCCCCACGGCGGATGGGCCCCCCCCCCTCCCCTTCCCGCTGCAGCCCAGGTAGGACGGATCTCCCCACCTCCCGGCGGGGCGGACACGCGTGGGAGGGCGGTGAGCCGGGGGGGGGGGGGGGGACGGGACACGGCGCGGGGAGGATGCTACGGACACACACACACACACCCCCCACCGCCTCAACCCAACACCGGGAGCCCCCCCCCCCGCCCCGCTCCGCGGCAGGGGGTCGGGCGCGCTCGCTGCGGTGGCGGGGCCGCCTCCTCGCCGTCGCCAAGGCACCGGCTGCCCCCCCCGCCCCGTCTCCCCCCCCCCCTCCCCGACGCCGCCCGGGCGACCGTGGCTTTAGATTGTTACTGTGCCGCTGGGGGGGTAACAGTCTACAGCCATGGTCGCCGGGCCCGGCGCACTCGCACCGCGGGCAGCACCGGCCCCCCCACCCCCCGGCGGTACCGGAGGCGGCGGAGGAGGGGGCGGGGGGGGGGGGTCCCGTCGGGGGCGGCCCACCTCCCGGGGCAGTAGGAGTTCACATGCAGGGTGCAGCTCGCCGCACATCAACTCTTACTGTTCGGGGGGGCGGGCGCCGAGAGGCTCTTCCTCGGGCAGCGACAACAGCGGGGACCCCCCCCCTCTCCTTGACCCTCCACCCCATCATATCGTCGTCCGCCCCCCCCGCCCCGCAGGCCCCTCACCTGCCCTCCCGGCGGGACACCGGCGCCGGCTCCGGGGCTGCCCCCGCCGGGATCGTCCCGCCGCATCCGGAAGCGGCTCCCGGAGCGCGTCGGCCGCCGCGGTCCCGTTCCCCCACCCCGTCCCCCCCCCACCGCCGCCGGTGTGCGCGGTGCCACGGCGGGGCGGGGGGGTTGGGAGGGGGGCAGCGGGTCGTTGCCGGGAGCGGAGCGCGGCCCGGCGGCGGGGCTGGCGCGGCGGGAACTGAGCGCGGCCCGAAGGGACGGGACGGGACGGGACGGGACGGGACGGGACGGGGCGGGCGGCGGCCGGGGGCGGTCGCAGGTTGCACAACTCGCCCGGCGCGGCCAGGAGATTCCTGAGAGGCGAAGTCAGAGCGGCCCGGCCTGCCCCGACACCGGGCACCAGGCCCTCGGCAGCCGGCGGCGACCGGTGCCGACCGGGCAGGGCCCCTTGCAAGACGCACCGGGACCCAAAACCTCGGAGACGCGGTGGCGGGGGGTGGTGGGGGGAGGGATGGAAGAGACCCCGGAAGGATGGGAGGGGGGTGCCTAATCCTCTGGAGGTTGGTGCTGTGGACATCGGGGATGGGGGGGGGGGGGGACGACAGGCCCGGGTGGGGTGAGGGTGGCAGCGGCAGGACAGGGACACAGCCTCCAAAGAAGGACCTGCAGCCCAGGGCTGTAGCCCCAGCACAGAGCTCCCAGGGGTGTCCTTGGGCCCCCACTGGTGCCACCTAAACCCGACTAGGTGCTGTGCCAGGCAAGGCTCCCTGCCCACACTCCCCCTCTCCAGAGCAGCCCCTTCAGGAGCACCCACCCATCGGGGTCCTGCACCCAGCAGCTCTGCCCTTGCCCAGATGGACACGGCCACCACCAGGTCCCCAGGGGCCAGCGGGGCCGTGGTGGGGCAGAGCAGCAGCAGGCAGGGAGCTATTGCAGGCACCGGGTCTCTGCCACGTGCTGCCCCGTCTCCTGCCAGTCCCCTTTGCCGCCCGCTGCCGCAGACCTCCAAGAAGGGGATTTTGGATTTTGGGCCACCCCGCCAGCGCCCAGGTAAAGCCGTAGCTGCATTTGGCACAGCGCACCGTGGCCCAGCACAGCCACTGGCCGCAAAAACTACCCTCCACCCCCCAGAAATACCTCCCTGCTCCTGCCCGGGGTGGGCAGCAGCAACAGCAATGCATCGAGGTCCAGGCCACAACGGCATCCATGTCCCTTCCAGGACATTCCCGGGTGAGGGGACACGTCCCATGGCCTTCACCGTGGCCCCTCGGACCCCACGCTCCAGCCCCGGGAAGTTTCCTGCTGCAGTGTTGTTGTTTTGAAGGCCAAATCTCTCCCGCCGACACCCTGGAATTAAGTTTTTCTTCCAGAGTCCTTAAAAATATCCTGGATTTCTGACACTGGGACTCAGCTTCCGACGGTGCGTCCAAGCCACCGGGCCCGGGGCCAGCCATCAGCACTGGGGGAGAGAGGCCGTCCAGCTCCCGTGCTCCTCCTCAGCGTGGAGATGAGGGCAGTGCCGGGGAGGAACACGGTGCCTGCCATGGCCGAGCAGTTCTTTGCCATTTCTAAGGTGGGACGATGCTCAGCAGGGCACAGGCACGGCACAAAACACTGCCGGACCTCGTCCTTGCTCCCGGCACTTCGGTGAGCATCCCTGCGTGCGGCCAGGAGGGTGGGAAGGCTCTTCCCTGGGGACCTCCAGCAGCCGTGACCCCACAGAGCCCCATGGCTGAGGACTAGGCTGTAGCCAGCCCCCCCCAGGGGCTCTCCCCAGCCGGGATTTCTCCGTGTATCCCTGGGAGAGCATGTGGCCCCAAAAACCAGATTCTGTCCGAAGCCTGTGACCCACTCCCAGATTCGCCAAGGGGCACCTGGGACATGCTGGTACCCTGGGAATTTGGAGTGGGCCGGGGGCGCTGAGCCGGTGAGGTGGGTGGGGGGGTGCAGGGAGAGGTGCCCCCCAAAAGGCAGGGCAGCCGCCTGCCCCCCCCTCTCCCCGGCCGCCCGCACGCGCTGCCGTTGCCATCTGACAGCTCTTGGCGAAACGGCCTTTTGTGATTCAGCCGTGTTTATCCCAGCCCGCGGCCCGGCCCAGCGTGGGTTTCCATGGAAAACTTCCATCCAAAACAAGGAGAGAAGGAGCTACAGCGGGAGTGACTCAGCCACAACTGGAAGCTTCTGCGGGTGAAGTGGGGAGGAGGGGGGGTGGGGGGGGCTGTTCCCAATGGCTCGGTCCCACTCCGGCAGAGGGGCATGGGAATGGCCCCCGGCTCTTCCCTGCCCGTGCTGCTGCCTCCTCGCAGGCAGGCTCGGGGAGAACCGTGTTGTCTGTGAAACACATCACCTTCCCCCAGCATCCCCCTCCCTGCGCCGGGCCCCGCTCTTGGGGACAGGGGGAGGAAGAGCGTGAGATGAGTAAGGCTCAAATCCTGGCAAGATCCGCGCCTGGTGCCAGGCTCGGCGGGACATCGCTTTTCTCCAGCGCTGCCCACGGGAGCCGGTGCCCGGCGAGCCCCGCGCGGGCGGCTGGCAGGGTGGGCAGCGGAGGAGGGCCTGAGTCAGCAGCGGCGCAGGGAGAAGGGACGCGGGGAACTGGGGAGGAGGCGGTGGGTGCTTGCGGGGAGGCAGCAGCATCAGCATCAGCAGTGTCTCTGCCCATGCTGGTCCTCTCCCGCCTTCCCTGGGACACCGGGAGAGGGCAGGGGGCTCTGCCCACCCCAGGGGGCAAAGCAAAGCTGTGCCCACAGCAGGCTCCTGGTGAGCACAGCCCCTGGGGCTGCCACTGTGGGCACGCAGGAGGCTCCAACAGCTGCGCTGGGGGGATGGAAAGGGCCCCACTGGGGAGCAGAGGGGTGAAGCCCACCCCTGCCAAAACACCCAGGCTCCCGGTGCCACTGGGTAACGCTGTTGGCCATCCCCAGGTCCCCTGTACCCCAGGCCAGTGTCACAGCTGCTCCCCAGAACCCAGGCTGGCTCCATCGCCCTCCCAGCATCCGCCACACACCGTTTTGGAGGAAAAAAACAACTTCCCCAGGGTAGGGGAAGAGGAAACCCCCCCAGCCACCACGCTGAGCGAGGAAGCAGAACCTCGGTCAGTCTGGTGTCCAGGCTCACCCCTGCAGGCAGGGGATGAGGGCGGCTGCGCCCCAAGAACAGGCCTGGATCGGCGAGGGGTGGGCAGGGGCCGGCACAAAGGCATCTGGCCGGTGAAAAAGCAGGGAGGGGGGGCAGCATTCCTAGGGCAAACACCTCCGGCAGGGACACATGGTGATGCCCACAGGATCCACTTCCCTCCTCCCATCGCACCAGGAGCAGAGCACCTCCTTCCTCCGCTGCTCGCACAGGCGCCCCCCGTGGCTGAGGGGGACGTTTATTTGCTTTTATTAATTTGTTTAAACCTGGTACAGGAGCCACCTGGCAGGAGCCATCTTTTCACACACCCTGGGAAGAGGCGGCAGGTACTGTAGCACCCCCAGCTCGGGTCACCCATCCCTCTACACCCCTCCCCAACCCACCCGACGGAGCTTCCTGCGGGGCCGGCGCCGTTCTGCTCACTCACCGCATGCCTGGGCTCCTTCTCCCTTCACAACACCATCGAGCTGCGGCGGTGGCTCCCCCCCGGCAGCAGGGAGAAGCTGGCCGGTGGCTGCAGGGCCGCAGTGCGGGCTGGTGGTGAGCGGACATGGCTGCAGTGCCTCCTCCGTGCCATCCCACAGAGCCGCTTGGGCTGGGGGGGGGGGGCGAGATGCTGTGCTGGGAGACCACCGCAGTGAGGGGGTAGCTCTACGATAATTAAACAGCTAACGAACGGGCGGGCTGGGGAAGTGCTGTCTGCCGCCACCGAGGGCTGAGGTGGGGGGAGCGGCGGAGACAAAGGCCCTGCTGCTTTGTCACGGCTGGCTGCCGCCTTCGGCCTCACTCCCTGGAGCACGCAGCCCCAAGCTGCATCCCTCCCCCAAAAAAAACAGCCTTGAGTGTCCCCGATGTGGTGACAGACACCTGATGCCTTCACATCACAGCAGCACAGAGGTGACACAGCTCACCCGGTGCCACTCTGCAAGGTGGCAAAGCCACCCAAGCCCTGTCAGCCCCCCAGGAGTGAGGCCAGCCCGGGGCTGGGCTGCAGGGAAACCAGCCGCATCCTCCCACCGTCGCCACTGTCAGTAACCGGCAACAAACCAGAGGGTAAAACGCACAGGCGTGGGAACCACTCGCTTCTGCCACGTTGGTTTTAACCCACAGCATCTCCCAGGCCTGTTCCTGGCTGAGCAAACACGAAGTGCTTGTCCCCTGTCCCCACTCCTGCCCCACGGTGTCCTCCATCTCTCACAGCACCCACACTGCACTGCCCTGCTGCTCCCTAGATCCCACTGCTGCGCGAGCAGGGGACAAATCGAGAAGTTTCACCCTATTTCTCTCTTGTACCAACCATCTTGCGCTGCACCCCAAGGAAAGCCGTGGTTAGAGAAGCCCTGCGAGCACAGCACCTCCAGGCTGCAGAGCAGAGAGCCTGACCTGCCCCGGCAGCAGCCAAGCAGGATGCCTCCAATTACAATGACAATAAAGATTTCCGTGTGCTTCTCAAAAACATCAGAGCCAAAAAATGTAGTGACAATTTTTTCTTGTTCACAAAGGCACTTTGTACACAGGAAGATAGAGAAGTCTCCCAACACACGCACGCTGAACCAGCAGACATTTAATTCCTGAAGCGAACACCAGCCCTGGGCGCTGCCAGGGATGAGAGGATTTTCTAGGCCCAGACCAGCTGGAAGGTTGGTTCAACAGCTTTCACCAGCAATAATAAAACACACAAACCTTTGGGGTACAACCACTGCAGGGGCTGTGTGCTCTGCATACGCTTCCTGTGGCTGAGCTGACGGACCCTGATATTGAACAGCTATTCAAGTCTCTGAAAGCACCTCACACAGAGCAGTGTCACCCTCCTGTCCTCAAACCCCTCACCCTCAAACCCCCACACTCACGTACACAACGAAGCTGCAAAACAAGGAAAGGGAGTTAACGAAGAGCCATTTAGCCTGGCCCTGGGTTGACACTGCACAGTCAGGTGATGAGGGCTCTCTGGCCCCTCTGGAGAGCATGGAAACACAGGGATGTTTCACCAAGATGGCAGGCTGTACACGGCTCGCTGGAGCCCCATTTATTACAGAGACTGTTATCAAACAGCCCCAGCCCCCAGCGGCTCAGCCTGGCCCTGTCCGGGGTGGAATCGGTCCAAAAAGTCCAGGTAGGCCTTCTTCTGGGGCGCAGCCGCAGGGACAAAGTGCCCGCCGGGGTGGGTGAGGACAACAGGCTCCACGAAGTGCTGGGCCAGCTCCCTGCTGAGGGGAGCAGCGATGACGCCGTCAGCATCGCCCACGACATGCAGCGTGGGCAGGGCGATGGGCTCCCGGTAGAAGTGGCTGTGGGCCGGGGAGCGGCTGGCGAAGCCGGCCACCAGGATGGCGAAAGCCACGGGGAAGCGGGGGTCACCGCGGGCCCGCAGGGCACACACCATTGCGGCCAGCGCCGCACCCTGGCTGAAGCCCAGCAGCCCGTCGAAGGGCCCGTGCTCCGCCAGCGCTGCCGCCACTCCTGACAGCGACTCCTCAAGCCCCGCCGGCGCCGCCGCCACTTCCCCCGCATCAAAGGTGTCGGGCCCGGAAAACCACCAGCCGCGGGGGGGGTCGTCCCCGTCGTCGTCATCATCGCCGCCGCCGGACACGAGGTGCGGGGCGTTGACGGCCACCAGCTCTGCACGGCCACGCAGGGCCTTGCGCAGCGCGCCGGTGCGCTGGCGAAAGCGGCGCTCGCTCTGCCGGTAGCCGTGCAGGCCCAGCAACCGCAGCGGCCGCCCCTCCGACATGGCTCCGGCCGCCACCGGAAGTGGAGAGCGTCGCTTCCGGCTGACACCCCCCCCCGCCCCCTTCCCGCCGAAACACAGCGCGCTCATTGGACGGCGCGGCCAGCGGGGCGGTGCCGCTCCGGGCTGAGCGCCAGCGCGCCCCCTGGCGGCGGGAGGCCGCGGAGCGGGGAGTGGTGCCGGGGGCGGGACGGGGCGTCCCCGGGGGGACGGGACGGAACGGGACGGGACACCCGGTGCCATCGGGAGCTGTCGGGGACACAGCCTGCGGCACAGCCTGGCCTTGCTGGGAGCCGGTCCGGGGCTGGCAGGCAGCAGAGTTGCCAAGGCACAGGGGTGCGTTCCCATCCATCCCAGCACCGGGAGGCCCCGGTGGTCCTTACCCTTGCGGGGTGAGGGGGGATGGTGCCCCCACCCGTGTCCCCGCCGGGTCCCGGAGCATGGTGGCAGCAGGACGGGGTACAGGCTGCACTCAGGAGGCTGCCGTGCCCCCGGTGCTCAGTCTCTCCTTGCCCTCTGCCGGGGTGGGGGGCGCAGGAGGCGTCACCTGCAGCAGAGAGGTGTGGGGGGGCTCAGTATGGGGATCACAGCCCCGCCTGACCTGTGATAAGTCTGCCCGTGCTCAGCCCACAGCATGGCTGGGGGGTCCCCCCTCCCGGGGGGGCCGTGGGGCCAGGCAGGTGCTCGCCCCGGCAAGGACTGTGGGGTGCTCACGTGTCATCCCCCCCCCGCCGCGGGGCTGGCACCAGCCCTGTTACCGTTCATCGGGAACAAAGCCACAGGGTGGCGCTTTGGGCACGCGGCACCGTACGGCACTGGGAGCTCAACCCGAGCCAACGCTCCCATTGCCTATCCCCACCACCCCACATGGCCACCGAGCAGGAAAGGACGGAGTGGGGTACCCCAGTGACACCCCACTGCCCCGGGACACACTGCCCACCTGAGCCGGCCGGCCGTGGCGCGGGGGCTGCATGCCGGTGTGGTTCACCGTCCAGGGCCCCAGGGACTGGCTGGCGTAGAAGTCCATGGGGTATGGCTGCTGCCACTCAATGTCCCGGAGAGCCACCGCGGCCTGCGGAGGGGACAAGGAGCTGAAGCCGGTGGAAGCTCATGGCACCGGGAATCCCACTGGTTTCACAAGAGATTGGAAATCCCAGCAGACACAGATAGGGAGAGGAGGGGACGCTGCCTGACCGCAGGGATGTCGCCATCCTGGCAGATCACAGCCCCACAGCTCTACGGGAAGCTCTGGGGTATCACCCCACACCAGGGCTGGTCCCCCCAAAACAGGAGGAGGGTGCTCACCTCATAGGGCGTCAGCAGCGGCTTGCTGAAGGCTTCTCCCCAGTCGATGGAGAGCCGGGGACAGGCGACCTGCACCCACCTGGAAGGGAAAAACGTGGCGACGGATGGGGAGGAGCACTTTGGGAAGAACAAGCTGCAATGAAGCCCCCCAGCAGTCCCCTGGGAAGGAAGCGAAGCAGGCAGGGAGCAAGGTCTCCACTGTGCCGAAGCCACCCTGCCAAGGACAGCCATGTCCCCTCCCTTCCCCATGGGCACAGCACGCACAGGGGTGCATAGCGCCAGCCCAGGTGACAACAGGACAGATGAGACAGTTTCCAGCAGGAACTGGAGATCTGGACGGAGATGGGGCACCCTGGGGTGTGGCGGGCAAGCGAGGGGTCAGCAGCACTCACGCGTCCACCTCAGGGAAGAGGCGCAGCTTGCTGGGGAAGATCTCAGACAGCAGCACCCGCACAAAGGGCCGGCCCAGGGCACGCAGACGCGACTCCAGGTGCTGCAGGGGAAAAGGCACCGGGGGGTTTGGGGGAGTCCAAATAGATGCCCTCTACAAGCTCTGCCCATAGCCCCTTCCCAGCTACCAGACCCTCTGTGGGTCCCATCTCTGCCCCACAGCCATGTCCCCATCCCAAGTGCAGTGATGGGGACTGTGGCCATGGCTCCAGCTTGAGCCTGGCTCTCCGCAGCACGTGCCTCCGCCTAATGAAGTAATTACCGCTCAATGACAACAATCTGTTCTCGTTAGCGGCTGCCTTCCCTGGGACGCCCGCCTGCCACAGGCTGGCCACAGCCAGAGGCTGCAGGATGAGGAGAGGAGCCCAGGAGGGGCCAGGGACGTCCTTGTCCCCCAGCTCCCTGGGGCCACAACGGGACAGTGGCTGCTGGGATCTCACCTCCCTGCTGTGCCCACTGGTCCCTGCTCTGCCCCAAATCTCACCTGCAGCACCCCCAAAATTTCCAGGTGTGAGTGGGGCTGCTTTACTGGGGGAACCCCACTTCCATCGCGGTCTGGCTCCCCTCGCCCAGCCAGGGTGCGGAAAGTGCCAGTGCAGCAGCTGAGCAGGGATGGTGAACCCGATCGGAAGTTCATCCAATTAAAACAAACCCAGGGAATTAACTGCCGAGCTGCCCGTGCCGGGGGGGGTCTCTGAGGCTGGCCAGCTCTCCCCAGAAAGAGACAGGTTTAATAAGCCCTTGTCCAGCCTCCCTCATCCGCTGCTAATTGCCCTACCCACTCAGCCTGGGGGCACGCAGAGCCCGGCCAGTGGCAACCGATGGGCTGCCAGCGGTGCCCGGTCCACCCTTGCCCTGGCAGCGAGGCCACTGGACCGATGGGGCCATCGCTCACCAGTCCTTCCCCCAACCCAGGAGCATGGCCCCCCGCCCAGGCAGGGGCTGGTACCTGCAGGATGCTGGGGGAGCCCTGACGCCCCAATGTGCCCAAGATGAGTCCCCAGCAGCGGGCACTGGCAGCAGCGTGGATGGCGTCCTGCCGAGCACGGTGCATGCGGTCATGGCCGTAGTGCTCCTGGGAGAAGACCTTGCTGTAGGGATCGTATCTGCAAAAAAGAGCCAGGCTCACACACACCCCATCATCCTGCCCCTCCCTCATTAGCACTAATTGCCTCCCACAGCAGCTCTCCCCCCCACCCCATGGCCAACACAGGCCCCAGCGGGCTCATCAGGGCACAGAGAGGGGACAAGGATGGGGTCCCCACCGCAGCCCCCCAACACCTGGCACAGTCTGGGCCATGCGCCCAGCTCCACGCTCAGCTCCCCTCTGTCCCGGCTCATCAATTATGAAGAAATCTTTGATTTGTTGCTTTGTTTGACGAGGAGAATTTTAATCAAATCCCGCTCGGGTTTCGGCAGCTTCCCCAGCGCTATAAACCTGACGCGCGCCTCCCGTTAGTAACAAACGACCTACTAAGAAATTCAGATTTCGCCAAATGGGCCCAGCCTTTCGCTCTTGATATTTCATCTGCTTTCAGCGGCCTCATCATAGAGCTTTATGGCCTCTGCCTGCAGCAGCCGGGCTTTAATGGCTGCACCTCCACGAGCTTTCACAGGTACTTGTCAAAATGTTTATATTCAGCCGGAGTAAATGGCTGGCGTTCGTCTCCCCGCCGCACCTCTTCACCCACCCCCTGGCCCCTTGCCTGCCTGCTCCCGCTGCAGGCAGCTGCCTGCCCAGCCCCGGGGTGGGGGGTGCTCTGGGGGCGCATGGTGGTCCCCAGCGGTCTGGGGTGCTCTCCACTATGGTGTTGTTGGGGAGCAGAGTGGGTGCCCACGGGCTGCCCGTACTTACAGGCAGGTTCTTCCCACACCACCCCCCCCCGGAATTTTCTGTACCTGTAGGCAGGTATCCCGGGGTTGGCGATCATGATGGACTCCAGGTGGAAGCGCCCATCGCCCAAATACCTGCCAAGAGGAAAGGGAGAGCTACGGCACGTGGCAAATGGCAGTGCCCTTCCATGTGCCCACTGGTTTCCAAGACGCAGAGAATGCGAGCTTCCATGCCAGGACCCAAGGCCAGCGGGCAAAGCTGGGGCCCCCCAGCCCTGTGCAGCCCCCCAGGCACACCCAGGAGGGAGAGGCAGTCACACTCGGGGTGAGGAGGGATGCCCACGCCAGCATGGGGCAGCTGGGAGCTGCTCCATCTGAACGTCTGGTTCTAGACGTTGCTGCTTCCATTTCTAATCGGATTTCAAGTCAGCAATTACATTTCAAAGCCTTTCATTCAGCTGCCCTAATGGAGTGAGGGCTCGGAAAATGAATTCAGACTTAAAACTTGACTAGATTTTGCCCTTAATTGGAGAATGACATTTTGGGAGATCAAAGCTAATTTGTCTGCAAAAGTTAGCCCCAGAGACGGGCAAAAGAGAAAATAATAACGCGGGGAGGACGCAGGTACACCGGCTGCGTGCACCTGCACGGGCGGCCGGTCGGTACCACACCACAGCTCCTCCAGCAGCGGGAAGGACTCACTCTCGCCGATGTGGTGCCAGCCCGGCCGCCCCTGCCTGCTCCTGATGCCCTTGAGGAGAGATGGAAAGCAGCACCTCTTCGCTGGTCCCAGTGCGAAGCTGGAGCCCCCATCGCCACCCTGTCCCGGCAACTGCGAGCCCAGCTCCCCACACAAACATGCTGGGAAAGGTGCCAGCGCTGTTGGCTCCCAGCAGGGCAGGCAAGAAAGGGCTTGGTGGGGTCTGAACCTGTACCCAGGTTCCCCAGCTCCCCCCAAGGGTGGGGTCCTTGTATTTATTTATTCTGCAGCGCACTGTATTCACAGTACATTAAGCATTTCCATTACCTAAAATAATTAGGTGATAGGAAGCGAAGTGCTCCCTCTAATTTGCTGTCCTTAAATAAAATTAATGTTGCTGTGATGTTGGGCCCCGGCCATTTGTCTTTTCCAATTATCCACCCGCCCTTCCATCTATTATCTATTCTGATATACGACTCAATTATTTCCTCTGCGCTACGAGCACACGCCACCCCGAGCAGTGCAGGGAGCTGGAGATGGCCCATCCCAGCCTGTGGACGTCCCCATGCCACCCCCCAGCACCACCCCACAGCTGGGCAGGGGGTACAGGCAAGGCTGGCAGCCTGAGGCATGCAGGAGGGTCCTGGAGGACCTCAGGTACTTACACGATGGCATCCGTGTCCTGGGTGAGCTTGGGTGACGTGCAGCCCAGGATCTCCCCTGGGGACAGCGGCTTGCACTGAGGCACACACACCTTGTACTGGGAGCGCAGCTCCTGTGACGCTGCCTGCAGGAGACATGGGGTTAGTTGGCCAGCAGGGACAGGCCATGGCACAGAGCGTGGCCAAGGCTGATGATCCCCGGCACTGCTGGGGACCCTGGGGTCCCAGCTCCATGGGGTACAAGTGGCAATGGCTGTGCTGTTGTGTCACAGGACAGTGGCAGCGGAGGGGGCTGGTCTGCTCAGGGTGGCACCGTCACGGAGGGTAACCGGCCCGCACAGCGGAGATGTTCAGCGAGGCTCAGCCAACATATCAATTAAAAGACAAGGGAAAACGCTTAACGCTTCGATAGCCCCGTGTTTAGATAGACATGGCTCAAGAGGCTCATTCATCTCCTCCCGTCCTGCCCAGCCGGCCGTTCAGGGGCAGACAGACAGACCCGCCGGAGCTTCCCCTGCCGCTGCCGGCACTGCATCAAAATGCCAAGTGCTCCACCGCCTGCCCTGACATTTACAGAGCAGCTCCCGGGGGAGCCAGGGAGGGGTGCCGCCATGAAACATTGATCAGAGTTATTATAAAGTACTTGATCAACATTACGGCAGCAGCATATTATCGCAGCGACTCGTCAGAGGGGAACCGTCACCACCAGCACCCCAGGGCAGATGCTCCAGCCCTGGAACAGGGTCAGGGAGGGATTGAGCCAAGGCCAAGGCTGGGGGAGGCACAAGCCCCATCCCACGCCCCACTGCTGGGTGTTCCCCCATCTCACCTGCACTGTGGAGACGAACTGGATGGTGCTGACGAGGGCCAGGGAGGTGCCTGCTGCAAAGTTGAAGCGAATGGTCTCAAGGAAATGGGATGTGTCAATCTTGATGTCCACGAACACGTAGAGCATCTTCAGCCCCTGTGTGGCGTCAATGGGAACTGGCGAGAGGAAGAGAGAGGGTGTGAGTGCAGGGTACGCCCTGGGTCCTGGTGAGGTCCCAGCGGGGGATAAAGCATGTTGGCAGAGCTGCCTGTGCTCCAGCCACCCTGGTGTGGGCAGGCCAGGCTGTGGGCTGTGCCACCCCTCTGTCCACACTGGCACCCCAGGCAGGGGGTGCAGATGGGAGCCGCGGAGAGCACCCGCTCATTTCTCTCCAGATAATGGCAGCCTGGGGAATCAATGAACACAAATCTAATTACCCCCGGTGCTAAGAAGCCTGTGTCACTACGATTAAGTGAATAATTAAAGTACACAGAGTCCACATCGATCCACAGCTCCACGTTCACTTCCCATTTTGGTGCTCTTCACCTGATCACAATTAAGTGCAAATTACTCCCTCCCGTGGGGCACGTGGGGCCAGGAGGGAGAGGGCAAAGCGCCTGTGTGTGGCACCAGGATGTGCCCTGTCATTGGCCACAGGGCTCCCTGCGAAGGTGGCTGCACTAAGCCGGTGCACTAAGCACCCTGGGCAGCCCAAAAGGAGCCCAGCACCCTGCAGGCACCCTGATGTGCCCCACAACCCATCCAACCTGGTGCAGGCAGGGACCACGTGGCCATGGGCCACGGATGGCAGCAAGGCTGGTGACAAGCAGCCTGGAAGCGTCTGCCTGTCCCTGCGGGGAGCAGCTCCAGAAGATGTGACCCCCATCTCCCAGAGCATCCTGGCTCTTAAACCAGTGTGCTCCCAAGCACCAGTGGATACGTCCCCTTGTTCCCCTTCCCGCTGTTCATTCATGTAATAGCAGGCTACAAACCAGAGGTTTTATACACCCTGTTCCAGTGGTGCCCATAACCCTCCTTCCATAACAAAGCACCTAGCACAGATATTTATCACCACAAACGCTCATGCCGATGTGGCTTTCGGGACAGAGTTCTCCACTGGAGAGTCAGTATTTCATACGGAGCCTGACGCAATTCTTCAAACCCATTTATACGGCCCCATAAACATCCAGGAGGGCCGCCGGGTGCCGGGAGCGCGGAGGCGGCAGGGATGCACGTGCCTGCCGCTCGCTACGGCAATTCTTCCGATCCACCTTAAAACCCAGAGCGTCTTATTGTTATTTTTGGGCTGATTCCATCCTGGGTGGACTTCAAAGTTAGCAGCATCTGGGACAGCAGCGCAGTTTCCATGGCAACTGGATCCAGAGTACCGTCCGCCTGGGGAGCACACAGCCTCCTCCTCCCTTCCCCGCCCAGCCTGTGCTGCACCCGCAAAGCTGCCTTCCCTGGCCCCACACCGGCCCCGGGGTGAGCAGGACACCCAGGCCATTTGCTCCCCTCCGTTGTTGCTCCCGAATTCCCCCCAAAACCCACCGCTGTGGGGTGAGGGGTGAGAGCAGATCTATCCCCATCGGTGGCTCCTGGGCAAGTGGGGTCCTGCCAAGCCATGGTCCCGTTGCTCAGCTCTTGGGCACAGGGGCACGATTTTGGGTGCTGCAGTGGTGCGTGGCTGAGCGGGACGAGCACGCCCTGCTGCCCCCAAAATCCTGCCCCCAGGCAGCCGCTCAGCCAGCCTGGCCCCATCCAAAGCCTGCAACTGAGGCTGTAGAACAGAAATCCCTTTGGGAAGGGATTAGCCCTTGGCACTAAGTCTCCGAGCTGGCATCAAGCGGGGCGGGAGCTGCTCAGCACAGCACGGCAGCAGCAGCACAGCCTCTGCAGTGCCATGCATGGCTGCCTCGGCAGCGCCCCAGGGCCGAGTGTCACCTACTCAGGCAGCTGTGTCCGTAGTGCACCAAGAAGTCAGCGCCCAGGGCCCGGGCCGTGTAGTCATCCACGCAGCACGCCCCGTAGGTCACGTCGCCCATCACCACCGCCTCTGCGTCAGTGAACCTGTGGGGAGGCACAACGGTGAGGGTGACGGCTGGCTGCTGTCCCCGCAGCCCACATCCTGCCCCCCAGCTCTGTGGCACGCCACTACCGGGGGACCCCGCGCTGCCATTTAGCCCTTCGCCACGCGCCAAAGAGGACGAGCACTGGCTACTCTCCGAGATGTCAACATGATTAAGCTGGAGAGCGGTAATCCGCCTCTTCAATTGGGTAAAGCTGTTTGCAATTCAGCGGATTATCTGCTCATCAAACAATACGCTGCCAGCTTCCTAATGCTCCAGCGGGGAGAGCAGCAGAGGGAGACCCGGCGCAGCGTGATGCCACTGCTCCTTCCAGCCAGTTCCAAGGACCAGAGCCACCAGGACGGGCCTGGCATCCCCAGACGCACCAGCCAGACTGGCTGAGCCACCATACCCCCATGCCCGGGCACCGTGTGAGCCGGTGCACCCCAGCCCACACCCAGCTGTGTCACCCACGGGTGCCAGTTTGGCCAAGCTGGGTGTGTTCCAGGAGCAGTTGGTGCTTAGGTGGCATTTGGCAAGGGAAATGCTGATGCTGTCCCATATCCCTGCTCCGTCATCCCAGCGCTCCAGCGCAAGCCCACCTAGCACCTGCCAGCCAGCAGAGTGGCACACACCGGCAAAGCCGGGGCTCTGGCATGATTTAAAGGTGCCACCTTTGTGGGTACTTTATTGCACCATTTCAGGGGATTATTAGCTTGGCCGCCTTCCCGGTGAGCTGCCGTAGTAGTTTACGGATAAAAGCAGGTATCGCGATGACAAAGCCCTGCGCCTGGAGGGGCTGCTTAAACCAGATGCTAATTCCTTATTTATGTGGAGGTCAAGCCAGTGGCGGGAGCTCAGTGCCAGTGGGGGGAGCTCAGTGCCAGTGGGGTCCCCCCTGCTGCTGGCATGGGGGTGGGGTGAAGAGGCTGGGGGCCCCGGCACAGTGTCACCCCCCACTGGGTGCTGGCTGGGGGCCAGGGTCCCGCACACTCCCCCCTGAGCGCCAGGCAGGGAGCGTTACGTCGGTGGCAAGAATAGAAATGGTGGGCAGAGCTGGGCAGATGGCAGAAGGTGGAGAAATGGTGGAGCGTGCTGAATATTAACAGCCCCGGCCCATCCGTCAGCGCCCGGGGAGGGGGACAGGGGAGCAGCTCAGCTGGAGCATCCCCAGAGAGGGGGCAAAGTCATCCCCACCTCCCACATCCAGCCCGGGTATCTACCGCTCCTCGCGGTGTCCCAAGGGCTGGGGACATGGTTGGGGACCATCAGAAGATGGACCAGATCCCTGCTAGCACCCAAATCCTGTGGTCCCTTGCTGCCAGCGTGGTCTGGACGGGAGGACGGCTCCTCCACTGCTTGCACGGCTGCCCCATAGGGCTGGGGGCTGCCAGTGAAGGTTCGAGAAGGCTCTTCCCCACCCCCCAGGCCTCCAGCCCCCTCCTCTAATGAGAGGTGATGAGATGAACATGAATCAGACTCCACACATCTCAGCAAAAGTGGAAAATTATTCAGCTCCTTAAGATTCAGGACGGGGAGGTCTGACTCAGAGCGGCAGCCAGCGCCGCTTAATTTTTTATAGATTAAAATGTATGCAAATTGGCCCAAACCCCAGAGAAAGTCCCTGGGGGTGAAGAGCAAGAAAGTGAAATAGCAACGGCGGAGGGAGGGGGGCAGAGGCTGGCAGAGGTGCCCGTGGCCCCTGCCCGGTGTGCAGGGCTGTAGCTGGCAGTACATTGCTACCGGCCCATGGGCAGGGAGAGAGCGGGCTGAGCCCTACCCTGGCCACAAGGAACCATTCCGCTCCGGCTGCAGGGAGCAGAGCCACAGCCGAGCAAGGAGCAGAGAGGCCACAGAACGATGCCTGGTGAGGAGAGAGCCCAGTGGTGCTGCCATTGTGGCTGGCGAGGCTGGAAGGGTGCTGGCAGCCCGGCAGCGCTGGCAGGAGAGGCACAGAGGCACCAGGACGGCACGCACCGGGGTCACCCGCGCCGGCTGGGCTGGACGGTTGAGCAGAGCAGCAATCGTCTCCCGAGACAAATCAAAGGCAAGCACCGGGGCCTCCCCTTGATGTTTTAATCAGTTCGGTGTCGCCAGAGCCTTTCATCAAACTACAGAGGAAGGAAACGTCAATTAGCAGCCACCTGCCTCCGACGTGGGCCGGGGAGCTGCTCGCCAACCAGACCGGACCGGGATGCAGGCGAGGGGCAGCCAAGGGAACGTCCTTGCGGGTGTTTTGTGTCCCAGCAACTCATCACAGCGGCGGACGGGTCCCAGCGGCGTGCTGGCAGGGAGGATGCGGTGACGGGGCTGTCCCCACCCAGCGCCGAGCCGCTCACTACAGCTGGGAGCTCATGAATATTGAACACGTGGGGAGGGTTATTCATCTTTTATGTCCCGTAAACCCCAGCTCATTCTGAAAAACCGCCCGGCCTTAGCATTTTTCTCATCTCCCCCTAATTCATTATCTCCTCTTTTAAACAGATGGCTCCCGAAATCCCATTTATAAAGCGCCATGCTCAGCACTGGCAGGATGCACACCAGGGCAGGCCAGGTCCCAGCCCCGATCCCAACTGCCAGGATGGCACCCCTGGACCCTCCCAGCCCCGCTCTTTCCTGGCCAGTGTGGGACAGAGGCGACAGCAACCCAGGGACAAGTTTGGAGGCTGAAAACACTGGGACAGACAGGCACACGCGGGGCCAGCATGTCCCCAAGCACAGGGCGGCCTCTCCTTGCCACCCAAGCACCGACGCTGGGCTGAAGTGGCCCCGATTTATCCCGGCCCCTCGACAAATAAATGAGAGCACTTGCTGCTGGCAGGAGCGTGGGGTCCCCTGACACCATGGCAGCGTGTGAATGATACTGTGCTGGTCCTCAATCCATGCAGCAGAGCCACTTTCCCCAGCAGAGAGGAGTCCTCAGCCCTAGCGCATCCCCCATGCCCGGATCCAGCAGCCCTTGGTGGGGAGGGGACTGCGGGGACTGGGCTGAGAGTGGCCGGTCCTGTCACCACAGGGCTGCTGGAGGATGGAGCCAGCACTGAGAGGCTGGGGCACCCATGTGTCCCAGCTGGGGATGGGGACATGGAGCAGGCTGCTCCTTGCTTCACAGTCACCTGCCTCGCCTGCGCATGGCCCTTCACAGCACGGTCACACTCTGGCATAGTGTCACCTCCCTTCTGGGAAATGCCTGGGGATAAGCAAGAGGGTTATGTCCTGCAAATACCCCACACCCTGTCCCCTGGGACAAAGGCAGAACCCCACCATCACCCCACAAACCCTACACCCACTGCCTGCCCTGCGGCACCCAAGCCCAGCCCATGCCAGGGAGAGGTGCCAGCGGGTGCTGCTGTCCCAGGGCAGGCGTAGGGGCTGAGAGCAGCCCCGGCTGAGAACAATGTGCTTAATTAGCAGAGAAGCCCATCACCAAGCCCCATTACCAGACTCCCAACTTCATTAGCACAGGAAGGCTGCACATAATTAAAATAATGAGTTTGCAATTTTACTGCAAACGGCACTGGAAGAGCCCCACTGCAGCTGGGCAATCACTGCGGCACGGGGTCCCGCAGAGCATCTGCAAGTGGGTCAGGGCGAGGAGAGGTGTGTCCCCCCACAGCCCCCTCCAAGAGCAGCCATCTTTGGATGGGTCCCCTCCCCTGAGGGGACCTCCCCCTCTGTCCTCAAAGGGGGTGCCAGGGCCAACCCCGTCCTTCCAGAGGGCACGTCCCAGAAGCACCCCAGCTTTGCTGGCCTTGCAGCTGCAAAAAAACCCCAAAGTAAGGCAAACCAAGGGCCCAGAGCATGGTGGTGGCAAAGCCACCACAGCCATCCTGTGCCCAGATGGTGCCTGTCCCCTCTTCCCCATGGCCCGGCCACGGTGCTGCCCATCACTGCCAGCTCCCTGGGCTCCGCAGGGACACGAGGAGGTGGCACGGGGCACGTGGTGATGGGCACTGCACCTGTGCTGGCACGTCCCAGCCCTGGGATGTGACAGCCCTAGAGACCCCACACACTCCCCCCTGCCTAGTTCTCCCCACACCATCACCGCCCGGGCTGAGGTTTTAAACATCTCCAATGAAGTGAGAACTTCATTCTCCCTAATGATGCTGTTGTGTGGTTAATGATGGTGATTAAATTCCCCTGCACAGCGTGCTGCACCGTGCTGCCAGCGCCTCCGGGTTGCGCTTAGAGGACAAGGGGAGAAGGGACGGCAGCGCTATGGCACTGTGCAGCTGATGCCAGATCCTGACCTGTTTTAGCGTCCCAGGATGGCCCTTTGGGACCTCCAGGTGATGCTGCCAGTTTTGCCATGGCACTCAGTGCCACACTGCTCAGTGGCACATCACAAACCTGCCTGGCCAGAGGACCTGTTGCCCTCGTCCTGCCCACCCGCCAGCCCCAGAGGGGACAGCCTTCATGGCACTAGCAGTGGCCATAGTGGGGCATTTCAAACCATGCCAGAGCTGCTGGGCTGTCTGCACGATGTTTAACTCCTTACTGCTCAACCAGAGATGATTCAAGACCCCCTGTCACTCTGAAATGTCCTCGTGTGCTGCTGGGCGCACTGTGGCACGGTCACCGGGATGCTCTGCACACCCCCAGCACTGCCTCGCAGGGATGCTCAAAAGCCATCGGGCTGTTGGGAGGTGCCAAGGCCGTGGCAGGGCTGCCTGTGTGGGTGTCAGGATGCCCCTGGACCGCCCCCCCCCCCATCGCCCGTCCCCGCTGCCGAGCCACGGCTTATTAGCAGGAACCACTCGCCCCGTCGCGGCGCAGGGAGACGGAGGGATTAGCAGCTGCGAAGGCTGACAGCCGACTTTATTAACAAGGAATCAAAAGCCCAGCTGAGAGCCCAGCTGATCCGTCTGTTCCAGCCCCGGCGGGGGGAGAGGAGGGGTCTGCTCCCGGACAAACCCCTCCCCACCAAGCCGTTGGCGCAGGGGGCACCGCTGCCACCTCCCTGACATGACAGCGGGTGGGTTGGGGGCCTGCCCCCCTCCCCGAACCCCGGTCCGAGCTCCCCCCACGCTCCTCTCCACGCTGCCGCCCCCCAGCACGAGTTACCCTCTGCCGAATTACATCAGCCGTGACAAATGGAGCCAATTTGGAAGGTGCCGCGAGAGTGTCGTGATGCGGTGTCGGCAGCCCGCCGCCCCGCCAGCTCAGCCGACCCTGGCCCCGCTGCCCCCCCCCCCCCCCCCCCCCCCCCCGCGCAGGTTCAATAATGACAAACCTATTAACGCTAATTAACTGGGCCTCACGCCGGTCAATGCTGTAAGTGCACTCTTGATTTCAAAGGCTCCAGGCTAAGTACCCCACCGGCCTTTCCGGAGGCAGCGGCAGTGACACTTTGGCTACATCTTCATCCCTGCAGCCCCTTGGGGCCCAGTGAGCACCAGTGCAACACTGGGGAGCCCGGATGAGGTTCTGGGGGGTCCTCACCCTGCAGCCCCCTGCTTGCCCCCACCAGGGCTCCCCAGGGGCCTGCTCACTCTCACATTGCAGTGGAGGAGAGAGTGACATCACCATCCCCCTGCACCGGGACAGAGAGACCCACAGACAGCACCACATCCTCCCCAGGCTGTCTGTGCTGTGGTGAAGGAAAGCCACGTCCCCTCTCCCTGCCTTCCCCAGCACTGCCAGGCCACGGTACAAATATTGTATTAAAAAGCAGCTCCAGCAGAAGGAATAAATATTCCGGCTGAGTGGCAGCAGACTCTGCTCCGGTGAAGCCAGAACACACAGTGATGGGCATCATCACCCCAGGAGCACCAGCCCCAGGCACAGTTCTACAGCCATTACCAGAACATGCAGGGGACAGGGAGCTCACTGGCACCCCCAAATCCCAACTTCCACCATCAAGAAGGTGACAGGAGGCTCCAGGGAATGGGTAGGCAGAGGGGCTGCTCGCTGAGCAATGCCCCACCCCACCCTGTTGGCACAGGTACCCCCAGTATACTCATCCCTTGAGTCCCCTCTGTCCCCAGTGGGAAGGGGACAGGCTACCCCAGGGCCAACAGTATCCCGAGCCCCTGTTCCCAGCCTGGCCATGGCAGCCACCGCTGGAGCACATGGCTGCAGCGATTCCCGTCACGTCGGAGGCTCGTCCGGCCCCAGCGCCGGGTGAGGAGGGCCAGCAGGAGCGGCGGCCGAGCCACGATTCCACATTAATGCCAGCGATGAATATTAATAGCAGGAAGAGGCAGGCACTAACGAGGCCACCTGCCGATTCACACCTCACTTATGGCAATGTGACCGGGTCCCAAGCGTGTCCCTGGGAGACCGGGGACAGGGCTGGGCACACTCCTGCCCACAGCCACAATCCTCCAGCCAGCAGTGCTGGTGCCCAGCATGGCCATGTCCTCAGCCAGAATCACAGATGGCACCCAGGGCTCCCAGCAAGGGACCGGCAGTGGGGTGTCTCTGGGTGCTGTGCAGTGGCAGCAAGGGAAGGATACGGCCTTCCTGCTCGGCCTCAAATCCATCCCCCATCCAACCTCCAGCCCACTGGTGCTGCCACGTCACTGCTCTCGGCCAGGCACCTCTCCCCACGCAGCACCCGTCTCCCACCACCCATCTCCCACCAGCACCCCCAGCCCCAGCACCCAGCACCCCCCATCAGCCCTGCGGAGCACCCCTGGCAAGGAGGGTGAGTCCAGTGGGGATGCCAGCACCCCAGCATCCACCGGGAAGTGGGGCTTAAGGTTTCATTCAGATAAAAGAGCCCCTTAATCCGCTGCCTTTGAAGTCGGAGACATGAAAGCGGCTGGGTGCCAAAGCCAGAGAGGAGGCAGCTCCGCTTAAAGGGACAAGCCCACGCGGAGCCGCCCGCACTCACACCCGTCCTCTCTGCCCCCCGCACCCGTCCCACACCCACCTTCCCACCGCACCCTCGCCCAGCCCCGGCGTGGGGCTGCCGCGGTCCCACAAGGGAAATGATGGCAAAGCGGGGACAAAGCCCACAGGCACAGCTGCCTTCCCACCCGGCACGGTGACGGCTGCTCGGCTAACGGCGGCGGGGAGGCGAGCCTGCTCGCCCCGGGAAGGCAGCTTACTAATGAGTGCCGCGACCCCGATGGCAGACGAGGCACGCGGTGCTATTAGCACTAATTCACTGTGCGAAAACAGAGAGGAGCTGGGGAGGGGGCAGCTGCAGCGGGGAGAAAGCCAGCGGGTGGGGAGGGAGGGAGGGAGGGAGGCGCGCTCAGCAGTGAGATTACAGCCAATTTCTACAAGGTGCCTGCATCCTCTGCGGCTGCAAAGCCCAGCTCCTCTCCCGTGCCTTTGACCCCACCTCCCAAGCGGCACAGAAAATCAGAAGCCAGGCAAAAGGGGCTGCCCAGCAGGAGCCGCTTGCAGTCTCCTGCTTTGGGCCTCGAGCCTCGCCAGCTGGAGAAAGGCTGCCCCCAAGCACCAGGGACAGGACTGGGCCTCCTCTCACCGGTGGCTGCAGCGAGCACACAGGCACTGAGCCGGCGTCAGCCAGTTGTTAACACAGCTGCTCCCTAGTTCCATCATCCCGGTGAGGGCCCGGACATGCTGAGCTTGTCAGCAGCTCCCGGCAGAGCAGCAAGAGGAGGAGAAGCCAAGCAGCAAGGGCTGGGCTGGTGTGGTGCCAGTCCCTGTCCCCGGGGCTGACAGCACACCCCTGTGACCTGCTGCAAGGCAGCAGCGTTGCCTGCACCCGGCCAGGCTGTGGCCAAGGTGCCCCTGTGAGGGCAGCCACGTTGGGGCCCCCTGCTCCTCCCTCGGCAGTAGCCCTGGATCTCATCCTGCACAGGTAGCCCTATCCAGTGGCCACCCCATTCCTGGGAACAGCCCCCATCCCCTCACCAGCCCCCGGAACCAAGCAGGGAAGCACACAAAAGCCGTCATCTTACCGCTCCACGATGTCTGCGATGGTGCAGGCGAACATGAGGAGCCCTTCCGGCATCTGCAGGGCCACTGGGAAGAGAAACAGCCCCCAGGTTAGGAAGGGCTGGAGGGGATGTCCCGAAGCAGGGACCTGGGTACCAGTCCCTGGGGCCAACGTGTCCATCTCAAGTGGCAGCCACAGGAACAAATCTCCCCAGAACAGCCAGAAAATTGGCCAAAAATCCCTGCTCTGGCAGACAGGGTACACGTGGTCCTGCCTCGGGCCATATCCATTCTCCCTGCTGGTGCCCAGCCCCTGCGCACACACCTCATCCCTTTTTGAACCCACTGACACTGCTGGTCTCTCCTGCTTCCCACAGTAATGAGCTCCAGATTTTAATTATGTGCTGCACAGGAAAAGGTACTTTCTTCTGTTTATTTTAAACCCGCTCCTAATAATGTAAACGTATGCCCCTGGTTCTCCCAGTACAAAAAAGAGTGAATAATCATCCCCTATTCAGCCTCTCTGCATCATTCACAATTCTATATCCCTCTATCATATCCCCCTTCGTTCGCCTCTTTTCCAGCTAAAGGATCTAAATCTATTTAATCTCTCCTTGTATAGAAGCTGTTCCAAACCTTTGATCGTCTTCGCTGCCCTTCTCCACACCTCCCCTCCCTGCCTCTCTCCCCGTTTCAGAAGGGTGGCCATCAACGACGCAGCATTGTGCCTAGCAGGAATTTATTCATCAACGAATGATGTTTCCTGGTTTGCTCCCTCCTCACAGCTCAGAACAATCCCTTTGCCTCTGCAGCCCAGCTGGGCGCTCCCCCAGCGCCTGAGGTCCAGCCAGGACCCCCTTGTGGATCCTCCCAAGCTGCCCTGGAGTGATGGGGAGGAGCAAGAACCACACTGGGCGAGATGAATGGAGGAGGCCCCATTAATCCCGTTGTCGTTTCACCTGATCCAACTAAGACATCTCAGCTCCAGAAATATCTACCCAAATGTCCTCTCCAGATCCTCCTCCAACAGAAATCCTGGCACTGCCAGGCCCAGCCTGCTGGCCAGCACAGTAAAGAGCTGGTCCAAACCAGGCTAATCTCACCCTATTCCAACCCGCAGGGCCTGAGGAAAGCAGCGTGTGCTCTGCCAGCCCCTGCCCGACCTAGCAGGGCCAGCCAACTCAAGGTCCCGGTGTTCCCCACCCCATTTGTGACCATTTGGGACTGCCCAACCCCAAACTGTTGCCAACAAGCAGACTTGCAAACAGCGAGGGGGTGGCAGGAGGCGGGTGGGTCATTCTCTGCCAGCACGGCTCTATAGGGACGGGGGTGACACCCCAGGCCCCCAGACCCTGCAGCAGGCAGGGCACAGGCAGGGCTGGCCGCAGCCCGGTGGGAGGCTGCGTTCCCCCAGCAACGAGCCCCTGGCTGGGCTCTGCATGCGCAGATTTTTAAATCCCAGCACGGCTGGCTGGCTGATGGGCTCCGCTCCCAGCTCTGAAGCCTAAATCCCAGCCGCATATTTACATTTAATTAGGAGGTGCCAAGCAGCAAAACGTGGCAACAAAAGACGGAGTGGCACGGCTGGGCGGCCTCACCGCATCCCGATGGGCAGCTCTGCCTCCCACACCGCAGCCAGACCAGACTAGCCGCCTCCGGCAGCCTCCAGCCCCTCGGCATCACAGCCAGGACCGGCTCAAGCAGCAGCTCATAGAATAACCCCATGACGCCTGCCAGCTCCTGCCAGGCCCTGCCAGCTCGGCAGCAGCCAGCAGGGACATTCCCAGGTGGACACAGCATTTCAAATCTGTCTCTGCCCAGAGGCCCCGGCACCGCACAACCCCGTAAGCAGCCCCTGCCCACGTGCAAAGCGAGGGTGGGGACACCCAGGGATGAAGAGGGAGGCTCTGTGTCCTGATGCCTGTAGCTAATCACACACTGAGAGCTGGCCCAGCTACAGCAGGATGCACACACCGCGGAGGGGGACAGCCCTGGCACCACCCCGCAGCACCACAGCACCTGCTCCAGGGCCACCGTGGCCACTCCCCACCCCTCTAGGGCTACAGTAACTCCCTGAGGACCCCGAGAAAGGTTCAGACCAGGGAGTAGCGTGGCCCAGCCCCCTGTCAGCCCCTCCAGCCCCCCGGAGCTGGGCGTTGTGGGGCTCCCCCTGCCCGGCCCTGGCAGCATGGCAGCAAAGCGCAGGGAGAGAGGAGAGCAGCAGGGACCTGGCCAGCATCCCAGACACATCTCACAGGCTGACAGGTCTGCGCAGCTCAACCTGTCCTGTCCGATGTGATTATAATCCAGAGATACAGATCTATTAACCCCCCTCGAGGGGATGAGAGCTTGCCAAGACAGGGACTTAACACGCAGGGGCATGCTGGGCAGCTCAGCACCGTCCCTCTCCCAGTCTCACTGGACCCACACCCCAGCCCAAGTGGGTCCCCCCGCTGCTGGGGAGCTCAGTGGCACCAATCTGCCATGCTGCAGCCCCAAACCCCCTCATCCCTGGGGCTGGTGCTCACCCTTCTTGGCCTGAGCCTGCCGGATCCGCCAGATGGTCTTGGGGATCTCGAAGTTGTAGTTTCGGGGCAGGGCCTCTGCTGCCTCCCGCAGCTCCACATTACCCAGGATCTCCTCGGGGATCTGCTGTGCCGCTCGCCGCGCAGGGCCTCGGACTGTGGGACAAATGGGGTGGCCTAAAGGAGCGACCAGGAGGGCGGCACACCCCATAGCCCACGGGCCACCAGCATCCTCGCTGCCCTCATGCCACCCCTGGGATCAAGCAGCAGGAGAAAGAGGTGGGTTTCTCCCTTCTTGCTGGCACTTTTTTGGGGAAAACACCTTTTTCTTCTGCCCAGAAAACACCACTGTAACTGTGTGAAACCCTACAAGTGGGGTTGGCTCCCCCCAAGCTGGGGGAACACCGGGCTCAACCCCCCCATAGCTCATCTGCAAGTACCCCGGGAGCACCCTCGGTGGGGGTGGGGGGTGTCCCCCTCCTGCCCCATCAAGGGGATCCCGTTATCCTATCGGGGAAAACTCAACAGCAGCGGGTGAGCCAGGCCCGTCCCCGGGAGCTGCATCCTGAAGCCGGCCCCCGCCAGCAACCGCCCCCCTACAGCTCGGCGAAACCGGAGAGCGGCGGGGGAGTGACAGCAGGAGGATTATTCACTATTTCCAGCCCAACACCGGCACTCATGAGCCACCAAACCCTCCCCGCACGGCCCACGGTCGAACCGCCAAAGGGCCAGCTGGGCCGGGCCGATGGCGGGGGAGGCCGGGACGGTGCCTCCGCCACCGTCCCGTCCTCCCCCGCCACCGGCTCGGCCTCCCCCGCTGAGCCGACCGAAATAGCGCCCGGTACCGGCACCGGGAACCCAGCGTTGACCCGGCCGCAGCCCACCTGTGGCGGGCACCGGGGCCGCGCTCCCGACCCTCACGGAGGCCGCCATGGCTCTGGGAGCACGTGAAGGCGGGAAGGCAGCACTAAGCGAACCCCGCGCTAGGCCAAAGCAGTCGCTGGACGAGAGATCGAGTACGGGAGCGCGCCGCCGGGCCCCGACGGGACGGGCGGTGCAGCGGGGACAGATGGGTCCCGGCACGGTCCCAACGGGCCCCTGGGTGTGCAGCTGGCTGTGCCAAGCGCTGCGATGTCGGGACTGTCCCCCTCCCCTCACGTTGGGGACGTGGCCCCGCCGCATTCCCCCCCGCAGTGCTGACAGCCCCGGGACTACGGGTGCCACATTAACGCAGGGACGGGCGAGGGCGCCGGGGCCGTTGCCATGGTGGCGAGTCCGTGTTCCGTCGTCCCCGTCCCCCCCCGCCATGTCCCGGGGCAGAAGCCGAGACCCTGCGAGGAGTAGAGCAGGAGGGACCCGGGGGTAGCAGGAACCGCGGGGGGCGACAGGAGACCGGGGAGGCAGCGGGGAACCCCCGGGAACAGCGGAGACCCCGGCGGGGCAGTGGGAACAGCAGCGCTCCGGGTGGGATAACGTCACCCCCGGTGGGGCAGAGGGGACGGGTGACAGGGACCTCCGGGGGACAGGAGGGACTGTCTGGGGCGCAGCCGGGACACCGGTGGGGTGTCGGGACGCCGATAGGGTCAGCGGGGACAGCCGGGACAGGGGGAGAGCGGGGACAGCCGGGACCGGAGTGCAGAGCGGACAGCAGAGCTCCCGGTGGGGCGTCCGCGACGCCGCTGGGCTATCAGGGACCCGGAGGGGACGGTAAGGGGCGGAGGGCACTGTAGGGAGCGGCAGGGACCCCCTCGGGGGGGGGAAGCAGGGGCAGTACTGAGGCGGAGGGAACAGCGGGGACAGCGGGGAGAGCCGGGGCCCCGATCGGGTGGCGGGACCACGGCGGGACCGGGACACCGTGGGGCGGAGAGGGCGATAAGAGGCGGAGGGGCCGGTGGGGACGGCAGGTCCCCGTGAGGCGGCAGGGACGGTGCTGGGCAGATGGGACAGCGGGGACAACCGGGACCCCGGCAGGCGCGGGGGGGCGGCAGAGCCCCAGTGGGATAGCGAGGGAGGAGGGGGCTACCGGAGAGAACGGCAATGGGGCGGTGGGTGACACCCGGTCCTGAGGGGGGATCGCAGAGCCCCGGGGGAGCGGTGCTGGGTCATGTCCCCCGGTGGGGCGGAGGGGGCCGGGAGGGGTGGGTCGGGGTGCGCGGGGAACGGGAGCGGCGGCACTTTCACGAAGTGTCCACGGGAGGCGGGAGAGGCGGCGGCGGCGGCGGAGGAGAAGGGGGGGCCCGGCCGGGCTCGCCCAGCCCTGCCCAGCCCTGCCCGCCCCGTCGCTGCCCCGCCCCGCCCTGCCCAGCCCTGCCCGCCGCTGCAGGCAGCGCGGCACCGGCACCGGCACCGGGAGCCCCTTTATAGGCTCGGTCCGAGGAGGTGGGGGGCGGCGGCGGCCCCAGCCCCGAGGGGGCGGCTCCCCCCTAAAAGCCGGCGGCGGGACGCGCGGCGGGCAGAGGCGCGGCCGGCGCTCCCCGGTGCTCCGGGGCCGGCGCTCCCCGGTGCCGCTGCGGCTCGGCCCGCCCCGCCATGCCCCCGCGGGGGCCGTTCGCCCGGGCCCCGGCTCCGCGTTCCCGGTGCAGCAGCAGCCACCGCTGCCGCCGCCGCTACCGCTCACCGCCGCCGCGCCCGCGGCTCTGAGCGCCGCCGCCGCCGCCGCCGCCGGGAGACCGCGCCCGCCCCGGCTCCAAGATGCTCCGCCAAGGTGAGCGCCGCACCGGGAGGGCACCGGGTACCGCGGGCAACCAGGGGCAGCGGAACCGGCCCCGAAGTTTGTCTCCCCGCCGAAGTTGGGGCCGTGCCGCCGGGCGCCCCCCCGCCGCCGCCGCGTTACCGGCGCCGCCGCCGCCACCGAGGCTCCGGCACCCCCCGGGGTCCCCGGGGAACGGCACCGGCGGCGCACGGCGGGAGAGCAGCGCGGCGGGGAGGGGGGGCGGACCGGGAGGAGCGGGGGGAGGCACGGCAGGCGCCGGGTCCCGCAGGACCGTGGACGCGGCGGGTGCCGCGGGCACCGGGGGACGGCGGGTCCCGGAGGCATCGGGGCTGCCGCGGGCGTGGGGGGGGGGGGGTAACGAGGCACGGCGGGTCCTGAGGCGCCGGGGGCACGGCGGGTCCCGAGGGGTCGGTACTTGTCCTTTGGGGTGAAGGAAGGTGAAACGGGGCTCACCGGGGGTCGCGGGGGGTTCGGCGGGGAAGTTGGGGCGAGCCGTCCCGTTCCGCCCCCCCGAGGAGATTCGCTCCGCTGTGACATCACGCTATTTCCATGGCAACCGCCTGGGACATCATCGGGGATCTTTTTGACATCACAGCGAGGGGGGAAGCCAGCCCTCCCGGGGGGTCCGGGGCGGGAAGGGCCGGGGGGCAGGACCTCCGCCCCGCTGCGCCTGGGCCAGTCACGGAGAGATGTCGGGGACAGTGGTGTCGTGTGGGGGGACCCCGGCCGGATGCCCCGCTGCTCCCATCCCACACCCCGGGGAGGGGGTAGCCACGGAGCCCCGGGCCCAGCCCTCGTCACCACCACTACATGCCCCTCTCTGGTGAGGCTCTGGTAGTGGGAGAAGATGCCAACGCTCTGCTCACAACCCCCCGCAGCCCCCCACATTGGGGTGCAGACCCTCGGACAGGGCAGAGCCACCCCAGGGATGCTTTTTCCCCCTGGGGGGAATGTCACCTTGCGGCTGCGGAGCCTTGCGCTCGGATGCTCCTCTCTCTGGCTCCCACCTCGGCTTTGTTCGGCGGCATATTAACCCGACCGAGCTGGTGGTCTTGAGAATAAACCCCAAGCCCACGGAGCAGCCTCCGGTTCCCAGCCCTGGTGCTGCCAGCTGGAGGAAAACCATCATCCAGGCTGGGAAACCAGGAGCCCGAGGTGGAGGCAGGCAGTGGGGCTGCCGGCAGGGTTGCATCCCACCAGGGGTAGCCTGTTAAGGTCAAGATGTACAGCTTTCATTTCTGGAGCTAGAAAAACAAAATGCAAATTGAAGAGCCTGTGGGCTAATGCAAAACCTATTCTTAAAGTTTTTGTCTTGTTAAGCAAGGAAATAGAGTGCCAAATAGGCTTTGTTAAGTGGCAGTCTAATTAATAATTTAAAATCTTGTAGCTGTCTTTCATTAGAATTTATCTGTACATCAACCACAAAATCAGTCAAACACACTCATTTATAAGTTAATGCCATTCCTGAATAATTCAACAGGCAGTTAAAGGAGGCCTCCATCCCGCCGAGAGGCTCTCCCCTCCCCGTCTCGCTGGGGCCAGGTGTCCCCAGGCAGGGGGTCCCGGTCCCCAGCATTTGCCCCTGATGGGGTGTGGAGGGGACACCCCATGCAGGGAGCGAGGGGAGATGGGGAGAGCTGCCGCCGGGGCTCAGGGCTGGGGCCAAACCCCTCGGGGGTGTTGTCTTTGTTCGAGGGATGTGGCAGCGCGAGGCTGTGCTGGTGGGAGGCAGCGCAGGCTGATGGTGGCACTGCCACCACCTTCCTCGTCCTGCCGCCAGGGACCGGGGTTGGGCTTGGGTTTGGGGGACGTGGCAGGGCTTGGGGGAGCCGTGGGTGGTGTCCCCAGTGGAAGCAGCTCCGTGTGCCTGCTTATGGGGGGCCGGCTTTGTGTGGTGCCACATGGGGCAAACGCATTTGTGGCAGGATGAGCGGTGGCATGGCTGGGGCAGTGCTGCAATGCCCGTGGGCATTTTGGGCCTCCTGCACCATGTGAGCTCCAGCCATGGAGGGACCAGGCAGCGCCGGTGGGATTTGGGGCAGATTTTGGGCACTGGGACATCATCGGTGGTGTGGCAGCAGGTGACAGCATGGGGTCCAACTTCAGCCTGGGCGAGGGTGTTGGAGGGGCCGGTCCTGTGCCGTGCATCCCACCAGAGGTGGCCGCAGGCAGGAGTGCAACGCTGGCTATGCAGGAGAAGGAGATTTCCAGGTCAAGGATGACACCAAGGTCATGGGCAGCCACGTCCCCGCCATCACTCAGCCCATGGATGGGGTGTCCAGCCCCCGTCCCCTCCTGCAGGGGAGCAGCCGGCGGGCAGGGTGGGGGCACAGGCTGGGCTGCGGTTCCTGCGCCGGGGAGCCAAGAGCCCAGAAACCTTTCTGCTTATAAAAGTTTAATTTCCTAAAGAGCTGAGAGGAAGCCACAAGCTCTCTGTGCCCGGTGAAGCAAGGGGGATGGCTGGAGGGGGGTCAGGATGTGGCCCAGGCTGTCCCTGCGGTGGTGCCAGGGGGAAACAAGGGGGGGTTGAGCAGGCGAGACCTGCCTGGACCTGGAGCCGGGATGTGAAGGAGCCGTCACTGCTCAGTGACCCGCGCTGATGGAGCCGGGCAGGGTCAGAGCTGCGGCCACGCTCGGCTGAATTTTATTCCCACCTTTTGCCTAAAGTGCCACAGCCAGTGCCCCGCGGTCCCATCCGGGTATCCAAGGCTGCGGGTGACACTCCAGGTGGCCTCAAAGCGCTGCCCTAAAAACACCAGTGGACCTGCTGGGAAAACATAAAAATAAACATTTTCCGGTGTGATTTCGCACCCACCTTTCCCCAAGGCACCTGGCGGTGCTGGAGCTGGTGGTGTGGGACAGGGCCACAAGCAGTGGGTCCCCGTGGTTTGCAGGATGAGGCCACAAGCAGGACGTGGTCTCCCCGGGGTAGAGCAAGGACTCGGGCTGCTAAACACGGCCGGAGCGCTGATGGGTTTTGGCAGCAAGAGCCAAAATCATGTTTGGAGGCAAAAGCCCCAGGCAGGGAAGCGTGGGAGCCTGGAGGGATATGGTGGTGGCTGGATATGGCCAGGACCACCCCCCGTTGGGGTGTCCCCAGTCCCAGAGCAGCCCGGGTGCAAACTCCCCTTTGCAGAGGAGTGATCCAGGACACGGCTGCTTCAGCCTTGTGGTACTGGGGGCAGCCACCCATCCCACTCTCCCCCACATCGGGGCACCCCAGGGTGACACAAGGAGCTTTTCCTGCCGCCCCCAAACAGCCAAGAACTTGGGCTTTGTTTGTAAAGTGCAATCCCAGGGTTTAGCCGCGGTGGGTATAAACTCAGGTTATTAACAGCAGATTATGTCTTCAAAAGTGCTTTGGTGGAGCAGCAGACAGCAGCAGGCAGCGGAGAGGTGCCAGCACCCAAGCAATGGTGGCTGTTGTTTGGGTTCCCTGCAGGGTGGGATGGTTGAGGTGCTGCCCCGACCCAGAACCCACCGAAGGAGGCTGGAGTCTGATTTAAGAGCAGAGGCAACAAGTGGAAGGCCATGGCCAGAGCCATGGGGCCGGGAGCAAATGGGGGTCAATGAGGAGGAGCCAGGGGGGTCCGTGTGCCGGCATGGGCAGGGCATGCAGAGCAGAGTCCCGGGGGCACGGCTGGGATGCAGGAACATCCTTGTCCTCTCTGGTGAGGATGCTCCTTCCTTGCTGTTTTGGGTGGCGCTGCCCGAGCCCAAGGGGGGACGAGCCAGCTCAGCCCCATGTCCCTCTGCTGGCAGTGTGGCTGGTGCTGTCCCCACTCCGGATGCCAGAGCTGTGTCCCATCTCCCAAATTGAGGAAGCGCCGATCCCCCGTACCATCCCTGTGGAACGGCATCGCCATGGAAACCCGCAGCCCTGCGCCTGCCGCCCGGCAATCAGAACGGGGGGGACACTTTTAGGAATATTATTTTTACTGATGACAAATGATGGAGGCTCAGCGCTGATGGAGAAAACGCCTGCGCCCAGTGCTGGGCATCGCCTGCCCTCCCCAGCGGTTCCTCTTTCTCCTGCCCATTTTGCCAAAGGCAGGGCACGGCTTGGCACATGCCACGTGCCGATCCGGCAGCCACAGCACTGCCAGTGTATTAAGTGTGGGCAGCAGCAAGCGGCAGATGCCGGACGGGGAGATGCAGGGGGCAATCTTCTTTGCGCAGATTAGGATTGGGGGGTTATTAAGCAGAAAATACTCCATTTGGTGTAGAAAGCTCCTTTTCCTCTTTAACAGCACATGTGCCCGCCGGCTGCTTTCTTCCCGGTGGCGCTGGCACGGCGGCTCGGAGTCAGCCTGGCTTCGGCAAGCGGCTTTTTTGCGATGTTCCTGCCCAGGCTGGTAGAGCCGTGACTGTCCTGGTGACTCCCAGCACCAAAAGCTGGTTACACTCAGAGCCACGTCTCTTCCTGGCTCGTGTCCGGTGGGACGGGACGGCATCGGCTTTCCACCCCGGAGAGGTGACGGCACAGTAGGCTGGTGGTCCACGGTGGTTCATCACATCCCGACAGTGCCTGGCCATGGGGAGAGCAAGGCGCCGGAGCTGGAGGGCATCACCGATGCTCCACACACACCCCAAGTCCCAGCATCACCATCACACGGGGAGGCTGCAGCCGTTGTTTACCGGGGAGCAGCGGCAGGAGGGAATTTGGCTGCTGCGCTGGCTGGGCTCCGTACGGAGGCAGCCCTGCAAGCGGAGGGGAGGTGCCAGTAGCTCCGCCAGCCCCGTGTGCCGCACTTGGGAACCGCTTTTTTTTTTTTTTTTTTTTTCCCCCCAGCTGTGTTTGCACTGGTGTTTACACTGGTTTGCTCAGGGAACCCCCGGTGCCATTCAAGGGGTGCAAAGGCCATCCTTGTGCATGGAGAATTTCCCGGTGCTTTTTTGGCCCCACAATGAGCCAATGGTGGCCCCAGTGAGCTCTTGTCCACAAGACCTTCAACCAGCCGGGCATCAATGGGTATCTGGGCATGGGGATGCAGTTGCACGGGACAGAGTTCCTCTGATCCCTCGGTGTGAAGGCAGAGGGGGCAAAGGCTGCTGGCAGCATGGGCTGCCTGCCACTGCCAGCTCCTGGCCCCCAAGCCGCCCTGCCTCCTCGCTAGCCTGCAAATTCGGCAGCCCATTGGGTGCAAGATAGGGCCACCCTGCGGGCAGCACACTGGAGCCAGGAGAGGGGCCAGGATGATCCCCCCTCGGCAGGGATGTGCCGAGGTGTTTGTGCTAACAAGCCCGGCGTATTATAATTTCAATGGAATTTAAAAAACAAAATAGTCCTCAGACAAACGGCTCCGCAGTGCCTCTGCCAGGGCCTAAGATCTGCTGCTATCTATTTTTTAATAATTGAGGGTAATAAATATGTATTTCTTTCTCCTTTCTCTCCGTACTCCGCAGCTTGTCAGCTCCCTGCGTTTCTCCTCTGATCAGACCCCATCTTTGCCGCGCGGAAAGAAAAAAAAAAAAAAAAAGAGAGAAAAAAAGGGGAAAAAAAAAGAGAGGGGAAAGAAAAAAAAAGATCCTTTAAGCAAAAAGGATTAAAGCCTTGAAAGTAGGTCTGCCCGAGCCACTCGGCTTCTCGATGCTCCCTGCCAGCCGCAGCCAGGGCCAGGGAGGGCTGTGCCAGGACGAGAGGAGCATCCCCAGGCGGTTGAATCCGTCCCCGCGGGGTGTTTGTGGGTGCTGAGCCCGGCTGGGCAGCGGCAAATCCCCCGGGAGCCAGGCAGAGCCGCCAGGCAACTTGGCAAACCGCTGTTTGGAGCCAGTTCTGCTTCGGCGGCAAATATTCCCCAGTGCTTTATTCCCTCTGTTTTTCGGATGGGGATGTTGGCCTGAAAAGGAGGGGGGGGTGTTGCTGGCAGGGCCAAGCACGGGGCGTGCTGTGGGACCCCCCCGGCCGTGGGATGCTGGGGCGGAGGAGGCGCTGGTGTGAAGGAGGCGGCTATTTATAGCTTCCCTCGGCTTTTGTTCCTTTTCCAGTAGAGATCTTCTCGAAATAGAAACAGCGCCGGCTGTGCGGCCGCTCCCGCGGCCCAGCCTGGCCATGGGGGGCACCTCCCAGCCCGGGGTAGGGGGACACCCCCTGCCACAAAGTGCCATCGCGTTGGGCATCCCCCCGTCCTGCATCCCTTGAGACGGGGCTGGTGTGGGATGGGGAGGGGGATCTGGCCCCTGCTGCCCCACCCTGTGCTGGCAATGCTGGTCTGGACCCCAGAGCGGGGATGAAGGGCTCTGGGGGGAGCAGCTCTGCAAGGTGGGGGTGGCACCGGGTACCCCCAGGGACAGCGGGTGCAGCCCTCAGGAGCACCCTGGCGGGGTCTGTCCCCGTTTTGCAGCTCAGTCGTTGTCTCTGCTCTTCCCTCCCAGCATCCGACCGCCCCCCCCCCCCTCCCCCCCCGCCTCCATCTCTGATCAATATAGCTGGGAAAAACAAAACAAAACAAAGTAAATATTTAATACGATCCAGGGAGCCACGGCGAGCGCTCCCCCCGTCTGTCTCCTCCGCCAGCCGCTCGCAGCAGCTCCCTGGACCTAATGAGCCTGAGTGCAGCAGGGATCGATGGCGAAGACAACCTCCGCAGAGGGGTCAGGTCCTCCACATCCCCCCCGCTCCGTGCTGCACCGGAGCCAGGGCTCGGCCCCCCACACCCCCTAGGGCTGCCTGCCCTCCTCCTCCTCCTTCTCCTGTCCTGCTTTTCCTCTCCTGTGTCCCCTTTGTCCTCTCAGGTTCCCAAGAGGGACAAGGGCTCTGCTGCTCCAGCGCAGCCGTCCCTGGTCCTGCCGCCACATGGGACATGAACAGTCTCGGCCATCAGCTCTGGGCTGGGGGCTTCCACGCAGGTGCAGGATGGGGCGTGCAAGGTCCCCAAACTCAGGGAGCAGCTCCTCATGGGTGGGGGTGTGGAGCCCAGGGGGACCCCAGACACTCCTGAAGCTGGCTCCAGCTTCCTAATTGCTGCCCTGCTCATGGTGTGACCAGACCTGCCTCCTCCTCAGCAGCCTCTTCACCTCAGTCCCTACTGGGGACTTGTGTCCTCTGGTGTCCCCCAGAGACCCCGGGCACTGACACTGTTCAGAAAGCACCGGTGCCGGGCAGCTGGCAGACTTGCCCCAGCGATGCCAACATGGGACCTGCCTCATCCCGCTCTGGGTCCCTGTGTTTTCCGAGTTCGGATGGTCCCTGTTTCTCTGATGCCAATGCTGACAGAGGGGCACTCGTTAATGGGAGCTGCCAAATCACCTATTGCCCTGACACAGGCGACCTCTGCCAGACAAAGTCCCCATCGTGCCCTGCAGCCTGTGCCATAGGTTTAGGAGAGGGGTGAAGCTGTGCCCCTGGACAGGCATTCCATTGGATGGACCCATCACCGAGCGGCCTCATCCTGCCCCAGGCTGTGGCTGGTTTCCCGGCAGGATGCAGAGGTGGCAACCTGGAGGCAAAACTCAAGAGGAGCATCTGGCTGCGCTTCTCTGCCACCATTAGCACTTTGCAAATTGGTTTTCTGTGGAAAAGTTGATTGTCCTTGGTGGCACCTGGGATGAACCTGTCACTGAGTGCTGTCCCCAGGATGGGACAAGAGGAACAGCTGCCCTGCCTGACACCTCTTGCCCAGCTCCACCAGACCTCCAGTGCCATGAGGAGCCCCAGTCGGGCTTGCCCCTGCCCCAGCGGGTGCGGAGGATGCAGAGACGGAGCGACGCGAAGCCCCGGCCAGGCTGCACTTGGGGATGGTGACTGGATTTACAACTGGAAAACAACCCGGTGCACCCCAAGCACAGAGCGGGGAAGGTCCTTCCCTGGTGGCTTGGGGACTGACTCATGTGTCCAAGGTGACACTGAGCATCTCCCTGCAGCTCGGGGGTCTCTGGGAGGTGCGGGGACAGGAGTCCCCACGGGAAGCACAGCGGTGGCAGCGGTGCGAGCCGGGACAGCGGCGTGCGTCCTGCGTCACAGACACAGGCTTGTGGCACGGTGCCGAGGAAGTTTTGCAGCAGCATTAGAAAATGTTGACATGTTTTTTGAAACAATTTCAGATCTGATATCTGCGCCAGATTGAGTTTGTAACCAGCTTTATTGTTTAAGCCTGCTGGGATTTCATCAAAGGCGTCTGCTGTTTACCCAGAACCATTTCATTGGAGAAAACAGCAAACAGACCTGCATTTCTATCTGATTTCACTTTTTCCTTTTCCTCCTGAATTTAAGTGCTTGTGAAAAGCATGGCTGATAAGGCAGAGCAATGTGGATAAATCCTGAGGACTGCCTTGGCGGAGGCTCCACCAGCTGCTCCGAGTTTATTAATAGACCGAAGGCAGTTGTGGGACTGGCTGCCGGGCTGCCCGGCTGCCCGAGCTGGTTTTGGGATCTCCATCCCAGCAGGTTAGAGCTGGGTCCTGGCTCCTTGGGATGCTAAAGGACGGGCAGAGGATCCATGCAGGGCTTTTTTACCACTTTCAGCGCAACTTCAGATTTAAGCTATGCAGGAGCCGATGTCTGTCGCTCCCCAGGGAGCAGCAGTGACCCAGGCGAGTGATGTGCTCACGACACACCAGTCCAAAGCTAATGCAGCCACGGGAAGCAGAGAAAGATGAAGGAGACACCTTCGAAAGGGGCCCAGCGTAAAACACATCAATCCTCCTCGCACCTTGGTCCCTGGGGGCTGCCTGCCCGGCTCTGCCTTCTGCCCATCACTGACCTCAGAAACACGCTGGAGAGGAGGGTTCAGGGCTCAAAATGGGGCCCAGGAGGGTTTTACATGGAGCTGACCCACAGGCTGTGGAGCCTCTGCCATGGGTGGCTTCCTTCCCACAGCTGCTTCATGGGTGCTCTTTACGGTCAGCCGTCACCAGCATCATTTTTCCCTGAGGTTTGGCATCTTCCTCGCTTGGCAATGCTCATCCCTACCTTCTCTCACCTTTGGGACCGGGACATGATGGGCTGGGGTCTGATGAAGCACATCCCACCACCTTTCCCCAGGCCCCTTTGGCATCTCCTGGCTGCCCCGGGTGCAGGTGCTCCCTGGGAGGGTTGTGCCAGCAGCACCTCGCTGGTGCTCCGAGGGCTTGTCTCTTCCATCGATCACACCTGCACGGTGACAATGTAATTTTTATCTCCGGTTGTTTATTTCTCAGACAGAACTACTTGTAAATTCCGAGAAGAATATATATCCCCGCGCGTGACAGATCCAGCACACGGCGATTAATCTGCCCTCTTAAGACCTGAATGCAAAAGTGTCCCAATGTCACTCCTGGACGGGGTGTTGAGCCCCAGGGCAGCGCTTTGGGGACATGCAGGGACCTGGTGGCAAATTGTGCCCTGGTCCAGGCGATGCTCCCCTATTTCCCCTATTACTTATTACACTCTCTATCAGCTCCGGTGGTCCCTGGCTGGTGCTCACAGCTGCCCTGGCTCTCCAGGCTCAGGCTCCAGCTCCTCTTTTTGGGAGGTTTATGCAAATAGGACTTTTTTTTTTTTTTGCCTCTTCTTTTTTTCTTTTTTTTTTTTTTTAATTCCTGGCTGCTGCTGCTCCGCCGTGCCCCAGATAGCAGAAGTGCTGAGGACAGGCGTTTGCGTCAGGTCCTGCGGCACCCGCGTCCCGGCCGGCCAAGGGGAGGAGGGATGCGGCGAGGGGATGTCCCAAGGGGAAAGGGACAGAGAGCAGCCGGCAGAGGCAGAGGCTGGAGAGGCGAAGGTCCTCTAACGGCCCATACTTTCACATTGTGCTAGCGAGGATGGGCACCAGTGCCCGGCAGGCACAGGGCTTTCCCCAGCCCGAGTGTGGATATGTCCCCATCGAGGGGCAGGATGGGGATCGGGGTGTCATTTGGGGCTCTGCAGCAGCCCGCAGCCCCGATGGCAACACCTCCCGTGCCATAAAGCCGCTTATTTACAACCTCCTATTCGGGAGCATCTGGGAAGCGAAGCGCGTCATTTCCAGAGAGAGCAAAATGCTGCATATTTCAGTGTCTTTTGAATTTTTTAGGTTTCCCTGAACTGTGCTAATGGGTTGGTGGTGGCGGGGGGGAGGCGAGGGCCCAGCCCAACTCCCGGCCTGCCTTGCTGCTCTGCCGCGCGGCCATGACTGCATTGCTGCTCTTAAAATATTCAGTGCTGTTGGCCACAATTTCACAGCGGGTCAAAGCGCGCCGAGCCAGCAAGAAGGAGGGAAAGTGTGACAACGAGATTAACCCCAGCCCGGCAGGTCCCCTCCGCGCTCGGCAGGCTGAGCACGATATGCTGCAGCCGCCTCATCCCAGGGGACGGGCAGCGAGGCCGGGAGGGCTGCGACACCCAAAATGCCTCCGGTCGCCCCATCTTGTTGCGCCTGTGGTGTCACCTCCAAAATGCTGCGAAGGGAGAGTGGGATCATCCCGGGTCCCACCGGGAGGGCTGAGCATCCCCTGGGCTCCAGCATCTCCCCCAGGCAGGGGATGCTCCTCGCCTTGCTCCAAGCTGCTGCAAAGTCAGAGCGGTGCCAGGTGCCCGGCATTGCCCTGGTGGCACCGCTGGATGAAGGGCTGGAGATACCCCCAGGTCTCGGGGACGTTGCCGAGAGTCCTCAGCGCTTCTACACCCTGAGACATCTTGGTTCCCAGGCCTTGCACAGCCATTAGTTAGTGCTAATGATGGAGCGGCAGATTTACGATGCAAAAGAGCAGTGACTTGAACCTCTAGGGGATTGCGGATGGGGGTTTAATAATCCTGCTGTCGGCCCAGAGTTTGCTCTGCAGTTGCTGGCTTGTCTGCTTGGCTTTTCTAAAAAAACTTCTGGGACTGGAGGGAATAATTGAAGCAAAGCAAGTGATTGGTGCCATCCATGCGAGGGACGATGGTGGGAGGTGTCTGAGCCCCAGTGTGAAGCCCAGTGTGGATGGGGGACGCTGCAACGGGCAGAAGAGTCCATGCCAGGCTCAGTCCTGGGAACCATGTGGTGTCTGGAGGCTGGAGACCTCCAGCAACTGCTCCTCGCATGGGCCCAGTGCCTTGGAGCTGGGCTATGCTGCATGGACAACTTGGCTGGAGCTTGGTCTTGTGTCTTGTGTATCTTCCTTGGCTTCTCGGTCCTGTGCCATAACTTCAGAGCTCACTGGCAGTGGCACGGAGGCTCTGCAAAGCCTTTCTCAATGCATGCAAGCGTGGCATCGTCAGCAGGAGGTGCTGCAGCTGATGGATGCTCTCCTGGGGTTTTAAGGACACTGCGGCTGAGCTATTGGGGTGTCCTCAGGGGTTAGGATCGGCCCCCGGCATCCCACTGGCTTCCAGATACAAGAGGTGGCTGCTGGGTTGGGTGATCTGGCAAGCAGCAGTGACCCTTTTCTGTCCCATGTGGCCACGTCTAGCCTGAAGGCAACCAGCCCAAGGGTGGCACTGCCTTGTCCCCGAGCACACCCACCCACTCAGACCCAAAATTTCACTCCCCAAGGGTGCATGGGCACATTGGCATCTCTGCTGCGGTCGGGGGCCAGACCCACTGTGTCCCCCTCGACCTGGCCCTTGGGGGTGCCCTCCCGCACCCCGCACTGTCAGTGAGCAGGGCTTGTCTCCCTAATTCTGCTTGATCCCTGCTAATGTACCAGCAGTTGTTCTCATTATCCATTTAAACATATAATCCTCCCCTGAATCCCGCTAAGCTCCTGGCCTCCCCGATACCTCGTGGCAGTGCGTTCCACAGGTTAATTATGCATTTTTAATTAATCACTGAGCAGAGAGTGACCCAACAATAAGGGACACGAAGCTCCAGCATCTGGGAATAGTCGGCAAACCATCCCCAGGCAGAGCTGTGACGGTGTTGTGCTCCCCCTGAATAACAAACCTGGCTCTAAAAATTCCCAGTTTGTGGATTGGTCATGACTGGGGAATGGGACGGAGCCATGCCCATGTGGATGGGACCCCTCACACCCCATGTCCCCCAGCAAACAGGGAGGAACCGCATCCCCACCGGAGCTGTCTGGGTCCCACCTGGGAGCAATGGAGCGAGCACGGGGGGAAGGAGGAGCAAGGCAGAGAGGGGAAAAAATCACATGTTGTTTTTAAAAGGCATTTTTGAGTGAATGCTGAATAGGGTTTGGGAAAATTGCCTTAAAGGCCTGTTCTCTGCAGGGACGGAGCTTTTCATGGAGCACGAGTATTTTGAAACTTAATTGCACATTTGCACGGGCTAGTGTTTTTATTTCTCTCAGGTCTCCGAGGTGGTCTTTGAAGATTGCTGTCTCTCTGTAATGGTTTTCTTTATCTCAAATAAATTCCGCACACCTGCGAGGTGGAGCTGCTTGAAAGAAATGATGTCAAAATTGGCTCTTGATTTAATAAATCTGCAAATGGAACTGGGATGCAGAGAGGCGAGGTGGCTGGTGGGGTCGGCTGCGCCTCCTCCCCGTTGCCCACCTCCCTTCTCCCTTCCCCTCTCCTGCCCTCTCCATCAGCTCGCTTTCAGCCTCTCCACGGCCGGGGCGAGCGTGGGACTGAGCGACGCCGGTCCAGACACTGCTTTTCCCCCTGGCAGATGCTGCCGGCACATCTAAGGGGGCTCTGGCTGAGTGCCCTGTGGGGCAGACCCCTCTAATACCCTCCCAGCCACACGTTACCCCGGCACAAACCAGCCCATGTGTCTGGAACTGGTGGGAAAAGCTGCCTTCGAGAGAATATGTAGACCCCTGCCATGCGCCAGGAGCGTGCTGGGCTGTGCCAGCCAGAGATGATGCTACAAGCCAAATGCCAACTATCCCAAGGACCCGCCAATGCTGTTTGCTTTCCTGGCCTTGGGTTCGGGATTTGGAGCTGTGGTTTGCTCCGGAAGCTCCTCCTGCAGCCGTCACCATGCCACCAGCCATTCCTCCTGCCCCAGTAATCCCTGCCGTGGCTCCCCAGCTCATGGAGGGACGTGGAGCCGGTTCTCCATTTTGGAAGCAGAGGAAAGCGCCAGGGAATCGCCTGCGGCAGGGTTGAGCGGCGCTGGCTGTGCCGCTGCAGCAGGCAGAAACAAATCCCCGGGCAGCCGGGACAGCGTGTGCCGGGCAGCCCCGGCTGTCAGGCGGAGAGGAATGGGCAGCCGCAGGAGTACATAGACAGGTTAATGGCAGCCGCGGATGCTGCACAATTGGATTTTACCTCCCCGTTTCTTAAGGAATCAGCATCTCTCCCTTGCTTAAAAATCCGGCGGTCCCACTCCTCTCCCCAGGAGCCTCGGTGGCAGCGGGGTGACCTGTCACCCATGGAAAGCACGCAAAAGGCCACTCAAAATGCTCCTTGCCGGGCCCCCCCAGACATGAGGTTACCCGCAGAGGCCATGCCACCTCCTGCACAAACCCCGGCTGCGTGCGCTCGCTCGGCTTCAAGCGAACAAGACGTCGGGTGATTTTATTGCATTGCTGGATTTTGTTCCACTCTGTTATTCGCCACGATTGAATTTGCTGCCGCGGAGGCAGGAGCCGGCCCAGCCAGAGCTCCTGCGCCATCCTCACTGCTCCGGTGGGACTGTGACCTTGTCGGGGTATCTCACTTAGCCCTTGGCTGGGTAATTCGGTGCTGGCGTGGGAGCCAGGCGTTCATCGTCCTCCTGCTGCGCATCCCGGCACTGTCTGACTCCCTTGCCGGAGTCAAATCCTCGCTCTGCTCCACTTTTAATCGTTGACCTTGTAAATGCTTCCAGGGAAAGCATCCACCTTCCCAGCTCCCTCCTCTCTCTTTCTCACCCAACTGTATCTCTCCGTCCTCATCTCCCTGTGTAGCTGTTGGAGTTTCGATGCTGTGCACATCCCCGTGGTACCCGAACCCCTGGGCAGAGCAGAAACGCATGTCCCCATTATGCAAACCCTCCCTGAGTTTTAGTGATGCTCGCAAGTTCACGGTGTCAGCTGGGAAACAGCACTTCATCTTTCTCCTTCCTTGCTTCTCAGACTTATGTAAAAAACACCTTGGGTTCTCCTGAAACAGTGGTTTCTTGGCCTGTTTTCTCTCTGTGCTGGAAGCAGCTGGGGCTGTGCAGCAGTGGGGCAGCCATGGGGCTGGGAGCATCCCATCTTTCATTGCAAATGGTCTTGGAGCAGTGCAAACCCATACGGTGGCACCGATGCCCCACTCCCCCCTGCCAGCACTGCAGCCGGTCCAGCCCCAGGACCAGCCTTCATCACACCCTGAGCCCTTAACAGAGACACGGAGCCATTCCTGGTGTATTAGGAAACACAGCTGGAAGCTCCATGAGCGGCCGGGGGGCAGAGCCAGCCGGGAAAAGGCTGCCAAAGCTTCGCTCTGTCCGTATTGACAGCGATGGCTCTTCTCCCCCACCGCCTGCACCATCGCCTCTGCCCCGTGATTGAATTAGGGGGCTGTAACCCGCCTCCCTCCCAGCCCTGGTCCCCGCCGCACCGGGCTCAGATGCTGAACTTGAGAGCCATAATTTAATAAGTCTCAGGCAGACAGCGCGCTCGGATAGCCGTCGGGATCTCTCACCTCCTCCCTGCCCAGCGATGCACTGATTTATTCTCCCAGGCGACAGCCAGGATTTTGCCCGGGATTTTTTCTCTGCCGGGATGCGTTGCTCTTTTCCCAAAGTGGGAAGCTCGTGGGGTGAGCCGGGAGCTGCGGTCAGTGTGGTGTTCGCCTGCGTGACCCTTCGTTAGGCTGGCCCTTCGTTTGGGGGAGGGAGCAGCAATGGGCATTGGAGAGACCCTGTGTCCTTATGGCAGCGGCCGCTCTTGGGCTTCCCAGAAACAACGAGTTAAAAGTTGCAATTAGTAAAGTGCTGACGATGGGAAGGTGGGATGGGAAGTGAGCGGCGCTAAATGAGACCTGAAAGGTTATTCCAATAAGCAGCAGCGCAGTTTGCAGCTGCGCTCGCTTTCCTGGGAGCTGGGGACGAGGGACAGGATCCAGGGAAGGGCGAGAGGTGCCGGGCGAGATGAGGGACGTTGCTTGAGGATGCTCCAGGCACCAGCAATGCCTGCGGCACATGGGGACTGCTCCGTGCCCTCACCAGAGTGACAGAACGAGAAAATTTGGCAGTGTTTTTTTTGTAAGTGCCCCCAGAGGAAGCCTGGCGGAGGCCAGCAGGAGCTCGGTACTTACTGGAGTGAAAAATATGGCAGGGGAATCAAAGCGGGATGGGGGCAGGCCACTGCACCCCAAGGATGCTCACACCAGCGCCAAGCTGGGAGCGTGACGGGGTGGGTGCTGCCCACCCTGCAGCACCAACTGCTCCTCCAAAGGAGCCCAGAGCCCCCCATGTTTGTCTGGGGAGGGTTTTGGGGAGCGATGTGAGCCGTACTGCTTTTGGCAGGGGATCCCTGTAGGGTGGAGAGTTGAGGGCTGACGGTGGGGGGAGCAAAGCTGGGAGCCAGGGTGGAGAGGAGCTGCACTGGGTGGAGGTTCCCGGGAAAAGCATTTCTCTTCCAGCTGAGCAGGCAGGAGCCTGGGCAGGCGGAGGCAGCCAGTGGTGGCCTCTCCCTGCCAGACGTAGCTGTTCCAGCTCTCCACTGGTGTGACACCACGGTGCTATTATTAGACTCCAGTAGGTCTCTGTGGGTAGCTGTGAACTTCCTGATGCCTCCAGTAGCTCAGTAGATGCCAGGGCAGAGCAGGATCTGCTGGCATTGGTGGGGACAAGAGGACCCAGTCAGCTCAGAGGGGGTGTGGGTGGCAGTGAGGGATGGCCAGAGGTCCCCAAGCGTGGGAGCACAGGGAAGCGTGTACCACAGCTTGGGCTGGAACCGCAGCAGCAAAAGGAATTAGTTGTCTAACAAGAGGTTTGGCTGATGAGGACACTCAGGGGGTCAGTGGTGGCCAGGAGAGATGCTACCCCAGCAGAGATGCGATACGCAGGGCTTTGCATGAAGCTGCACCTAAAAACCACATCTGAATTTCACAGCATCATTCTGAAATGGAAACATGATGTCCCCATCACCACCATCCTCATCAGGAATCACGGGGGAAGCGCGGCGGGGCTGCAGCCCCACCAGGACAGCCCATCCCATGGCGGAGGAGGGCTGGGGAGACGTGGTGTCTCTCTGCTCCCACCCTCTCCCCCAGCCTAGTTTCCAAGCAGGAGTGTTTAAATGCCTTTTATGTTGTGACTCAAATGATGAAAGGCCCAAAAATGGGACTAACAAAGACGAGTTGTACTTCAGAATAAAAAACCCATGAAAGCAGCAGATGCTGTCATAGGAATAAATTGTATCAACAGCGATCAGATGGGAAGTGAAAAGTCAGAATGGAGTTGCTCCGTCTTTCCCATTTCCAGAGAAAATGTCTGGGTCCATGAATTTAGCCAGAATCAGGCAGGATGAAAGGCTTTGTCTGACAAGGCATTTCAAAGCATCTGGGAGCCTCCAGAGAAGATGTGGCCACTTGGACAGGCAAATGGAGCCCCTCAGTTTTAATGAGCATTTCAGTTGCCTTCCTTTATCCTTCTGCCAAGATCTTCCTTCTTTTTTTTTCTTTTTTTCCTTCCCCTAAATCCCCCAATTTCTGCTGTTTGTGATTTGTTTTAACTTTGCAAAACGTGCATTTAAGCAACATGACGTGAGGAAGCCGAGGGTAAAACATCCCTGGCACTCCATACGGCCTGACCTGTTGCTTCTTGCCTTAAATATGTCCCTGCTGCCGGGTCGGCACCATGTGTCTGCGGCCAGGATCCGGGAACCAGCACCCTGGCACCAGGACCCTGGCATCGGCATGGCCACAGCCCCCTGACAGCGCTGGGAAGGGCAGCAGGGCTGGGGGGAGAGCAGCTGCCCCCCCCACCCCAGCCACCCCCAGCTGCTTTGGCAGGAGCGGAGCCATCCCTCAGAGGTGCTCCTCTGGGGACAGGTTGTGTATTTTAGGAACAGCCCAGCTGAGCATCAGCGAGCAGCGCTGCATTCCCAAAGGCTGTGTCCGGTCCCCCCAGACCAGTTTGCACAGCCTGCCCAGTCCTAAAAGGATGCCGGCAAACTGGGAGGGGGGGGGGGGGGGGGGGAAAGGTGCTTGCTCACCACACGGGGAGCAGGATTGCTTTCCAAGGCAGACAGCAGCTCCCAAAGCAAACCCTTCCTGCGCTCTGTGAGCCAGCGGGCGCAGTCCTTGTGGCCATCCTGCATCCCCCCACTTCTGCCAACTCAGCAGCTCCAAAAAATGGCTGTCGCTGCCCCCACAGCCGGAGGATGCCCCCAGTGCATCCCATAACCCTTCCTACACCAACACCACATCCCTGCGTGTCTCACGCTCACCGTTATTACCTGGCAGAGAAAGGATTGTAACAGGATTTATAATGACTTACCGAGAAACGGGCTCTGATTAGCTTATAGGGAAGCGATGGGAGTCACGCGAGGGGCGTTGGCAGCCACCGGCAGCAGGGCAGGGCTCCAAAAAGCGGAGGGTGAAGGAACCTGGCCCCCTCCACATCCTCCCACTGTGGCAACCAGGCCGTGAGGATTCTGCCATGCATCGAACGGGAGCTCTGCCAGTCGTGGGGAAACCTGGGACGTTGGCTTTGAGTTTTTAATTGGCTCCTAAAGCAGTAGGAAATGGCCGGAGCCAGCGGAAGGGAAGGACCACAGGGCTGGCATGGTCTCCTCCTCACCCCCCTCCACATGTAGGGGGGCTTTGGCTTCTCAGACAGCACCTCCCTGCCCCAACGCTCCCCTTCAGCCCCTCTGTGTGGTGACAACCCAGCCTCGCCGATGGCCGCAGGTCACAGCTGCTGCAAGATTCACCTCAATTCCTGTACCCCCTCTTCAGTCCATGAATGGCCTTTCCTGGCCCTCCAGTCATCAAAAACAACATCATCCTTCCTCACCAGTTACAAACCACCCAAATAATCCACCCGGTTTGGGATCAGAGGCCACATCCTCCTCCCCGCCCCCCCTGCCCGCCCCGGGTGCAGAGCAGGTACCACTTATCAGCATCTTTCTGCATCTCCTGTTCCCTTCCCAGCCCCTGCAACGATTTATCGTCTCCCCGTCTCCCCTTTCCACTGCAACTGGATCGCATGCGGGCTATAATTAATAGAAATTAGACTGTCGAGACCTTGCAGCCCCCATCCCGTAATTACTTGGCCTTGCTGCGTTCGAGGCGCAGAGATCGGCAGTGAGCTCGCAAGCCACCGGTGATGGCAACGCATCCTGTTAACAAGCTATTTTTATTAAGCTTTGTGCTGGGGGATGTGCAGCATCTCCACGAAGTCCGTTCCCGGGGGGATGCGCGGGGGGATATTTTGGGACAAAATGCCAGCATTGGAGCCAGACAAAGCAGATTATTAGCAAAGTGCTGTGTCCCGACCACATTCATTGCTCATACATTAATTCCCAGCTCCCCACCGCTCCAGCCGCCCGCTGCCCAGCCATACAGATTTCAGGGGCTTGGCAAAGCACTGATGCTCAGTGAGCGGTGACCACCCTCTGGTCCTCAGCTCCCCCAAAACCCGCCACACCCTGAGAACCATGCAGGAGCATAACGATGCCCGACATCTAACTAAGCACACGGCATCACCCCAGCGGCTCATTAAACCTCCTAACGGCCCCTGTGCAAGGCGCGGGTCGGTCCCGGATGATGGGGATGATGGGCAGAGGAGAGGCACAGCGCAGCTATTCACACTGCTCTGCTTTTATCGCTGTGCTTTTCGCGAGCCGGTAAAAAGTTCAGTGCAAAGCACAGGAGAGGTCTCTGAAAGGCAGCCGCGCTCACGACCCACCGTGGTGGCACACGCCTCCACCGGGAACGGGGCTTTGCCGGCGTCCGTGGTGCTCGCTCAGCTGCCGACCCGCAGGGATGTTCACTTGGAGGGCTTGTAGCATCATGCACCCACCCCAAGAAGGAGACCCAGGGCTTGGGGAAAAGTGCTGCTGCCCGTTTAGGGTGCGGGAGAGAGACCTGAGGCTGCGGGCTGGGCTCCAAATGACACCATCGCTTTTTTTTGCCAGGGGGTGGGGTGGGGAGGCGAGGGAAGAAAATGTGACAGAGCCGGCAGCTTTGATGCCTGCCCATCAGTCTCCTTCCCCCCTGCTGCAGGCAGAATGATGTGCCGCTGAATGGGGAAGAAGGTACATGACAGGCTCCAATTTGCCCTCTTCTCCACCAAACGCAAGGACATCCAGTGAATCTGAAATGCAGAAAGACTGAAAAGGGATGAAAGGGAACCTACACGGTACGGCACGTAATTGGCTTGTGGATCTCGGTGGCACAGGACACTGCTGGGGTCGGGACCTCAGCAGGATTACACGTTTATAGAGCTAATGCTCTCCCTATCAGCCATGCCAGCATAAAAACACTGCGGAAGGGCCACTCGCCTCCCTTTTTCAGGCCGCCATCCACTCCCCGCTCCATCCAGGTAAAGGTCCGTCCAGCGCATCCCTGGCTTCCTGCAGCCTCCGGTTTTTGCATCTCCTGCGGACGTGGGCTGGATGGCGGGGCAGCCGAGCGTGCACGGAGAGCCCAGGCGGCTGTCACTTCGCTCTTCCATCTCACGTTTGCTCTGTTCTGGCTATATTTCTGATCCTAGAGAAACTCTCAGTAGGTCCTAGCCAGCCGCTGGCAGGGAAATGAGCTGGTGAATCTGCTTTCGCTACACATGAGCTTGTTCAGCATTTGATAGCGATCTGGCTGGCGCTCATCTGGGGTGGGTTTTGTCATTTCATCTGCAATTGTTTTGCTGTAAAGCACCTCGGAGGGTTCGCTAGCCGGCTGTTTTTACAAAGGACACCGTCCTTATTACTACTGTGAATGAACTACTTTGCATTTCTGTGAATGGGAAGGAAAACTTGTCACCTCAGGACAAAAAGGGAGTGGAAGTATCTGATGATCCCCTGAGAAGCTTCAGACAATCCACTAAGCTCAAGTCATCCTCCTGTTTTTCTCTTTCCTCCGGGGCAATTGGAATTATTAGTCCCTTCTCAAGGACCTCAAGATGTCTCTGTCCTTTGCCAATTCCTGTTCTGGATTCACTGCAGGCTGCTGGCACGTCCTGCCGGAGCCCCATCCTGTGCTGGGGACCAGCAGAGCATGCCTGGTGGCTGGTGGGGGTCAGGACAGCAGCACCAAGAGCCGGTGAAGCCCCTGGCTGTGCCTGAAATCCTGCAGTATCTATGCACGCTGCACTGGGGGTGTCCCCTGGGCCTCGCCGTTCTCTCCTGGAGGAGCGGGAGCATCCTGGTGTCCATCAACACCTCCAGCCACAGCAGGACCCAAGGACTTAACTCATCCATCTGCGAAGCCAAACATGCTGTTTCCCTCTGGCATGCCTTGGCTCTGGGAAGGTCCCATGGGCTTTTGAGATGCTGGTCTATCATGTGTGATGGGGGTGACAGCAGGGCACAATAAACCCCACAACAGCAGGGAAAGGAGAGTCAGGAAAAGAAGGTGATTTCTTCTCCCTGATATCCAGGACAAGACACGTGGGAATGGTTCAAAGTTCCACCAGAAGAGGTTTAGAATGGACGTTAGGAAGCATTTCTTTACCAAGAGGGTGGTCAAACCTTGGAACAGGCTTCCTAGAGAGGTGGTCGATGCCCCAAGCCTGCAGGTATCTGAGATGCATGTGGACGATGCTCTTAATAACATGCTTTAACTTTTGGTCAGCCCTGAAGTGGTCAGGTACTTGGACTAGATGATCATTGTAGGTCCCTTCCAAGGGAAATTTCTATTCTATTCTATTCTATTCTATTCTATTCTATTCTATTCTATTCTATTCTATAGATTTGCCTCCAACCCTATGCAAGCAGCAGCCCAGCCTCTGGTTTAGATATTCTTCTCCCAAACGCTGGCTTTTAGGCTCTGCACTGAGGCTCTGGGTTCCTGCCCCGTGCCTGCAGCCGTGGGACCAGCAGGATCCGACTGCAGCTGTAACTCCAAGGGCATCGCTGCAGTGGAAGGCGTACTGCAAACTGGGGTTAAGCAGAGCAGATTACACGGGGAAAACACACTCTGCGCTCCCTCTGTTTCTGCATAGGTTAGTCCTGAAACAAGCATTTAAATTAAACAAGTTTCTAGAGCCGAGTTTCCAATCCCACAGCCACTTCCACCGTTGGCCTCCTTTTTTTTCTCCTTCCCTTTAGCTCGAGCAGCAGGAGGAGAAGACGCAGACACGGAAAGGAGTGCTAATTAAACAGGGAGTTCCACATTAGGGTACAAATCCTCTGGACCAGCAAAACCCCTGCCACTTTCTGTATTTATTTATCATTTTTTCAATACAATTGCAATTTCCAGTGGTGCCTCCAGCACCGGGAGAGGGTTCAGGGGCTGCTCTTGGAGAGGATTAGCGCGCTGGAAGCATTATTACTTTCCTTCGCTGTGAATTCAGGAGCGATTCCCTGATGGCTGTGCTCTATATAGAAGTGAATCGGTGCTAATTTGTTTTTGAGGATCACACATCCACCAACATGTGAAAGACAATCCTGCATCTCGATGTATATTTCGAGTCAGTGCTACAGCAAACAACAGAAAATAAGCAAGCAAAGGAAGCCAGACCTCCCTTGCCCAGAAAGCCAGAGCTGGAAAAGAATGGACTTTAATATTTTATTTTTTTTTTCGCTTGTGTGAGTTGGTGCTGCATCTTTCCAGGATTGTTTTGGGTTTTGGCTGCGCTGCCCGGGGCGATGGGCAGCAGGGGCATGGGCATCCCTCGCACAGAAAGCCTCAGGGACGTCGCACTGGACGGGATGTCAGAGAGACTGAGCATAAAAGGCTCCCTTTTTTTTTCCTTCTAAATCATCGTCGAGTTTAACTGCAAGAGAGGAATAAATTAGCTAATTGAATCTGTAACGACAGAGGGGCCGGGCACCTGGCAGGAGAGCAGCCGCCCCGCCACCCATCGCTCCTCTCTCTTTATTTGTGTGATTCAGAGGGACGCGGTCCATAGGGAGATATCAGAGCCGGCTGAAATGGAAGACAAAGCTATTGTTTCAAACAGAGTTATTGATTTTTACATTATTACACTATGAAATTTATGGTCTGGTTTCAAACTGCAATAGGAGTTAATGACCACCATCCAGAAACTTCCAGGTGACCTTGGCCTTGACTTTGGTGGAGGAAGGTGAATAGCTCCAGACACCGGGTCAGCAAATGTAAAATGAACTTCCAGCACCCTAAAGGACTTGATTTTGGGGTGCTGCTGACCCCAGGTCTCTTCTCTGAGCTTTAAACTCCACACTGGTTGACAGCAGCGATGGAGGGGGGGAAACTGGACCCTCTCAACCCCAGGCAAAAGCCACTTCTGCTGTTAAGCAACATTTTGCTCCTCTTGAAGCAGCATGATGTCCTCAGAGCTCCTGAGCATGGTTCTCCATCCTCAACCGGCCACCCAGCACAGCCTGGCTGACCAAGGGTTTGCTCCGGTCGGTCACCACTGGAGAAAGGCAAACCAGGGGTCTCTGGGATGGCTGTGGAGCACAAGGAGAGGAAGCAACACAGCCCAGAGCAAGAGAAACCCCATAAGAGGGGAGAGCAATGGGCAGTACCTGCAAAGGGCATGGCCCATTCCCCGTGCCGGCTGGCTCTCCCGTCCCGGCCACGTGAGGAGGATTTGCTTTTTAATGTTGGGGCTATCAAAGTGGGGTCAGGGCAACCAAGAGGAGGTTTATACCAGTTACCACACAAGACACCGGTGACACAGAAGGGTTTGTAGGGGCTGCAGCACTCCCAAGTATAAAGCCTTTTCCTGCATTTTCTTTAAAAGGTGCCTCCCGATGCATGTTTTGGCACCAGCCTCTTCCCAAAGCTTTCCTTAGCAATATTCCTTCCAAATTTCCTTGTATGCTTCTTCCTCTGGGAAATGTCTTTCCCCTTGCCAGTGAAGGAAGGTAATTTCCAGCTGCCAGAGAAGGATTTTTTTCTTGTAGTACCTTCTCCCTGGAACATCCCTGATGCTGCACCCTGAGCTAAAGTCGTGTGAAGCCAGTAGCCTCCAAGCTCATCTTCTGCCTCGGAGGTCATAATTGCCATTAAATCACAGCTTGCCTAACCAAATTATGCAAAACCGAAATTATCTCCAATGATTTTTATGTTGCTGAAATGTTCCAGAACTGCCGGGGTGATGACTGGGGGATTGGGAGCAGCTGTCACTCCATCAGAAACCATAACTCCAAACAGCTGGGATCTGTCAGTTATTTATGACACCGGTCGCAAAAAAAAAAAAATAATAAAAAAAAATAAATGATGAAGGTGGATGGGTGGTTGCTGCTGAAAGGCAGCTCGTGCAGAAGGCAAAGCCCCGTGCCGTGTCCCGGCGCTGGGAGCTGCAGCCGATGCTGCGGGGAGCGAACCCAGCAAGGATGCTCCTGCTGCCGCAGGACCACGGGGCAGCACCTAAAGGGCTTTGCAGAGAGGCTGAAAGCAAGCTGCTGCTCGCTGGGGAATTTAGTCTTTGTGACAGTCAGGATGGGTTTGTTTATTTTATCCTCTGTGTTGCAAAAAATAGAGGAAAAAAAAAACCAAACCCCACAGCTACTAAGCAGAGGTCTGACACCGCTTTGTCGAACTGTCCCAGATCTGAAGTTTTGCTTTTGGCTCCTGCCCAGTTGCTGTCACTGCTCCGGCCTTGCCTTTCATCGTCCTTCACTTGGCAGATGAAATTGTGAGCATTTGAAGCTTCTTTTTCTCCCTAAACAACAGTTTCTCTCTATGGCGGTGCAAACATCCCATTCTGAGTCAGTTCCCAAGTTTTCAAAGTATATTTCCCCCCAGGGACCGTAGTCGTGTCTTTGTGCCCCAGTTCACTCGGGGTGGATTTAGAAAGCGTCCTTTGATAGATCCAGGGTGTGAACGGGGCAGGAAAATCTCTCTCTGGAGCTCGTTGACAGCGACGTGGTGGTGTTACACCAGGTGTGAATTTGGCCTCAGAAGAGGGTGAGTGATGAGTAAGCTTATGCCTTTTTGATAATCTCAGCTGCGAGCAGAAACCAGATGCTTTGTCCCCACTTGTAGCTCACTCTGGTTAAGTATTATTATTTATATTATGTAGTAGCTATACATAGTGTTTTATGGCAGTAAAGATATATAAATCAGCAACCAGAAGACGAGGGCTTTGCTCTAAAGAGCTTATAAATCTAACAGCTTGAGCAGCACCGGTAATGGACACAGTAAGCAGGCAGTCAAGTTGCATGTAGACATGAGCTAAGATGGGTCTCCCAAAGCAGATGGCGATTTAGGAGAGATTTGAAAGGGAAGCAACCTGCTCCATCCTCGAGACCAGATCCTGCCGGAGAATTAGGCGGGCCATGACCCATATAGCTTGTCCGGGTGGAGGGGGGAAAGCGTCCATCTGAGAAAAGCAGCTCGCAAAGAGGGAACGGGCAGGGGGTGGCGAGGGCTCATGGTGGGGCTGCCTTTCGGGGGGCCCTGCAGGTGCATCCCCCCTGGGGCTGAAGCATCTCTTCTTGTCCTAAGTGTTTTCTTCCCCTTGAAGACTCCTGATGAAAATAAGTGGCATTACTTCTTCCCAAATAAACCAAGGCCCTGCCTGCCTCAGAGATACAGTAAAGCGTTAAAAGCCTTAAAATGCAAGAAAACTGCCGGCGCAGGTACACTCTGCTCTCTCTGGATGGAGCAGTACCTTGGGGACAGGCTGCCCGCAGAGCGGAGCCGAGGCCAGCGTCCCTGCCGCGGTGACAGAGAAGTTCTCCAGCCCTTCGAACCTTCCCCCCTGAGCCTGGGTATCAAACCGGCTTTTTTTTCTTTTAATTTCTTCCTGTGCTGGCACCGGCCCGGGAGGAACCTGGTCTGGGCTGGAGAGAGATGTGCTGTGTCTGGGCGAGCACGCTGGCTCCGGGTGTCTGCATTCTTCTGGTCGCTTTCAGCTCTTGCACAAATTGAGGCTTCACGCTAAATGCATTACGCTGTATAACAATTAATCCCGTGCTACATATAGAAAGTCCTTACTCATCAATAATGCATGCGGGAGGAGTGATTTTCACTCTCAGTAATAAGGCTAAGACAATGGAAACAAGCAGGTAATGGAGAACATTTATAATGATGTTAATCTAATAATGAGTCTAATGCTGTTAAAAGTAAGACTGCAAACTGGACGCATCCAAAGATAAATTATTTCAAGCATTCATTAACTGATGCCTAATTAATGCCCAATTAGAGAGATGCTACATGGGAAATGGTTTGGACAGTCGGACGAATTCATTCCAATCACTGAAACCTCAGTCAAAAGCAGGAGGCGGCAGAAGGACACGGCGAGCAGAAGCCGGGGTGACACAGCGCATCGGTGGGAGAAAGCCAGGAGATAAACACCCCTTTGCTGGTTTTATCCGTGTCAGCAGGGCTTTGTTTTTACTCACTTCGCCGGCAGGTTTCTGCTGATTTTTCTGCGCTGCTTTTGAAGCTCTCCTTCCCTGGTGAGCTCCGACACACCTGCTGGTGACCCTCCATCTGCCTCGCAAGCTTTACAAGATGAAGTCAAAAGGGCTGCATCAGGAATAACAAGTTCAACAAGTTAGGCAAGGTCTAACTCTCAGGGTACCAGGCCGGGACCTTGTGGGAAGCTCACAAAGGTGCTTTCCAGCCTGGGAAGCACAGCGAGACCCAAGTGCTCCCGACTGTCTTGTCCTGGTGGAGCTCGGCTGCTGGCCCATCGCAGTGCTGGTGTTACCAGCCTCGGGAGCTTCATGGCTCCATGACCACAGCCTGTTTCATTCTTGGATCTAAACTGTGACCAAGCTCAGGGCATTCCAGGAGCATCTTCTTACAGCACTAGGTAATTGGCCGGTTTTCTGGCCTTGGAGGGAAAGCATCCTTGATGAGACCATGTGCCCACAGTGCATCCACTGGGAAGTCCATAGGTTTCCTCTTTCCAAGTCCTGCCCACCTAATTCTTGTTTCTTCTAAGCATTCATCCTTCTGTTTGCCCATTCTCCTTACCCCCGAGTTGCAGCACGTAGGTAGAAACACCTCCCTGGCTTTTCTTCCTACCCTCTTACTCTGGGGAAGCTGAGAACCAGAAACATCCCAGACTATCCCCACTGCCATCCACGACAGTGGGAGTCACGTCTCCCTCTCCGTAGGAACTCCAGCCATTAACTCACAAACGCCTGTTAATTAAAGAGATGGACTCAGTTCCCTCTGACCTTTACCTCCGGAGTTATCCCCGCCGGCAGGGAGCCGTTAAACCCCACGCTCCCTTTCGGCAGGAGCCTCTACCTTGGCCGTGCTCCAGGGAGACCCAGGCTGCCTTCGTCCATCGCTGCGCGTTGCTAACAGCCGCCTGTCATCACCCGTCCCTATATGTGAAATCGTGTATGTGCCGAGATCCCTGCCCGGCTCCACCTCCCGTCAGTAATCCCGTTAGCCTGGCAACTGTCGTGTCACGGAAGAGCGCATAAAACTGTTGTTTGGAAGCAATATGTAATCTTCCAACCTGCTGCTTAGAGCTGGGAGATGGTTTATTGATTCAGACCCTTGTGATTTGGTATTTGCAATAACAGACTCTGCATGTGGGAGATCATCACAGCGCTTGTGCCTGGCAGGATTTTCCTAATAAACATAAGACCTACAGAAGGTTTTGTACTTCGGTGTCACCGAGGTAAGACGGTGAAGCCGTCCCACTTTGGCCAAGCACATCTGTGGGTAAAAAACCCAGCAGAATGTATCTGCAAACCTAGCTTTATCTTCACCATCGTTATCTGGCACTCGGATAATGACAATATCCTCGGGATACCGCTGTTTCCCAGGCTGCGCTCGCACGACGAACTGCAGCGAGGGCTCCCGTTTTGGCAGGGAGCGCTTGGTAGTCAGCGCTGGCACGATGCTCCCACCAGCACAGCCCCTCGTGCATCGCAAAGGCACGACAGCAAAGCCAAAATGGCACAGCGGTGACTTGGAGAACGTTCCTTTTCCTACACAGCCGTAGGAGTTGTCGCGAATTAAACGTTCCCGACTTACAGCCCCTTTCTGGCAGCGGCGCAGGAATGAGACATCCCTCCTGGTAGCCGATGCTTAATTTCTGAAGGGCAGTGCCTGGAAGAAGTTCCCCCCCACACTTCTCATCGCAGCCAAAGCTTGGTCCAACGCTTTGGCTAGCGATGCTATGTTATTTTTTTATTAGCAGCCCAGTCAGAGATGACTGCCTCTTACTGGTGATTTATGGAGAGTCTGAATAACCCAGTTTATCTATAAATGTGACAACTTTGCGTTGAATGGCTGGGTCCAGATGGACGGGTCACCTGCTGTTAACTATACGGTAATAGACCTCCACACCAGGCAAGAGGCAACAGTAACCACAGGGTTATATTTCAAACACAATTAACAAGAAAACAGTGAGGGATTTTTTTGCCTCCCACTTGCATTCAGCTGAAGGCGCTGAAAAGAGGGACTGTAAAAGCCCAAGGGGTCCAGGCTCATGGACTAGCTGGTGATAACGACATGGAGTAATTAGAGATGAACTCCACTTCCACTCTCGTTTTTCAGATTATTACAAGCTGAGTGCAAGGCGAGGACTAGTGGGCAGGATGGCACCGGCAGCTGTACGCTGCTCCGATTTTACTCCTTTCCCCTCTGAAGTCCAGAGGCAGAATTCATTAGACATGAGCAAATTTTGCGTGTAAGAGGAAAAAGCCAAATCTAGGAGGAAAACCTGAATGAGAAATGACAAGTCTGGTGCAATGAGTCTGAAAAGCCACTTGGCGTAGAAGGAATAGCCTGAAAGCAAGCCTGGTGCGAGGAGTGGGAGCGAGACGGGAACGGGGCGGCGAAACCGGCACTCTGCGAGCTGAGCAGAGGGAGGGGATGATTACTGCCTTGCTCACCGCTTCTTCTCTGCAGCGAGAAAGCCCCGGTCACAAGCACATACTGTAGCATTAGAGGATGCAATATGCTTTGCCACAGGACATCCATTTAAAAATATGTCTGAGCATCCCACTTCCAAGCGGAGTTTTCAGCTCAGCCTTTTCCGCCAACTGCCAACAACATATTTTCCTGCGAATCACTTGGTTTTCAGGGTGGATGGTGGTGTTCTAACAACTGTAGTAAAAAGAGGTGGCGGGGATGGGTGCGCGCCTTTGGGGGAGCTGGGTGTGCCGTGCGGATGCGCCGCTCACGTGTAATTTTAGGTGATTCACTGGGAATTGCTAAAGCTTTTCCTCTGCGATACGTAAGCGCGGGCGATTTAAGGGATGCATTACGGGAGGGGTGGACACCTCCAAGGGTTTTGCAGCTCCTCTTGTTTGCTCTCACACATTTCTACAACTGCCTTTCCCCCGGCAAGGGGCTTTGCTGCTGGCGCTGCCAGCGTGAATTCCCCCTGAGAAAGTTTCTCCTGCCTGTTGCGGGCAGGGCGAGGAGGCAGGGAGTACTCCATGCATCACGTTTAAACTACCGTGGGTGACGAGCCCACTCATCCCAGCTGCAGTCGTTTCCGTGGGTAATTCATGAGCTGAGTTAATTGGGGGCGTTTTTTCACTCGAAATAGTCCCCACGGCAGCCATGGGTGGGCAAGAGGGGGGGGTGCCTGAGTCCCCGCTGACGCCGCTCTCCCCTCTCTCCGCACAGGGGGGTTTGCAGAGCTGCTGCTGGTGCTGCTGGGGCTGAAGGTGCCCGGCACCCTGGGCTGCCCCACCGACTGTGTGTGCTACCCCTCCCCGATGACCGTCAGCTGCCAGGCTCACAACTTCGTCACCATCCCCGAGGGCATCCCCGAGGACAGCGAGAGGATCTTCCTCCAGAACAACCAGATCACTTTGCTGCTGCGGGGCCACTTCAGCCCCTCCATGGTCACCCTCTGGATCTACTCCAACAACATCACCTTCATCGACCCCAACACCTTCGACGGGTTCGTCAACCTGGAAGAGCTGGACCTGGGGGACAACCGCTACTTAAGGGCTTTAGCTGCAGACACTTTCCAAGGGCTGGTGAAACTCCATGCCTTGTATCTGTACAAGTGTGGGCTGAGCTCCCTCCCCAGCGGGATATTCGGTGGCCTCCACAACCTGCAATACCTTTACCTGCAAGACAACCACATCGAGTTCCTTCAGGATGATATTTTTGTTGACTTGGTTAACCTCAGCCATCTTTTTCTCCATGGAAACAAGCTCTGGAGCCTCCATCAGAACACGTTCAGGGGACTAATAAACCTGGATCGGCTGCTCATCCATCAAAATCAGCTGCAGTGGATTCACAGGCGGGCTTTTCACGACCTCCGAAGATTGACCACCCTTTTCCTGTTCAATAACAGCCTCTCGGAGCTGCAGGGGGACTGCCTGGCCCACCTGGGAGCCCTGGAGTTTCTCAGGCTGAACGGGAACCCGTGGAGCTGCGACTGCAAAGCCCGTTCGCTCTGGGAATGGCTGCACAGGTTCAGAGGCTCCAGCTCCAGCGTCATCTGCGAGTCCCCCGAGCAGATGCACGGCAAGGACCTCAAGGTGCTAAGAGCAGAAGACTTTAGGAACTGTTCGGGGTCCGAGTCGCTCCATCAGATTAAAACACATACTTTCTCCACAGCGGACAGAGGAGCCTCCAAAACCCACCACCCTCACCACTCCTCCAAGGAGAAAGGGAAGGCTGAGAACAGTTTGCACAGCAGCCAGCCCGCCGGCCCCCCCGGCTCCCGGCCGGGCTACCGCAAACCCGGCAAGAACTGCACCAGCCACAAAAGCCGTAACCGAACCTCCAAACCGGTATCCTTGGGGCCGCGGAAAAACGGGCAGGAGGTTCCAGACTATGTGCCTGATTATCAGCACAAATTCAGTTTCGGGGCGATGCCAACGCTCTCCCCCAAACGCAAGGGTAAGTGTACCCGGCGGACCCCCATCCGCCCCCCCAGCGGGGTCCAGCAGGCAGCCGGCTGCCCGGGGCTCAGGGCATCGCTCCTGGTTTTTATGGTGGTGTTAGCAGCCGTCATACGCTGAGCCCCCGGCTGCGGACGGAGCGAATCTGTACTGCCACCAATCTACAAAGGACCAGAGTTTCTTTTCTTCTTCTTTTTTTGTACGTGGCGAGCGTTGGCCTGGCGAAGGGAGGAACGTTGTCTCGGCTTCTGAGGGTCTCTCCGTGCCCGGCCGGGCTGCCAACGCGGACTGTGCCGAATGCAGCGGGAGTGGATTAAAAGGCATTATCACACCTTGTCACAAACAGCCTGACCGAGCACCTACAACAACAAAAAAGCCAACCTTACAAAAACCCAGATAACAGGGACGGTAGCCAATTCGTCGGTGACAACAACCGGACAAACGGACTGTATCCATGCTCTTGTGAAATCCCATTCATTTGAGAGCGCTCTGAAATGACCCCTCCAATTACCGAAAGGAACATAATTGCTGTAAAAAAACGATCACCAATTAAGCCTACACTGTTTCTCTGAAAGTGAGTGCAAGGACACTGATAACGATGTAATAAGGACATTGGTTCTCCCACGTTTTAGCCCCTTTGGCTCCAAACCCAGAGGCCAAAGTTGGCTGGGAATCTCTTGGAAGACAATCTTAAACTCCTGAATATCTCAGGCATTACAGCAGAACAGGGCTTGCCTGCTGGGCTTGGAGTAGCCAACAACCAAAGGAAAGACTGATTAGAGGTGGAATTAAACAAAAAAAACCAACAAACCCAACACTTAAAGAAATGAGGTACCCACAGCCACAGGAGGTGTGGGTTTTTTGTAACCATGTTCACACATCTGAAAAAAACAAACAAAACCAACCCCAACAAATGCACAGGCTCCCCCCTTCCCCTCAATTATCCATATGTATGTCTTATAATGTTTATAAACTATATGGAAACTATATCTTCAGAACTAAGGATTGTATTGTTGAATTTATAGCAGACCAGTATATGATTTTTTTTTTTTTTCTGGAGAAAACAAACCGGCAGCAGTGCCTACAGATGCTGAAAGCCATCGGGCGGGCTCAGTACGCACGGGGGAACCACAGCGGACCAATGTTCTCAGCAATTCAGAGCACTAAACTTTGGGAGGGGTGGGGAGGGGGGGTGGTCGTATGCGATGCAGCAAAGTGCATACCCAGAGAGCCAAAACTCACCCTTACATCCTAATTTGTAACCGGAGGGGAGAGAGAGAGAGATTAATTAGTCCAAATCAATAGAGCCATAGAGCTCTGTCTCCGGAGAGTGCTGCGAAGCCCCGGGGAGGAGAGGGGCTTTTTTGGGGCTGGAGGCAGAGAGGGGCTTCCCAGCCGTGTCAGTGGCGTGAGGACCTTTATAGCTGGACTAAGGTTTTCACCAGGGCAGTAAGGAGCAGTTCACAGGCTGCAGACAGTCCTGACAGCATCAGGAGAGGTTTTTGTTTCTTAAAAGGAACAGGTTGTGTCACGGGAAGAGTCAGAGAAGGAGGAACCTACAGCTCGTAGGGGACCGGTGAGAAGCGCAGTGCCCAGGGTTCCTGGTCCGCCACAGGAGAGAAAAATAAATGGTCCAAGACAGCCGTACGAATCGGGCTGTGACTAGTTGGAGGAGAGGGAGCAGATTTGCTTTTTCCCTTCGTCGAATTAAACCCCGCGGTGGAGGGATGCATTTGCTGGTCGGGGGCACGGCGGAGCCGGCGGCGTCACCGATGGCAGCCCACGGGCTCGGGGAGGTACTGCCCACGTTCTGTGAATTCCGTGTCAGTGTGGATATGTGAGACCAAGCAGACACTGAAGTTAATGAAACAAGGGAAATAAAAGTGATCTTGGACAAGAAAAGGCTGCTGTTCATTTTGTAACGATACCCCAGCGGCGGTGGCACGTTTCGAGCCCGTGGCTCACGTGTGGGGCTGGAAAGCCCAAAGGCGATGGCTCGTATTTTCCATCAGACACACCACTAGCTTCAGGAAGAACGGGCCAGCTCAGGAAATCTGCTCTCCCAGCCGCTTTGGGGATGGGCAGAGGGTATTTACACAGTGGTAGATCCCCTGGAGGTATCTGGAAATGAAAAGGGAAACTCCCAAGCAAAAAAAAGGAAGAAAAATTCCTTGATGCATTTATTTTTAAGAGCGGTTGGGCGCTGGGAGCGGGCAGCTGGGGGGGCACGGTGTCTTCTGTCTGCCTAGCAAGCGAGGAGGGGCACGGGCTTGGATGCTTCACTTTAAAACACCCTTCTTGGGGAATAGCCAGAGTAACTCTGGGAGGAGAAAGGAAGAGGTTACTTCATCAAGCCCTCTCCCTTCCAGCTCCTACCCAAACTTTTCTGTCTATAGGGCTCTAAAGCTCCACTAAAGGGATGTCCAATGCAGCCAGAACAAATAATCCGTGATCTGAAATAGCTCCCTCACGTCCTACTCTCTATAACCAATAGCAACTGAATGAGTCTGGCACTGTCCCTTAGAAGTGGAGAATGTTGTTATGTTGGTTATTTCATTTCATACTTTGGAAATCAAAGCTCGCAGTGGGAGAATGAAGAAGAGAAGCACTTTATTAATTTTTTTTAAGTCTGTGTGTAACTCCTGTAATATAGGAGTGAAATGTCAGCGCAGGAGATGCTAATGTTTTATAAATGATTTGGGTGCAGCAGGCACGATGGATAGTCTTTGAGATGAATTATATTAGAACAGACTACGCCTGGCTCAAGCCCATAATTGTATTTTTAGTATCTTTTCCTTTAACATGTAGGAAAAATAAAGGCAACTCCATGGTGTATTACAAGCCTTGTCAATCAAGCGCTCTAATGCCTAGCAATAAAGGCTACTGTTTAAAAACCAGAAGGGAGACATGATACACTGCTAAACAGGAGGTGTCGCTTGACATGGACTATGGGTTTCTGATGTTCCTCCTGCCTCCCCCTTAGCTGCCGTCCCTCCCTGTGCCCATCCTTCCTCCACGACCACAGCTCTTTGAGGATAAACTAAATTTTTATGGCATGCTCTGACACTTAGCCTCAATAACTAACTTCCCATCTACATGGTTCAGCTCTGCCACGGCCCCTGGTTCACTCTCGTGTGGTTTTTCCCCAATCCCTTCATACAGCATGTCTTCATGCATTTTGAATGTTGCTCTGAGGGCTGGCATAAATCCCCTCTTCTCTGATGATGCACTCCCCACAACCTCAAAACACACATCTCTCCAGTCGAGCAGACACAGGTATAGCCATGACTTGCCAGAGATAGTCTGGCTCAGGCTGGAGATAAGTTGGAAATATTTGGGATTTAATCAAAATCACTCCCAGACACCAAAGTTTTGACAGGGAGGTCTCTGGGCTAAAGGACTGAACCCCAAGGTGGTGGTAAGCACCATGGCCACTCTGAGGCAATGCTGGGCAGAGGTCCACATGCTCCCATTTGGACAGGCTGGATCAATGGGCTGAGGCCAACAGGATAAGGTTCAATAAGGGCAAGCGTCAGGTCCTGCACCTGGGTCACAACAACCCCATGCAGCCCTACAGGCTTGGGAAGAGTGGCTGGAAGACTGTCTGGTGGAGAAGGACCTGGGGGTTTTGGTCAACAGCCAGCTGAACATGAGCCAGCAGTGTGCCCAGGTGGCCAAGAAAGCCAACAGCATCCTGGCCTGTATCAGGAATAGTGTGGCCAGCACGACTAGGCCAGTGATTGTCCCCCTGTGCTCAGCACTGGTGAGGCCCCACCTCAAATACTATGTTGAGTTTTGGGCCCGTCATGACAAGAAAGACATGTCCAGAGAAGGGCAATGGAGCTGGTGAGGGGTCTGGAGCACAAGTCTTGTGAGGAGAGGCTGAGGGAGCTGGGGGTGTTCAGCCTGGAGAAAAGGAGGCTGAGGGGAGATCTTATCACTCTCTACAACTCCCTGAAAGGAGGGTGTAGCGAAGGGGGGTTTGTCTCTTCTCCCAAGTAACAAGTGATAGGACAAGAGAAAATGGCCTCAAGTTGTGCCAGGGGAGGTTTAGGATGGATGTTAGGAAAAAATTCTTCACAGAAGGGGTTATCAAGCATTGGAAGAGGCTGCTCAGGGCAGTGGTTGAGTCACCATCCCTGGAGGTATTTAAAAGACAGGTAGACATGGTGCTGAGGGACATGATTTCGTTGTGGACTTGGCAGTGTTAGGTTGACGGTTGGACTCGATGATCTTAAAGGCCTCTTCCAACCTAAATAATTCTGTGATTCTATAAACCTAAAACCCCTCCATGCTCCACAGCTCCGCCTGGGCTCCCCCGGCCATGCCACTGTTCCCCTTCCCAGCGAGGGGGGATCAGCCATGAACTGGTGCCGTTCACCATCACAAGCTCAACCTTTGGACGTGCACCGATTCCCCTCTCCGGGGTGCGGGCAGACAGGCTGCCTGTTGCAGACATGGTTAGACGCTGCCGATAGCTCCCCACAGCTCGGCTGCAAGTTCTAAATGCCTCCCTTGGGAAACGTGTCACTTGAGCATTTATTTGCTCATCGTTTTCCCATTCCTTTAGCGTTCTCCGGTCTGCCGCCCGCACCATGCGCTGCTCTGGCAGACGAGACGAGTCCCCGCCGCTGCGGCTGCCTTCCCCTTCTTCACATCACTGAGCTTTAATGCTCTAACTTTGGGCTGTTCATGCAAATCCTTTCCATTAAAAACTAAATGCCAGAGAACCCAGAAGAGACCCCAGACTGTGCCTCTGGAAACTCATCCCCAGCAGCAGAATCCCGTTTCCTGAGTCGGAGCCAATTTTCTCTCCATTGTACCACTTTTCCACAATTTCATCCCATAATTGCTAACGTGGAGCTTTTCATACCTGCTTTGAAAACACAAGCCATATGATGCTGCATCTCTTTTATCCTCCCAGGTAGGATGAGAACCGAACACCTCTTGGATATTGAGAATAAATTTTTAGTTTCATCAGTCTAAACCAAGACCATGAGTCTGCCGTTTCTCCTGTATTCCCTGTCACTTCCCAGACAACACTTGTGTTCCCCCAGCATCAATTCCAAATGATTCCCTTTGTCTCAGAAAGTTGCTCTGTGACGTGTACCCCCCTTTCCAAGGGACAGAGCAGAACAAAAGCATCGCTTCACACTTCTTGTAAGCTAAATAACACTTTTTGTGGTCCTTCAAGTTCACCCTTCCCGAACTCCTCCATCTGTGTATGCTTTCCCTGTCTCAGCTTCAATCACACCCACGGGAACACTTCCCAAGATCCCATTTCCCATTGCATGACCAAGAATATTTCCCTTTCCATCATTTACCATCTCATTGTGGTCTTGTAGGTTGACATCACTCCTCTGTTCCACCAGCCCTCTCCTCTCCCTTAATGCATCCAGCAGCCCCTGAAATCACAACTGCTTCGGTGAAACACGAGATCGCCGACACCAGACGATGCTGATGGGAACGGTGATTAGAGGGATGCTCTTGTATTGCTGAGGGCATTGGAGTTTGTGGGTTACAGATGGAAGCAAAAGCAACTGTGAAAACAGGACAGGGAGGGCTGCAGCGGTGCTCACATTCTGCAATGTGTGTGTTTGGGAAGGTGTCACGCTGGCATCGCCGGCGAGCCAAAACATTTCTCCACCCACATAAAAGCAGCCCCAGGAGCAGCACCCCTCCAGAGTCCCCATCCATCTCGCTGTCTCCCAATACACTCCATCCTCCCCTCTGCCGGAGAAGACTGCCTTCAAAGGGGAGAAGGATCTTTCATCTCAGTGACCCCCTCAGTCCCTGGCTCCCGCTCAAAAGCAGCCAATTAGGTGAACAAAAGCGAGCATTAGAACGCAAGCCCCTCGCTACCGGGCTCATTGCTGTAAGGAGCTGCTCACTAAAATCCATTTTTTCCCCCCACCCCGTGAATATGGGTAAAATTCTCCCCACGCCCGGCCGCTCTGCAGACACATCATTATCCTTTTGCAGCCTCCTCGGTTCATCACCACCCTCATCCGCACAACCCGAGTCCTTTTCGGAGCTGCCCTCCATCCTCTTCCTCCTTTGTGAAAACAGAATCAAAATAACTGTTTAACAAATCAGCCATTACTTTCTCCCATGTCACCAATTCCCCGCTATCATTTCGTAATTGGCCAATTTTCTCTTTTACCTTCTCTCTCCTCTGAATACGTCTCGGGAAGCTCTGATTGTGTGTTAAAATACCCTCCCTAATTCACTGCTCAATATCTCTTTCTGCTCTTCTAATTGCCCTTTTAACTTGCTTCTAATTTTTTTATAAATCTCCTAATCCTCTTCCTGCACAAGTTGTTTACACGCACCGGAGAATGTATATGTATTAGCAGATGTTCCTGGGTAAATAACGCACAAAAGAATATTACTGCTTCACGCAAGCTGCAATTACTGCTTTCCTCAGAATAAGCCCTGTTTAACCCTCCTATTTAGGGCACACGCCCCTGCTCTCGCTGCACATCTCCAGGCTATTTCACTCCTGCTGCAGAACATTAACACCACCAGCTCCACCACGGCTCGCTCACTATCTTCCAGAAAAAAAAAAAAAAAAAAAGAATTAAAAAAAAAAAAAAAAAGAAAAGAAAAGAATCAAAAGGATAAAGGGAATGGTACAGTTATGTTCCAACAAATCTTCTTTTTTCGGGAGCACAGCTAGAAGAAACGAAACAAAATAGCTACACGACTCGAACACAGTGGCACAACCCCAAGTAATAAACAAATTTGATAGTCTCGGTGCTTTTGATTTATGGACAGCTTACTGCGCTCCCCGCTCGCAGGGAGTCGGTTGTCAAAGCCCTTGTGCCGCAGACAGGCAGAGGGTCAGGGCAGGCTTTGTTTGCCATCCGCTTTGTAAAAGACTTCCTAAAAATACTCAAAATTTCCTCTCTCTTTTCCATTTCTTCTCTCAATTTGTTTGCGGTCTCCTCCTCACAAAACACCGCAGTACCCACCAGGTGCTTTGAATCCTGTGTTTCCCAGCTAAAGGGTGATGCTAAATCACGGGTTTAAAGTTACACGTCTTGTTCAGATGAAGAGACGCAGGTCGTCGCCCAGGGAAAGTGACCCTGGGTCCAGGCAGAAGTCAATGTTCTGCAACCCAACGCTCGATCTCGCTTGGGGACAGAAGCATCGCTGGTACCACAAAGCTCCGGGAGATGGGGGCTATTTCATACTTACAGCCGCCACTTATGGAGGCACCTTGTTGCTGCCTAAATACCAAATCGTGATTAAGAATAATGTTCTGGCCACCAGAACATCTCTGGGCACAGTGTCCGCCTCCATCACCTCCATCCTGCCAAAACCAGGTCCTGCTACACCTGCACTGAGCATCGTGCCTGCCTGCAGCCGCCTGCCCCAACCTGCCCAGGGGACAGAAGATGAAAAAAAAAAATGGAGAGGGAGGAAAACCAAAATGAGACGGAAACAGTAAAAGCTCACCTCCTGCTTTTCAGAGCCTGCTCTGCCATGCAGGGTCAAAAGCAAAATGCTTCTATTAAAAACATGAAATTGTTCCTGCCGATTTCTGAGGCCGTTAAAGAATAACAAAACTCTTGGTTATTTGCTGACTTGCCTGGAAAGATTTCCATTTCTTCCCCACATCAGCACACTTTATTTCCCAGAGCAGCAGATCCCACTCCCAGCAAGGGTTGCCGTGCCCGGAGATGGATTTTGTTGGCTTCAATTTGAGCTGCACCAGTTTCATTCAATCCCCCTCCACCCCGTGGTTCCTGCGGGCAGGTATAGCAGCATCCTCAGCACACAACTTTGTGCTGCACCTTCCCCATCTCACAGCCCAGATTTAACACCTCTACTTCTAGCCTACCAGTGTGACTGGGTTGGGATTTTTTTTCTCCTACAGACCTAGCGAAACTTCTCTCAGACCTGGTTTCTCAATAGTACATACAAATTGCTCTCCCTGGAAAAGCTTTTCATAGTTATTCCCTCAGCCAATCCTTCTACAGCTAAAATATCCTGTAATCAAAGGTCTTGGCTTCTTACAGGTCTGCTCTAAAGAAGTGTTTCTAGGTGGGCTGTTTCATGAACTGCCTTGCGTGCCCTCACGTCCTCAGAATAAGCCTTGTTTAACCCTTCTGGCAGTTCACAGAGTACCTGTATTATTTTCAACTGGTGCATTAACCTCATTCTAAAATATAAAAATTTTAAAAAAGAAAACTAAAAGGAAAAGCAGAATGACCCTTTTGGCACGTGCCCTACCAAAGGGCCCTGGGAACGACCCAAAAACCCAAAACCCATCAGCAGGCAGAGTTGGCTGCCTGCAGGGTAGCATTCCCAGCCCTGTGTGCCCTGTCCCCCAGGAGAATCCCTATCACTGGAGAGACCTTATCACATTTTCAGGGGCTCCTGACAGGAGACCCTGGGACACTTGCTCCTCTCCAGCTCTTAACATTAATGCTTTTCTAAAGGCACGGCTCAGGAAAGCAGCCCCGCAAAGGAGAGCGGCATGGGGAGCGGCGAAACCGCATCCTTGCCATCGCAGGAAGGCTTCTCGACTCCTTCCTGCATCTACTTAGCACATAGAAAGCAAAAGGAAACAAGAGAACACACACATATGGAGCCCCTGTTAAACCCGAACTAAATATACCGCGGGATGCTAACAGCCTGCCTCGACTTGCTGGTGCTTCAGCTGGCGCGGCAGGACCCCGACCACCGGGTTCACCAGGCGGCTGGAAGGGTTTTCCGCAGAGCAAACACGGGAAAACTCCAAAATCACCCTCCACACACGCTGCCGACACAGCACTGCCCGGAAATGTTGATGCAAGCATGGAGATAACTACGGCGCACCGAGAGACACGGGGCAGCCCTGCCTCACAGCATCTCTTCTGGTACTCCATCATCCCGCGTGCTTGTGGGACCCCCTTCGCCGCAGCGCTGGGACCGGCCAAGGACACGATCTGCACAGCCCACCAAGGCTAAGGAAGCGCTCACCATCAACCAGGTGGATCTCCGGGAAGGAAGAACTGGGAACTCTCAAGATTAAAACAGTGAGAGAGGTGGGAAGCGCCCGGGAGAGGCAGGAGCAGCGGGAAGGAGAGCATACGTGCAGGCTGGAGTGGGTGCGTTCAGCCTTGTAAAGAGTGGGGGGAAAAAATAAGGAAAGGTGGTTGTGTTTGACTCAAGAATGAAAGAAATCCAGCTGAGAAATTATTAGAGGCAATTATGTGAGCAGAGTACGTGAAAAGTAATCCCAGCTGCAGGGAGCTGGGGCCGGGGTGCGGGGGGGGGGGGGGAAGGGGGGGAAGGAAAGAAATCGTGATGCGATTCAAGGGGGCCCAAGAGAAAAAGCGCAAGAGCAGCGATGACCTGGTTTGCAGATGGATCCCTTTCTATTTCTGCTCGGATGCTGAAGCCGAGCCTCATCCAGCGCGCTCGGCTCTCCCGTGGCTTGCGTGACTTCTTCCCTGACGGGTGCAAGTGTCAGGCACGTGCGTGTCCCGCGCTTCATCTGGGAATCGTATTTGCCTGCACAAGTGCAAACAAAACCCCACTATTAACATGAACCGTTCTTCCAGCGAAACCGTGTTTTTTAGCTCAATATCATACCCTGTCCCTGGGTGTCAATCTTTGTGACATACGCTAATCACTTTATTCCTATTTTCTCTCTTTCTTATTTTTCGCATCTTTGGCAATAAAAGCTAATTCATTGTGCTGATTCGGATAATTTCGAGTCATGCACTAAATACAGCAATTCTCAAATAGATTTTTTTCCCTTCCCCCTGCCGCGTAACTTCCCCCAAGTTATACTGGGTACAGAAAAAAACCAACAGCAGCTTCAAACACCAGGGCAAGAAAACAAAAAGCAGCTCCTCCATCAAGTCAGATCCCAGCTCCTCAGGCTTCCAGCACATCTCAACACAGAACTAGAGCAAAAGGGCAGATTATTTAAAGCCATTGCATGTAGGCCAATTTTCACTGCAGTTCCTTTTGGCTCTGATTTTCAGGCCCCAGTGGAGTGGTGAAGTCATGAATAAATGCAAGTAAACTGAGCTTATCCACTCTTATTTTGAGCAGTGGAGTTTACTTGCCTCATGCTGCTTCAGCTGGAACACCAAAAGGTAAGTTTAAAGGGAAAAAAAAAAAAAAAAAAAAAAAGGGGGAAGGGGGGAGAGAGCGGGGGATAATCTACCGCTGCCCTCGCCTACCGACTCAGCGAGTCCAGCACGGAGTAAAGGCAGGGCTAGGATGCTGCAGACCCGCAGCGTTTCATGCTCCAGGTATTGAACGTCTGCGGTTATCTCCTGGAGCTGCGGAAGGGCTGGAGCTGGTCCCCCGCTGTGTGATGAGCAGGGTGAGGCTCCCCGTGCCCCCGCCGCGCAGGAGGGATTTACAGCGGGTCCTGCCTGAAACACCGCACGCAAAAAGCCCCCATTTGAGGAGAAGACAGCCTCAGATGATATTCTCCATCAGAAGGCAGCGTTTGGTGGAGGAGGGCTGGATTTTTGACTGCAAGCTACGCTACAGCCTTCCAAATTGAAAATAAATAGAGCAAATATTTGAGAGTTTAAGAGGCTGCCGTTAGTCTCAGAACACTTCACTTGGCCATCAGTGTCCTTCCAATTAACAAAGTAGGACCAACAACCCAACGATTGCTCACCTGAGGACTTTCCCCAGGGACATGGGAAGCTGGAGACTTTCAGAGCTGGCCGACTACAGCACTGCAGAGGTCATGTAATGAATTAACTATGCTAAATACCATATTCTGCTCCTCGGAACTGGGACCGTACTTGCCCACTCGCCTGGTTTGTCTGACCTACAAGTTCCTCTGAGCTCTGCCCAAGAGAAGCAGAGCCTGTGGAGACCCACGCAGACAGGATCTGAAGTCTACAGAGATAAATCCATTATGATTATCACATTAAGGAAAAAAAAAAAAAAGAAGGAAAAACACCCTGCAATTTTATCTCCCTGCAAGCATCCCTTCCGCTTAGCTCTGACCATAGTGGAGTGACTGCTGCACTTGTCTCCTTGTGGTCAAAACAGCAGCAAGAGCCAGTTTCTTCAAAGTTAAAAGAAAATAATAATAATGGAGTCCCCACATTCCTGCTGTGTTTATAAAGAGATGTTTTCTTCCTGAGCTATACAGCATGGCGGGCTTAATCTGAAATTTCTTTTTAATCATAGCAGGAGTCCCAATTAACGTGTTGGGTAATCGTTCAAGTAGAACTGGAGTTTCACGGCTGCAGCAAGGCAAGGAAAGGCACAGGATCAGGGGACCAGGGGATGGGCAGGGACCAGGAGCGCACCCGGCTGCCGCCAGCATCCTCACACCCTCCCCGAACCACGGATGGGCTGGTGGGGAAGGGGTGGGGGGGGCAGCTCCCCCCGCCGCGATATTAACGTGCAAACAGGTCCCCGAGCTCCCCAAGCATGGGGGATGCAGCAGCTCCAAGAAAAACCACACGGCGAGAGCGAGCGCCCCGGCACGCCGCGCAGCGCCGAATTGCTTTTCCATGCACCTTCCCAAAGGGGGGGAAAAAAAAAAAAAAACCCAACAAAAAAACCCCAAACCCCACCATCGCAGTGGCTCCTGCTTCCATTTGCAGGCGTGTAATCCAACACATGTGCTTCCAGCGCGCAGGCGGGGAGGGGGGACCTGGCTCTGACCTACTTTCTTTTGTTACTGGAAGTGCTGATCTCCGTGCAGAATTCAGGGAGCAGGCAGGCGCCGTCATTAGGATCTGGCTTCACCTCTGCCTGGCACCGCACTCCTTACACATCCTAACACTGCCATTCGCCAGCTCCAGCCCCGTTACTCTGGGTTTATACCAGTCCCGGCACCGGGACGCTCTGACCTGCAGCAAAGAAAATTGCCGGCCGCCACGGAGCGGATTTTGGCCACGCAGGGTTTGGGTGGTGGTGGGGGAGTTACCTGCAGCCTGCGTAGCTAAACGCTGTGCTTGATGCTGCTGCGGTCAGCATACCCTAACAGCTTAACCAAAGCAGCACGCAGACAGCCTTACTAAGATTTTTTTTTTTTTAATTATTTATTATTTACTTATTTTTCATTCACGAGGAAGTCGGGTCCGAGTTAGGCACCGCGCCGGCCTGGCAAGCAAAGCTCTTTAAAATTCAAACGTGTACCACCCAGGGTGGATCTCGTCGGCGAGTGTTACAAAAGCCAGGGGCACATGAGCTCTCGAACGCGCAGGCTTCCTCCTTCAGATATAACGGGTCCGGGGCGGGCGGCCGAGCCTCCTCCAGCTCTCCTCGCCGTCCCCGCAGCATCTCCTGTGTTAGGATGCTGAGCCGCAGCCCTGAGGTTTGGGAGTTACTGGCTCACTGCAGTCACTGGGGCTTGTATAAATTGGTCTTCAGAGAAAACCAGCTCCACCGCCTTATGCAAAACCACTCCTTAGTAACCTACTAAAGAGCTTCCCCTGAATTTCTCTTCCCTCTGCTCCCAGGTACCTGGGATAAACGTACTGCCTTGATTTTGCAGATTTGGAGATAAAAGGATGTTATGTTTAACTGGCACCCTTCGGACCTTGTAAGGCAGTTATTTCAAACGAGCCTTCCTTTCTGCCACGGCTTAAGGATGGACCATTTTAATTGATTAGTTTGCCCATTATGGATAAGCAGAATAACAGCCTTGCAATTGAACTTGGGTCCTTGAAATGCAGAAAGACATCGGCCTGCAGTGCATTTGCAAGCCTCAGGGGCTAATTTCTGCCCTTCCTGCTGTTCCACTCTCTCAGTCTGGGATTTACCTAAGCACACTGGATGCGTCTTTACACCAGGCGGGGGGAATTGCTTTGCCTTGACGTTCAGTCAACAGATTCTAATGATAAAACAATTTCAAATCCGCACTTTGATTAAAACCAAAGCCATGGAAAAATCATGCTAAGGTTCATCTAATGAATTTTCTTTCCGAGACTTTAGCAGAAGCCTGCCAGGGAATAAATCCAAGGGGGTAAAGCTAAATTTGATAGTCTGATAGTCGTCTTCACCCCAACTCCTGGAGCAGTCTTAGCAGTATAAATAAATCTGGCGTGGCCACCAAGAAAATAATCCCATCTATTTAGCAGCAACAGTCTACTGGGGAGAGGATAAGAGGCATTTGAAGACAAAAACAACAATCTCAAACTGTATATATATGAAATTAAAGGATGTAGGTAATTAATTGTTTGATAAGATAATAAAATCTGCACTAAGCTAGGGCCATATGAGTCAGAGAAATAAGAGATAGAAAATATGTTCATCACTCAGTCCACCTCTTTACCAACACATATTTTCTAGCATTTGTCCAGTGTAGGTTTTGTTTTGTTTTTTAAGTCAATGAATCAACTTTTTTGATATTCAGCCCAATGCCAAACAGGAGCTATTGGCATTTGCCGAGGATGAATAACTAACTAGTAATGGTGCAGTCTCGTGAGATGGGCCAGGAAAATCCTGGGAGAGGTTTCCCTAGGACACGGCCAGCTCAATCGCACTACCCTCTGCTTTCTAAAAGAACATATATACCTCCATATATATCTTGTTACACCAACCGCCGCCAGTAGCCGCCCATCCTTCACCTCGCCACCGATGCTTTTTTGCCTGCTGCTCCCATCTCCCCTAAATACCAAGTGACTTGTTTTGAGAAAGCTCATTTCTCCCGGCACCCTTACCTCACTCTTAGCAACCTTCTATTTAAAGTCACAATCTGTTGCAGCAAACCAGCTTAGGAGTATATAAACAAGCTGTTATGACCCCGCTGCAGGAAGGGGAGGAAATGGCCTATGCTTTAAAGTCAGCTGCCTTCAATAATTAGAAGCAAGTAGACAAACATGAAAGCAATGACGCTTCAATGTTCTGTTATTTAAAGGGTACGCCGGCGCTCAAGTCCCTCGTTACCACCTAGGTATGCAGATCCAATGCAATTAGTCAAGCAAAGAAGAGTGTCACCTGCCACAGGAGGGGGTCACAAGCTTTTCCACCATCGCTGTTACTGGAAGAAGTATACGGGGCTTTATTTTTTCCCTTTTAAACCAGTCTTTGTTTCTTAGCACGCAACATCAGCTGCTTCTCACATCAAAAACCCTAAAAGGTTTTTATTAGTCCTAATGCTCTACAGAAGAATTAAGAGGTAACAGCACATATGTTCTGCTCTGCCCCAAAGAGTGGGAAAGGCAGGAAAATTAGCTTTTCTGCAGCAATACAGCAAAACGCATATGCCTTGCTTATACCATCGTCAGCTGTTGGTGAAGTGAACCCATCTATGCACAACGCGCTCCCTTTGCAAAGGAGCAGCCTCCGCATTATTGGCCTGAGAGGGGGAAGCTAAAGGTCCCATAAAGAGCAACGGGAACATTTCTTGTGGAGCTGTCAGCAGAGGAGACAGTCTCCTTGCGGAAGGCAAAGCGGGGCTCTGCTTTATTCCATCTCCCAGATGGAAAGCAGAGAAAAAGGCAAAATCAGCACTAACATCACACCTGGGAAGCTCACAGTGCTGCGCGGTTTAAAAACCGAACGGGGCACATGTCTCCCATTAGGCTGCCTTGACATTACACTCACAAATAACCCTCAAGTGCTTTTAGGGTAAAAGCCTGAAACTTGTTTGCTGAGGGACTCGTTCACATCAGCATCCTGAGCAGAGGGATGCTCTTCTTCAAAGCATCCCTTCTTTAGGGAAACACAACGCCAAGGAGAGCGGGCACTCAGCTCTTCCAGGAGAGATTAAAGAGGAAAATTAGCGAAGCTGCAGTTTATGCCCATACCAATAAGAGCAGGCGTTTACCACCGCTTAAATAATTAAAAAGATTTTTCACTAGTGACCAGGTTGTCACTGACTCATCTCACAGCCACCCATGGATGCCGGCAGCAGAGTGACGGCTGGGGTCTGGCACCGGGCTCCGCTCCGAGGGGATTCTGCAACCCTGGTGATCCCAGCCCAGCGAGCTGCAGGGAGAGAGGAGGAGGAGGAGGAGGAAGAAGAGAGGAGGAAGAAAGGCGGGAGGAAAAGCCCCCTGCTTCTCCCGGGAAGCTCTGACACGATTTCTTCTGGGATGGGACCCAAGGTTTGTTTTGAACAATTTTTAGCTAGACCATGTAATACTGACTACATTAAAATGCCGAGACTTTGGGAGCAATTATCCCAAAAAATAGCATGTCAGGCAGTGCAGTGCAAGTTAGGCAATTAGGCTGCATGTTAAGAGGCAGAATCCAGGCATTAGCACACAGCCAGCACGCGCGGGATGCGTACCGCATTTAGTGTATTTACAACACATGACCTAATAGTAAAAGCAATAATTAGCTACTATTAATACCGATGGAAGAAAATAGAGGGAAAGGGAAGCTGCATAGCAAAACACAAAGTTATTTATACAGAGGTGGCTAATGCAAGCCGGGAGTAAGGATGGCACGGTGTTGCGGTGCGAGCGTGCTGGTCCCAAGCCCCAGCCATGGAAAGGGGGGGGACAGGAATGGTCCAGGGAGGAGGGACGGTCTTCGGAACCCTCTGCAGCTGCGTCACGGGTGCTCCTGCTCTCCGGGAGGATGGGTACTCCAGGCTGGAGGAGGCGGTTTTGAGTCCCACCTACATCGCCACTCCATGTGCCGAGCTCGCACGTAACAGCCGCTTTCCGTGGAGAACCTCTCCCAGAATCTCCAAACGAGATTAAGTTCATACGCAACCTGCGGAGGGTAAAAACAGAAGGATGACATCCTTCCCTCCCTTCCCCTCCCCTCCCACCCTCCCCCTTCCTTTTTACTTATCCAAAATATTTCCAGGCAGTCGGGCAAGGCGACAACCGCAATGATGCAAAGCAACACCGCACCGTCTCCTGGAGCAAGAAAGAGGACTGGCTCAAAGCTTTTGTTAGAGAGAAGAGGGTGCTTTCATAATACAGCCCTTTGTTCTGCCGGAGGAATTCAACCGCTATAAATTCATTCCCCTGGTAAATGCAGCAGTTATCAGGCATTTTACCACTGGATTCCTGGTCTCCTAGTGAAGTTAAATGCAGTGCCATTACAGCAGCACTTTAACGTGTAAATATTACATTCCCGGTTCTTTAGGAGATGTTCATTTAGTGAAATAAAATCCTGCTAGTAAAACACCTGATCAAACCCTTCAGCTGAACTGGCCCCAGTAATTGCTCTAGGACTGGAGGGAGTCCAATGACTGGTTGCAATTTATGACCACTTTAGAAAAAAAAATCTACCTTGAAGCATCCGCTAAGGAGTGAGTTGTAGATGAGATCATGGAGTACATTTACATCGCAGCTTTCTATAACGTTAAGTGGCCACTAATTCGTGCTGAATTCCTTTGTAATTCTGACAGAATCGCATCTGACAATCACATAAATAGCAAAAAATTCCTCGGGAATAATGTTACTACAACAAGGAGTAAAAGGCAAAGGAATGATTCATCTTTCATGGTGAGACATGCCCTTTTCTATCATCTCTACTCACCCAAAATAATTTGCCCAGCCCAAATTTCACAGCCAGGGCTGACAGACACCAAGTTGTAAAGGGGTCATTCTCCTGAGCCACAACCAAACCACAGTTGCAGTTTGAGGGAAATACAGTTAAAATATGAAGCTGTGAGAAAGCATAAAGACAATTAAGCAACGAGATGAGCTGCCTGAGGGAGGCTACAGGAAAACCTTGATGAAGATTTTCCTGCAGGCAGGGGGCTGCATTAAATGACCATCATCTCCGCTGTTATTAAAAATCCAAGGGTCGTGGTCGGAACCGGCCAGAGAGAACGGATGCAAAATATGACCATTTTAACCCTTTCAATTCAGCATGGAGAACCAGGATTAGAAAAGGGGGACAGGAAAGACCAACAATGCAGGAAAAAGCAGAGTCTCATAATCGTATCAGAAGCCTACGGTCCAGCTGGAGACCTGGAAAACGGCAGACCCAAGTTCAGAATGATGTCAAAGAGTTGGAGCGGTAGGATCTGTACAGATTTTCAGAGGTTTGGTGTTTTCTCCTTCCTGCAGTGAGAGTGCCTCCTCTCCGTGCTCTGGAGCCAAGGAGAAAAGGTGGACTCAGGCTCCTGGCATCCCTCCGGCTCCAGAGAGAAAACGCGCTCGTTCTGCCCTGGAAGGAAAGCGGTTTCTTCACTCCCAACAGCACAACCCTGGTCCAAAAGGGCTTTATTAGAAAGGCCACAATCCTTTGGCACTTGAAGAGCACCAAAATTGAAACACCAGCTCAGGTCCCCAGTGGAGCCTGCAAATGAACAGCTTTGGAGACAGCAGATTCCCCTCCTGCCTCTGCATCATCCCTTGGAGAAGAAACACCTGGGGACATCTCCTCGTCTTGCTCCATGGACCGAGAAGCCTGGAGACGATGAAAACAACCCGTATTCTGACTGCCTCAATTAACCAAATAGCTTAAAACTTTGTTATTTGCCTGGCACCGGTAGAAACAGGGTCCATATGCTGAACTAGAACAAGAACTTGTTTGGGGAATTGCTGCCTCAACCGTGAGATGCCAAAAGCCAGATGGGGGATTTCTAACAGAGCAAGGCTGGCTTCACGGGCAGGGGCAGCTACAGCACAGCGTGTTCCTGGAAGAAAGCAACAGTCACCAAAGCTCCGGGAAAGGGTTAAAATATAAAAGCAAGCAACTTTCTTATCATGCACTCCTTGCCTTCCACTAAATTAACGTCAGAATCAGAAATCAGACGACACTCCAGGCTGCCTGAAAATTGTTTTTACACTTCTAGTATGCCCATGGCCAAAACTCAGACAATATACGTTCGGTGTGAGGTGATTATTTAATGAATTAAAGGAGCAGACGCATTAGGAGGAGCCGAAGCTCCGTTCTGCTGTTCTCCTCCTGAACAAAGACTTCAGGGCCAGCTTCACCCATTACTCCAATAGCAATAGCATCACTCAAAAGATGCCTGGCTGATGCTTTTACTCTTCTGGAGAGCAAATATGCCCTCCGTCCCTGGCTGAAGCTAAGTGGCACGGGTCCGATGCCAGGCAGTGGGATATACAACATGAAGTTGCATTTTTAGATTCCCATTGGGTGCGATAATTACAGGTACGGAGTAGCAGCAGCATCTCTCCTTAAGGCTGTTAATAAAGTTCACCTTCACCAGCTAAGCCCATTCCTCTTTCCTAAAGACTGGAAGAGATTTTATAGCAGATTCATCACCTCCACCCTTTAATTCTATTTTTGGAGTCTATTGAACTTTTGCATATGTTGAAATGAAAAGAGTCTATATTAACACAACCACTTTTTTGTTACTGTAATGAGAGCCTTGAAACCACCACAAAGAGAAACATGCCTTTTAGCAGCTGAAACAAATTATTACAGCAACTGAGTCTTAAAAGGAATTTCAAGTAAAAATATAGTATTGCATGAAGTTGTTATGGCAACTGATGTTGTAGAGTAACTGCACTGGGGCAAGTCTTCCTCCTTCATCCTTCTCAGCAAAGTCTGGGAAAAACTTTATGATAAAATTGTGCCTTAATTAGTCAAATAAGTCATAAATATAGCTTATCCCAAAATCCTTAACATTCCAGCCTCATGCAGTCTGTGTGCAGTTAGTCTACTAATGAGAAAATATATCTACTAAAGCCCCACTTACCATTAAAAATCCTATCCAATATTTTTCTAATACAATTTATCAATTTAAACACATTGCACAATGTAATATTCTGCAGCATTCCATTAAAATGATAAATAGCTATGGAAAAAACAAGGGATTAAACATACTGTAATGTAATCTAACAGTATTTAAACATAAATAAAAACTTAAATGTGGACGGGGAAGCATACCGTATTTGAGAGCAAAAAGAGCGCAAGTCCAGCTCCAGCTCTCTGGATTGGAGTATTAATAGGACAGAGGAAGCAGGGCAATGAGAAATGACAGTCAACTTCAGAGGATATAAAATTTCCATTAGGCTTTGTTATAAGATTACATCAAAGCAGTTCATATGTTTTAATCTGGGGAAAGAGAAAGCAGCTACTTGGGGTCTGTGCCTGGGGGCTGCCTCTGTGTACTGAACCAGACAGTTTGCATAATGAACAATTTTTATTCAATCAGGATTTCAGCGCAGATAGCTCCCACTCAATGGGCTCTAGCACAAATGGGCTTGGAAATTGATGCTATTCTTCAAGCTCCACCTGCTGGCTCCGGAAGAAGCGCCGGTGGCTTTCCGAAGGGCCAGTTTTTTGGAGGGACACCAAGTTGAAATCCTTGCGTTAAGTTATTGGGATAAAAAACAAAACAAAACAAAAAAAGCCACAAGCCCGGGTTCTGTGCTTCTTGCTTTTGTCAGTTGAAAAAACAAAAAAAAAACCCACCCAAAAAACCCACCCAAAAAACCAAACCAAACAACCCAAAACCTCCAACACCCCCCCCCCAAATAAAAATAATAATATAAAAAAACCCAACCAACCAACCAACCAACCAAAAAATCCGCAAAACAAACCTCTCGAACTCTCAGCTCATGTTTTTCTCGGGTTGTACCAACGATTTAGCCGATTTAAGTTTGCTTCAGCGCATCTTGAGCAGCAATAGCGCTCCTCAAGCAAAAGGTGCACGAGCTGCCAAAATCTGCCCGTTGGAACCCACCCGATGAGCGAGGGAACCGTCCTGTGCTCAGAGTGCAGCCAAAAGGGCAGAGCAGCCAGGGACATGGTTCCATTTAGCCTGCACCTTCCGCAAGATAATTACTTATTTAAATTTTACTCTGCTGGGCGAGCCGTTAGAAAGCACACTATAAACAAAGGTGATTTTATGCAGACAATAGCTGAGCCGGTCATTTTTTTTTTTTTTTTTTTTTTTTAAAAGACGGGCGCACGATGACTTATCTCCCAGGATGAACAGCTCTTATGAGATAGCAGAAACAAGGTTTATAGCCTAAACCCTATTTCCAAGGGTTATTCCAGTGGCTGCACCGCCGGATCACCTTCAGCTTTAGCAGCAGCACGGAGCTCGCTTGCCCCACGGATGCAAACGGGGGGTCACTAAGGGCTTTATGGAGAGGAAGAGCCCAGGAAAGCGCTTTGCTGCACAGAACCGGCTGCTAAACCCTGGGATGATCGTTAGAGGGTTTCAAATATACACACCTGGTAATTCAGAGTTAATTACCGCGGGCAATTTTGAGACTTCTCCACCAGCACCTCTGGATTCTACCTATTGATTAGGCGCTGCGGCTGCTCTCCGGCTCTTAGAGAAAACTGTTGCAGTGAATTTAGCTTCCTGCCTGAATATCAGGTAGGCTTTGCTTCTGACTGGCACCAAATCCCTTCTTCCTATTTCCACAAGAAAAATAGCTACATTTTAATCTAGACCTTCCAAGCTCCTGCCATGCCTGTGACGTCCTGAATGCAGAATTAACTGCTTTCCCTGCTTTTTGCTCATTTGTCTGGGAGCCTGGAGATCGTTGTCTCTCACCCCCAGTACTTTTTGGCTGAATCCAGAAAATATTCTTTTATCAATTCGCCTGACAGCGATCCAACAAGAAGGGCACGTTGGAAGATGATGCTAATCCGGAGAGACAGTTCTTCAGTTGGAGCATTCATGGAGCCTAACGAACTATTGGCAGAAAGGGACTTCTGTAGCGCAATTAAAACTTGCTTCCGCGCAACGCAAAATATCACAACTAAAAGTTAACTGTGCCAAGCAGGGGAAGGTGGATTAGCTCAAGGAACACAAATTGGTGAGAGAAGCCACTTCCTTTCCCTGCCCCCCCCCCCCTCAAGCCTTATGCATTAAGCAAAGCCGACATAATGAATATGCATTGCAAGGTGTTTGCTACAAGCCTACTTATAAAGAGCCAGAGCCAGGAACTCCTGGAAGGGGGATTTATGGATGCAGTCACACCGTGTTCTGCAAGCTTCGATGGGGATGAATGCCCCCCCTTCCTTTCCCTTCCCCCCATAAGCACTTAGCACCCACCACAATAAACTAAGGTATGAAAGTGGAGTCTAAAGTTCATTTTCAGGAGCATCCCTTGGGGACAATGCTAAATTATCCTCCTTAGATTTGGGAAATTCAATTAAAAACCTGAGCTGGGGGTGGGGATGCAATGCAGCGAGGGGCAGGAACTGGGTTGCATCCCCACTCCCATCTGAGATCCCAAAAGTCCTCGAACTGCTCAAAAGAATAGGAGGCAAAGCACGGGAAGAGGTTGCTGCTTGGGGACCGGACCCGTCGTTAACACCGGACAAGATCTCATTAGTCATAGGAAATGACACTGCCAGGGACCATTCAAACACCGTGATCTTTCACCAGTTTTGTTAACTGGGGGGGGGGAGTGGGTGGAGAAAATAATACAGAAACGAAGTACTAAAGTTTCAAAAAGAAATTCACATTCATTGCTTTATCTCTTTGTATTTGTTTCCAAATGCTGTCATTAAAGTTCTAATAAAAAAAAAAAAAAAAGTTGCTCTTTTTCTTAAATTTTGCTTAGTAATGAGCACGCTCTCCCCAAAATCTCATACAAGGCTAAAGTATAAGGAGAGCGAGTCAAGCAAAGCTTTCTACCAAGGTGAAGGCAGGTCCTGGAGCTTTAGCATCCGCGAGAGCTGCGGTGATACAGGCTTCCTCCTGGCTTAAGGAGTGATGCTCAAGGCCACGTCCACTGACGGGCGGTATATTAATGCTTTTTCCATCTTCAAACCCCGTAAGTGCGTATCAGCTTCACGGGAAAGGTTTGAAAATTAAGATTTTCTTTTTTTTATTTTTTTTTTTTTGGCCTTATTAATCTCTTTGCAGAAGCTCTACACTTGGAGACAGCGCAGAAAATAGGTTAAGGCTCACAATAAGCTGAATGAGTTAAATCAGAATCAGGCAAGTACGCTGACAGCCGGTTATTGCGACTCTTAAGCTTATGGGCCAAGGTACGAGTACGAAGGAAACGGCAGGATCAAGTCAGATAAAATGAATACGCTGGTTTTGGCTAGTCTATAAGGAAGGGTCAAGGATTGGCTTGCTGGTGGGACCTATTGCCAACACGAAATGACTGGCTGAAGCAAAGAAGGACTGACATTACTCCTCCAAATTATAAATTCTGCTTCCCAATCTATCTGAATGGATTAACCTCAAAACATGAGATCCGGAATTTAAAGATTCAGAATTCAGAAGCTATTATGAGTCAAGAGCAGGAATTAGCATTTGAGTTATAAATATGCTCTAACAAACTGACAGGAGTCGGCTTGCTGTTCCTTCCCTTTTTTGAAGATGGTGGCATCAGGCTCGCAATATTTAGAGATATAAACCTAGAAGTGATTTTCACATCCCAGCTGGATGTTAACAACACGGCTTGTTGGAAGAACACTGCTCCTTATCTTCTAGCCGGTGCTACGGTGCAGCAAGCCCTTACGGCCAGGGAGGGTGTCCCTTCCCAGCACAGGGGATGGGGTTTGTCGGAAGAAAAAGCGCATTCCCGGGACACGGGATGCCACCGTGAGTTCCTACAGGTCCTCACCTACCCAAAAGACGGGCAGGAGAGAGGCAGACACAAGCATGCCCTGAATAAACAGGAGCCACTAATATCAGAGAAAGTCTCCAGGCAGTAAGTAATGAAGGCACTAAATAACTGTACCCGCTATTCGGATTTTCTGCCAAACATTAGCCAATTTAAAAGGCAGCAAGAGGCCTTTTTACACAGAGAGAATTTCTTTGAGCGCCGACTTAAAAGCCGAAGTTTGGCAGGAAAGTGTCTGAGAAGGATGGGGGAGAGGTAAAAGCCAATTTTACCTGGTAATCTGCTACACTATTTGTGTCCTACCCAGACCACACTTCATGCATTAAGAACGCGCCGCAGCTCTCCTCGGCGCTGGGGGAGCGGGGAAGGTAATGGTTTCTATTACAGGCGCGAGCGGAGGGCGGCTGTGGCGTGCACATCTGTCTGCAAAATAGATGTTAGCTTTGGAAAAATGCCGAAAACACCTTCGTTCCCCAGCAAAACCGGGGGACGGCAGCGGAGCTTCACAGGGTGTCGTGTGTGTGTCCCCCCCCCCTTTCCCGGTGACAGGCGGGTGATTGACAGGGCTCGGAGCTGGAAGCCGGCACGTGCTCCCGCTGTAAATAGTAATGCTTAAAAGCAGCAGCCCTAACAGACTATTTCACAGACTTAAAACTCGGTTACTCTAATGAGGATTTCCACACGCACACACACAAAGAGTCTACACGTTCTCCGTGCAAAGGGGAAAAAAAAAAAAACAAACCACAAAACAAAACAAAAACAACCCCACAAAACAGCTAAATAAACAGCTGGTGAAGTGAAATACGAGGTTAGAGCCCTCTCTGATTCAAGAGAAGATTATTAAAACAGCTATAAAGATGGTGTTGGCATCTCTTGAAATGAGTTTGTTACATTCAGAAGAGGCAGTTACACATGACAAACCATTTTCTGTTTAATTAGAGGGCTCTGTGTGGAACACTTCCAGGCGGAGGAGGGGAGCAGATTGCTACCCAGCATCTCAATTACGGGACAGCGCCTTAACGATTCAACATGCAAATGTTTTTAACTGACCGCAGAGAAAAAAAAAAAAATAGAAAAAAAAAAAAGAGGAAAAAAAAAAAAAAGGAAGAAAAAATAGAAAAAAAAAAAAAAAAAGGCTTTGTTTGTTCAGAAGGGTTACGGAATAGGAGCTTTCTGCTAACCTTCACCAAAGCTGGGCTTTCTTGCAACACATATTACTGCTCAAGGTTTATTTCTGCCCAAAGAATGGCTCCTACTTGCTGGCTGAAAGAAACTTCTATGGGGTAAACCACAAACAAGAGACACCCGGCTGTCCAGCCCTGCTTAAAAGCTTTCAATTCTTCCAAACCAGGTGAAATAATACGTGGTTCGTGAGTAGAGAAAAACCTTGGTATTCACACCAAAGCTCTGAAAGTAAGCAAGCGTGGAAAGGAAATTCTAGCTAATACAAGTTAAATATAGGTTATGTTAGCTGCATTTTACAAGCACTAAGAATGTTATTGGAGAAAGCTGTCATTTTTAATGACAGCACAAGCTCCAATTACCAGATAGCTGATACACTTGGGATTTGGAAGTTTTTTTTTAAATCACTTGAAATCTAAAAAAACCTTCATTATCAGCTTCTGAGTTGGATGTAAATAACTTCACCTGGCGCTAAGAAGTTTAGCATTTCACAGGGCACACGAACAACTTAAAGCCATTTATAAGTGTAGCTTCAGCTTCCTGGCAATTTAAACAGAGTTTATGGCAACTTGAGCAGGAGCAGAGGAACACGAGGCTGGGCTGGAGGGAGAACCAGCCAGGGAAGACCAGCAAGGGACAGGGAGATGTGGAGAGCCAGAGGTCAGCCAAAACCATGGGCAGGCAGCCCCACTGGACCCTGGAATGAGGAAGGAACACATGCCGGGATGCAGATCATCTGTCAGTTCAAGGAGAAGACTAAATGATGCTGCCAGGCTTCAGGAAAGCCACTTTAGCTCAGAACAAAACCACGTATCACCTTGAGCCTCAACCAGAGCATACGCTCCCCGAGCGCACGCAGGGGCTGCTACACCGCTAGGAAACCCTCTCCGTGACGGTACCCTCCCAGGTCCATCCAGGTGTCCCTTGGATTTCCCACGTTTTCATCACTCGCCAAAAGATTCACAAAACCAAAAGGAAGTCAAAAAGGTCTACAAACGTGCTTCCAAAAAGCTGGAAAAGTCTGGTTTCCCAGCGGCGAGAAGCAGCGCCGCTCCATCTTCCAAATCTAATGGGATGGGCAGCAAAGCTAAACCCTGAAAACATTGGTTTCTTCCCCCCCCCAGCTAATGTGAAAGCCTCACAGTCAGCAAGAAGAACGGCAGCCTTCTATAGCTTGTGGTGAGCAGAAAGTGGGATTGAATCATTACTTGAAGAAGAACGTGTTTCGGTGTCTATAAATAAAAACCTGCGAGGCACGTTGCCAAAGAAGCGCAAGTCAATATAGCTTTTCTATATGCGCTGTCAAACTTTACTTTTAGACAGTATATTAATTACATAGTCAATAATTGTGGGTTTCATTAGTGTATTAAATACCTCAATCAATAATATTTATCCTTCTCAGAGACAGTCTTCACCGAAAGGAAAAAAAAAAAAAAAAAGGAGGAGTATTTTTTGATCCTGCAGTTCAAAAAGTCAGTGTAGCATCCCAGCAAGGCTTTAATGGAAAACATAAAACACTAGAAACAGACAAAAATTGGATTATTACTCTTATTTTTCAGCCTTTTGTACAATAAGCCATGAGGGAATTCCAAGACCTAAAGTGATGGCCAAAAAATTAGATTTCTTTCCCTTAATTGCTCAACGGTGATGTCAGAGTGGACATGACAAATGGTCACATCTTTCATTTCTCCATCAGATAAACCATCAGCCCAGCTCCGCTCAGCCAACTTTCCGAGGATAAACCCGCAGAGCGAAGAACCCATTGCTGAAGCATCTCCGCGTGGTCGCCTGCTGCAATGCAGCTTCCCAGGTGCCTTTATCATAACCTGGGCCATCCCAGGAAAACACACCCTGGGAGAAGTTCCAGATTCCATGTAGGACCTTCACCGAGCTCACCCAGGCTGAGCCCAAAGAAAAAAAAAAAAAAAAAAAATCACATCAGGCAACAGAAAAGGAGCTGAGGAGGATTTTTTTTTTTCCTTTTAAAATCTCCCTTTAAAGGGCAAGAGGTTTGGGACAAATTCAAAAAATGCCTTTGCAAGTATCCAGTTAATTTTAAATAACTTGCAAGAACAGTTATATACAAGGATGGCAAAAGAAAAGCACTACAAGCAGCCTAGAAACACTCCCAAAGGCACGCTTTTGGCATGGCAGAGAGGCTGAATTTAACAACAAATCAATGCACTATAAACAGGAAAAAAACTAAAAACAAACAACACCCCACTCCCCAAACACAGACACCTAAGTATTCAAATAAAATACACAGAAAAATGCATAACAGTCCTCATGAAAAAAAAAAAAAAAAAAAAAAATCCATCTGGCAAGTCAAACCACCTTTTGGCGTTTTTTTTAAATGTGCATATGAATGAAATGTAAAAATGTAAACATGAAAAAACAGACAAAAAAAAAAATATGAGAGAAGGTCTGTGGGCCTTTTGCATCCTTACAGATAATGTATTAAAGAGAATTTCCACTCCCTGTAATAAGATTACCGATATTTACTGCACTACTCCAATATTTATAATGCATAATACGCTGCAGACACTCCCTTCCCTGAACACAGGCTTTGGAAGTAGGCAGCCTGCTCCATCTCACGTTTTCATGAGCCTTTTCTACAAAAGTGATATAAAATTTCTCTTTCTTTCCCATCTGAGCCACCTAAGGAGCCCCACGGCTGCCTGAGAGGCACCTCTGGCCATGGTGAGGACAAAGCCCTACGGGGTGGCCGCTCTTCTCCCAAACAGCTCCATCAAGGGCCAGAAAAAAAAAAAAAAAAAAAAAAAAAAAAGAAGGCAAAAGGAAAGGAAAGATGACGAAAGAGGACGCGGAAGGAAAGTACGTCTTCCTCCCCACCCCTTCAAGATGTTAACGCTGTATCTCGGGCAGCAGATGCAAATACCACCGAGAATCAAAACATCAGACTCATCAACTTCCACACTCACGCCCGGTGCACGAAAAGGACAATCCCATGGTGCTGGAACACGGGAGCCCACACACACACACACACACACACACTCATCCAAGCTGCCAGGCATAGCATACACAGCGCAAGGCAGCCAGCAAACACAGGCACAGCGCTCACCCCTCAGCCCTGCAAGACCACCCTTTCGTTTCTTAACAGCAGCTCTTAGAATATATTCCTCCTCAAAGCTTTATTTGGGGGAGGGAAAAGCTCCCGCCTGATGCATCTTAAAAACCAGATGGGACTCGAATGGAATCTCCCCTCTAGAGACTCGTAAGGGTCACTAACAATTAATTTAAAATTCACGTAGGGTGAAAACACAGTTAAATTCTAACAGCGGGAATTAACACGAACGGCAAACTACCTGAAGGCGGCGCGTCAAAGCAGGCTCCTGATCGCCCCTCGGCCACGGGGAACTCGCCGTTCTGCTGTAATTGCCCTGGCACCTGCCTGTTCAAACCCAGCAGCCTCCCAACCCTCATCTTCGCTTTGTACATCTAATTTAAAGCAAAACGTTAGCAGCCACAGGAATCTTCACCTCACGGCGATCTAGTTGTGAAGTATTCCAGCATCCTTTCAATTGGGCAAACGCACAACTCGGCCGTCCTGCCCAGATAATGGCTGAAGCCATCCAGCAATAACCTGGACACTGGCAGGGGAGATTTACGATGAAGGGAAGGAAGACACAGGCTTGTTTGTGCCAATAACGCCGATTAGCATTGTGAGCCCGCTCACTTCTCCATAATTAACACAGTCAAAAGAACCCAGAGCCTTCTGAAGAGTCCCGTTTGCCATCGCCGGTGTCAGAGCCTACAGGGATCTGCCAGGGTTTGGATGGCAACGAGGTGTTAGGAGAGAACGGAGCCACCTCCACAGCTCCCCTGCCCTCGCTCCTCAGCTGGATGGCTACTTTGGAACCTCACTTTCTGCTGATTGACAAACTATTTATTAACCAGTTATCTTCAACAGCACTAGCCTATGATCAGGGGAAGGAAGCAAGACAGATATATGCATATATATTTTATGTAAGTGGGAAATCGCATCTCCCCCCCCCCGCCCCCCCCCAGGATTCATTCTGCTAAATTAGCTTTTTTAGGCCCCTCCTAAAAAAGATCTTCATTCTCCTACTCAGCGGTGTAGTCCTCCTCTGTACTCGCCCCAGCTGAGATTCTTTTTTGCATCTATACGTAGCCGACCAGAACTGTACATCGCATTCGAGATGAGATCTCACAGCAGAGGCTTATATAATGCCATGGTACTTGTATAGCTCTACTAGAAATACCTTGCCTTGCATAGCTGGATGTTTTTATCATATACTAGCTGATTAAAGCATGATTAAAACCCTCCAACTCTTCAGTCACTAATGAGCATCCACTTTATAGCAGAGGGTGGTTGGTGTGAGGTGGTTTTTTTTATTTTTTATATTAGTCCTCAAATAAATGACTTTTCTCCCAAACTGTTTTAAGTTGATTTTCTGTTCCAGCTCTCAAGGTCGTTCAGCTGATCCTGTAAGATACCTTAATACTCTTGAGGATTGATATCTTCCATCTCCCGTGCTCCGGCCAATGGCAGCGTAAACCCAGCGATACGGATGCCCAGCGATTCCCTCTGGGAGAACGAGCTGCCCCGGCAGAGGCGGGTGCGCGACATCGTCTCGTAAAGCTGCCAACAAATCCATAACCATCACGGATCATCCATAAAAACACTTCCCACTCTACAGGGGCCTAAGAATCGGAAACAACCTCAAGGAAAGCGTTACCACTTGCTACCAGTCCCCTCAAACTGGGATGGAGGGATGGGGAGGGAGGAGCAAAAGTAAAAGACTGGTTAGCAGAGTGGAAAGATAGATTATCACCGCTAACCTACCATTTGTCAATCCAGAACCGTGCTGGGGACTGTAATTTTCTAGTCAACGCTTTATAAGCAAGGTCAGAGGGAACAAATACTTCAATAAAAAATTCAAGACATCAGCAGAAGAACCCAGTCATGATCCTCAGGATCCAGAAAAGAAGACTGGGTTGTTTGTGCAATTAATGGGCCCAGAATAACGTCCTTCACGTCCATCAATGGAAGTGGCATTTACAGTTCTTGAACATAAAGACTTAAGATGACAAACAGGAAATCACGGGAAATAAAAGGGCAAGAACTGAACGCATGAGGAAACACTGCTCTACAGAGCAAAATAAATAAATAAACTCCCGTTTTGCTACCAGAGACCCACTGCAGTATTGCCTGGATGCTTGGAGCTGTGCAGCAAATGCCAAGCTGTGAGCTGCAGCCAGGGAACACATAATTAATGTGATTAGGAGCACACAGAGCTAGCATGCTCTGCTGACTGAAAAGCCCAGTAGCATAATTACTGTTTTCTGTACTAGCTCTATGTCTGAACAAATCTCAAAGCCTGGTTAGTTTTAGACTGCTGTGTAAACGTCAATAAAAATCCCAGAAGTGCCAGCTCATCAGCATTCTCAGGCACAGAAATGGTGAAAATATCACTGCATTTCCATGCTGTTAACATCAGGCAAAGAAGTCTCCATTCTTCAGTCTAACCTTAAGAGTTTGCAATAAGGTAACATCTCCCCCAAGTGAATGCTTATTATGAAAGCTAATTAATTGCTTTCCGGTAATGAGAAGTCTTTGGTGTTCAAAGAAAGCAAAATTCACTACACAGGAATTAAGCAGTGTTTATTGAAACAAAGCTCCCCCCATTTAAAGACCTGTTTCTGATTAACATCATTACAAACAAACCCAAAGAAACTGAACATACAAACATACAAAACATGTATAGGAAGGAAATGTATGCTCAAATCAGTCAAAATCCCATAGTATTAATTGAAGAGAAAACTAAAGCAATGCTTTGTAGTTGCCTAGATTTCCCTGGGGGATGGAGAGTCAATGCTTATCTGCCTTCCTCAGAAGAGACAATTTTGATTAATATCAGACCCATCTGACTCAGTCTATTAAACCCTGAAGGAAGGATATTCTTCAGATATAAGAGATAGGTCTTTGATTAATAATTCAACCATATTGCCATTCCAAGCATTAACAACTGCATGGCACCTGTGGAAAGAGAAAACCTTTGAATTCTATGGAAAGGAACTAACTTGTGCTAATAGACCTGTTCTCCTCCGTCCATTATCCGAAAGCTGTGTGACACTCTTCCTCCCACCCTCTGCTGAACAAGTCAAAGCTTCAAGGTTGTCACTACTTTCTTGCAAAGAAGACACAATGGTTATTACAATTCAGCTTTACATATAGTAAGAAAGCAAAGTTACTTCAGACACGCTGAATGCTTTGTCTAAAGATCCCGGCAACCTGTCTAGAGACTCCTCCTTCGTGCTCCAACAGCTTAATAGAACACAAGAGTCTACAATATCGCAGCCATTAGAGTGCACTCTTACCTACCAGAGGCGTATCTTCAGAGAAGTGCATTAAATCACTTAGCCCACTATGTTGGTCTACCATGCATGGTGTAACTAATGCCAAGTTGTCACACACAGGGTAGGGAAAAAGTCAAGTGTAATATCATCTATTGTGTTTTTCCTGGAATTTCTAGCTTCCCTCAGTCAGCACCAGCCTCCTCACTATAGCTGAGCATTTCTCCGGATGCTCGCGATCAACCTCTTGCTGTATTCTCTGTAGTTCACAGGTTTGACATCCACCGCTGTAGCCTTAATACGAGACTCATCCTGTGAAAGAGAAATACGGCATGTAAAAGAAGAACGCAAAGCACTCCGGGTATTCGGATCCAACCTCCCTCTGCCCCAGCAACTCATTGCTCCCGATATCAGGGTTGGCTGGGGATGCAAAGTTGCCTCCCAGAGCAGCTACATTGTTTGCATTAACAAGCTAGGCTTGACAAACCTAAGAGGGAAGAGTGTTAACGACAGTGGGCCCCTCCTTCAGTGCTCAAGAGTGACAGTATTGGTGTGAGCAAGTATCTTTGGAAACTTCTCCCCACAATTGTAAGAGGAGGAAGCCACCTCCCGTGGAGACAGGTAAAACTACAAAAGCCACACACTACATTATTTGCCTTTCGGGGGACACTTACGTTGTAAGTCTCCTGTTTTACTCGGATCTTGAACTCATACGTGTTGAAGTTTGCATTTTGGAACACTTCTTCAAATGCTTGCTCGTTCTGCGAGAAGGACAAAGACAGGTATCAGCTGCAGAGGCTTCTGGTAGCACCACGAACTTTCAGAGCAGCTTGTCTTTTGCTGATGTTGGCAAAATGGTGGGATCACGTAGGCAGAGCTGAATCTTCCAACAAATTTTAGATGCCAAAACCATAACTTCCAAGTTCTTAAGAAAAAAGTTTAGTTCAAGGTGAAACCTTTTTAGCTACCTAAACAAAATAACCTACAGTTGCACCAAAACCGCAACCGAGTGTACACAAGATTCTCTCATGCTGCTTAACTGCTAATTCTGATGTTCTGGTATCATCGCCAACACCGACAGAGTTAATTATTTCCCTATTAATTGTCTTATTAGGCATTCTGCTTCTCTGCTTCTCCATCAAGGCCGTCTGTATCCTTCACATCCTGACACAGGCCCGCCTGTTTAAGGGGGTGTTCTATAAAAAAGTGGATGCGTGTTTTGAACGTGCTTTTATAACCATTAGAAGACTGTCATATTTATAACATAAGCCGCTTCTAATTACCATATGAACACTAAACATCATCATCATTTATAACAGACAATTTGTCAAAACAGTAGAAAAAGAAGCAGGCAAGTTTTGGAGACTGGGAAAAAAAGTTTATTTTTGTAAAAATGTAATTTTTACAAAAAAGTAAAAACCTTTGCTGACATTCCACAAAAATCCTGCAGCCCCATGATGATACAGACAAGTAATTATTAATGAGTTTATCTGCCAGATGCACTTGACTTGATCAGTCACTCCAGCAGCAGACAGAGCATCTGATCTGGAATTGAACCCACCTCAGTTTCACTCTTATTCCAAGTGTTACATCTGCTGTTTTTAAATGCACACAGCACTATTTTACACTACACAGTGATCCTCCTAAGGTTTCAAAAAGCACAACAAATGAAGGTGAACAGGAGTAGCTGGTTTCATAGACTGCAAAATTTAGGCATATCCTTCCTGAATATTAAAAACTCCCTTCTTCTGACCATCGTATGGGTTAGAGGATAAGAGAACTCGCTTAATAACGTATTTGGCTTGTGCTTCCAGCTCTGCCACAAACTATGCTAACCGTTAGAGAGAGGAAAACGCCGTTAGCATACCAGTCACTGCTATCCTACGTTATCTCCTTTGGTAACAAACACGGTGGAGAAGCAGATGAAAAACCACGCGTACGTATCTACACTGAGCGTGGTCACTGGCTGTACGTGGACTCAATACCTGCTGCGAGCAGTGGAAAGACTCCCACCACCTTCACAGGACACTGCATCAGGTCTTCAGAGAAAAAAAAAAACCACTAAGAAAAGCTTACTGAAAATGCATCAAGTACCATTTTTAAAGGCTCATAAAAGTGTCAAATCAAAAACAATTTCTCCTGGAGCACAAAGCATTCCCGCTGAAGGGCTCGTTCCATATTATGTTCCATTTTCTACCCTCAGCCATTTCCATTAGGCAGCTCTTCAGAAGACATTACATGTTTGTACCGTTACACAGGATCTGCTGTATCTCCTTCCCCATCCAGTTCTCTTCAGCATTAAAAGTGACTAAGATATTTTGTCTGAACTCTAGCAGAGATTAAGCACGAACGAAGTGAGAAAATATTGGCAAGTTAAGAATGTCTGAAAATGGAAATGCAAAAGCACAAGCATATCTAATTAGAATGCCCTGGCAATACACCTTCCTACAGAAGAGAGGTTTCCAGCCTTCATAGCATCACAAAAACTTTTAGCATCCCAGAATCACAATCTTCGTACCACTTACCTTAGACAGTCCAAAGTCCAGCGATTTTTCAAAAAACATTCTTGTATATAAATTACAGGAAAACCAGCCCTGCTTTCCAGAAATGGCTCACAACAGCATTTCAGGACCAACAGCCTCAACAGTCCCTCCTGCTTCATTTCCCTCCCACGGCCAAGCACTGCTGTATCTCTGGAGCACCAGTATCAACCAGCCTTAGCCTGGCAGCACAGCAACCCTCGTGTACGATTCAAGAACTTATTATGCTTTCTTGTAATTTAAAAAAAAAAAAACCAACAAAACTACACAGATTTTATATAGCAGTCAACTTAAAAAAAAAAAAACCCACAAACAAAAAAAAAATCAGGAAAAGACTATTTTGGTAGGAAGAAAGGAAAATGCAGCAGAGAAGTACATAGTAACAAAGGGAAGAAAATACTGTCTGTTAGTCTTTAATGACTTGTAACCTTAAAAACCATTCTAATCTGTTAAAAAAAATAAAAATCACTTAACCATCTCTGCCAATGACCCATTTTACAAGTCATAGTTTTCATATGACCCACAAAGTTTCTGATTATTTTTGGTGGGTGTTTCTGATTATTTTGGTGATTATTCAGCCTTCAGAAGTGGGCTAACACACATCAGTTAAAAAGCTTCCTGCCTACTTATAAAGATACATACAAAGTGTTCTGGGACTTTTTGGTTTTGTAAACAAATTTTTGGAACGCATTAGGGATAATGCTGTTAGCATTCCTGGCTAAAACAGGTTTTTTTTTTTTTTTTTTTTGCAGATTCTTCCAATCTAGGTACAATGATAAAACAGTCTGTCCTTTCGATTGGAGTCAACATGTGTTAAAAGCTGTCAGCCCTCTAAAGACTGTAGTACTATGGACAAGAAATCAGCTGTCTCGCGAGGTCCAGGTGATAAGGACAGGCTGATCTCCAGCTTTAACAGCCAAAAGAGCTCAGACGTAGACAGACTGATTGTGGGAGCAAACTATGGGGGAAACCAGGCAAATCTCTGTTCTCCAGGCAGATGGCCCATGGAAAATAATCCTGAGGAGAGTAAACAAGTCCCTGCCAAGAACTTCAGGCTAGAGAGAAGCAGCGATTTGTGAACTTGTAAGAGATACTGAAGTCCAACATCTGGAGAACAATTTCAGGCCGCCAGGCCCCTGAGCTGGCCTATCACTCAGAATGGGCAAGATCAAAATCTTGCCAAACGAAGCAAAATATCCCTTCCTTTCATATGGCACTTTTGTATTTGTTTTAATAACGCTGTTAATTTCCACAGCAACTACATGAGCATAACCCACTGCCTTTGCCACCTCTGCTGACTTAGGAGCACTATATGTGCACATACGGGGATGAGATCATGCTCTCTGATGGATCAGCACTGGTGTTTCTGCAAACACTTTACATCTTTCTCCAAGTTGCCTTCAAAATCAACATTACAAGAATATTCCCTTACCAGGAGGATCAAAAAAAGCAAGACATTTCAGGGCAGCCCAACAACAAGATGTGTGAAACGTAGTTCAACTTCTAGACATTTACTAAAGATACAATAAGCTAATTGACTGACCTTTTCCTTCAGTTCTCCCAGGAAAGCTGCGTTTTGCCCAAGAATGAGTTCTGCGGTCTCTTGGAAACACGTCAACCACTGATACTCTAGACTGTCTGCAATGGTCACCTAAAAAACCAACAGAAACCCAAAAGGTCATTCATCCAGTTGCCTATTCCTCAAGGAAGACAGAAGACAGTACAAAAGAAACATTTATTTCACAGCTATATAAAAGTTTCAAATCTCCAGTAACTATCAGAGCCCTGTACACCGTAGGTACCTTCCGTCAGTGAGGGTAGAAGGCAGTGACTTACTACCTTTTATAGGTTTTTTTTTTTAGCTCCATAGAATGTCACAGTAACAAGGCAAGTTAATATTGACAGTACATTGTGTCACAGGAAAAGGCCAACACAATCACAGTGGTACACGCTGATGGATAGTCAGCTCTGTTCCGCTGTCACCCATGAGCTGTGAGCAAGAACAGGTAGCCCAGAACAATCACCACCAAGGGGGACATCAGCAAACTACACTTACCTTGAATGTACCTGAGCTCTTGAGCATAAACACACGTAACATTATGTTATGAGGAAGCTTATCAAAACATTCAAGGACAAGACAGAGCAGTAAAAAGATCAATTACTAGCCTCACATGCATCTCCTGGCTGCTTTGATAATTAGGGATGAGAAAGATAGGAGACACGCTGTTCCGAAGGCCTTGATTGTACCCTGAGTATCCCCTTTATATTCTACAAGAATGATTCTGCTATGTAAAGCAGTTCATGCGTTCCTCGAAGTTACCCGCTAGAAATTATTCAGAAGCAGTTTGTATTTTAGTGAGACTGCAGGGATGGTTCCCTCCTCTCTGCATGCCCACCTGGCACAGCATTTCTAAGAAGCAGATACAATTCTAACTTATAATGTAAAACAGAAGAAGGTTCAATGCTTACGGTGTAAGCCGGCATCACAATAATAATCCTCAGACAACTTTCTGAAGCAGGCTCCATTAAAGCATGAGACAGAACAATACCTACCAAAAAAAATGTACTAAATATAGGTAGCAGCTGTAAAAGTGCAATTACTGCTCTCCAGAAATGCCATTTTACTTCAGTTTATCTTCACTACTGAAGAGGCGTAGGCCATCTGTACTCTGCACTGCATAGTACACTTGGAAACCAGAATCAACTGAGCTAGCATCAACTTTTTGGCAGAGAGAAAAGCTTTTAATTGGAGCACTAGGAAAACAAACTGCTAATCAGCTCAATGAAACATCCCTCACCCCGGTACAGCACACAAGCCACTTAAATACCCTCTAACCCACCGGCACCACAGAGAGACAAGCAGCACTTCGTAACACCCCACTCTCCCGGAAGATTTCCATTTGGACTGTAGAGGGCAAACAGTGAGGAAACACGCTCTCCTCTAATCCATTTACTCACCAGAAGCATCATGCGGTACTTGAAGTTGGGGAATTCACGATCACACTTCTCACAACGATACAGTCCATTTTGCTGGTCTATCACTTTCTTATTGCAATCCTGAGAGGGACATGCCTGGTACATACAGTTCTCTTTGCGCAGATGTACTACTGTGGCCACACAGCTAAAATAATCCGCCTAGGAGAGAGAGTGCGCAATGTTAGCCTCAAAATACTCAATGTTTTCCGATTCTGAATTAACTACAAAGAAAGGCACCCTTACTTGGATATTTAGGATTAGAAAGCTTAACAGCTATGGATTATTGGGAAACTGTAAATCAACCCCTCTGTTGCAATCATTTTCAGGCTTCCATTATGTTAAATAAAGCCCCTACAGCAAGATTATTTTGCGTTTCCATTGCAGGAAACTCCAATTGCTAGGTTTTCTTTAGATAAAGCACATTTGCTTCTCCATTGTGTGTGTTCAAATCTCTACTTTTTCACAGGATTAAGATTCTGCACTTTCCTATGCTTCTTCTGGGAGCCAATACAAAAACCAGAAAGCCTACTGTGTAGTATTACAGATAAGCATTTGATTAAACTACAGCCTACAGAACAAAATACCCACTCCCCACACTAAAATAATCATCCTAATGGTTCAAGACCACGGTCAAGTCTTTCAAAAGATAACCAGAGGTTGCTTAAGAAGCATGTGCAAAGCATTCTCACAGAAAATAGCTGAAATACAGGTAAAGTTTTTTTTTCCTTGGATGGAAGTTCTTGGGTATCCAGAATGGCTTAGCACTTAAGTTGGAAAAAAAAAATAAAAATAAAAATTAAAAATAAGTCAAGAAGCAGTATAAGCCTAGAGAGGTTACTGGCCTGGAATGCCAGAGTCCTGGGGTTTATTCCTAGCTTTTCTATTGACCAAGCTTGCACCCTTGAAAACCACTTCCTCCTAATGTACCTTTTTCTCCTAGAACACTTTGTGCTATTTATATAAACATCTTTGGGGTGAACTACCCCTCTCTCCCCATTTAAACAAGGCTTCAAATTCTCTCGCAAACATAATATCATGTTGCAATATCGGCAACAAGCTTGAATTTATTTGAAAAAAAAAAAATAATAAATTATTTAATAGCATAAATTCTGAGATTAGCACATACTGCTCAACAACTGGACTACTTCAATAAGCAGAATGCCTGCGTAAAATCTAGCTTTTTATTTTCTCCCCAGTACACAAGGCTTGTATTCGCTGGCCACGCTTTACCTTATCTCCTTGTCCCAAGTTCTCAAATTTGGCTTCAAACAAAGTTTTCCAATTGGTGTTCATCCCAGAGGCTGGCCCGCCCCTCACATCAGAGATCGAGGCACATTCCAGAAGCTGCCCCTCAGAGTCAAACCTGGAACCACAAAGATGCACTTCTATTTCTGGATAGCAGACCAGACTTATCAAAAGCTTACATTTAGTTTCATGTTCTTAATACAGGAGGGATTTTTTATCAATGATTGCAAAGGAAACAATTACAGTAATTTGTGTATATTGCAAACAAAAATAGCATTTCAGAATAAGTTAATAGTCCAACTTAATTAGCACAGTATTTTATAAACCCACAAAAGGAGGACAGCTTTGTTCCATATAACTGCAATTTGTTTGCCAGCTAGTGGTCAAAGCACGCACTGCATGCTTCTTAAAGGCAGTCAGATAACAAGATTTAAGGGCATCAAGATATTTCCATAATTAAAATTAAATTACATGGTACCATTATCTTCGCAGCAGCTTCAAAAGAAAAAGAAAATAGCATTGAACAGATTATGCTTCCTCTGTTAAAACAAGAAAGCACTGCTTTTCAACAAAAGGTTGTACTGCCATCCCATTCTGGTGTTTTTTGCGAGTCGAGAAACACACCAACAAGACTCAAAAACGGAACTTAATTAAAGTGTGACAGTAATAGCTACAACCCAAAATCAATTTTATTTTCAACAAGCCTCTGAAGTACAGGGGCGCCACAGCTTAACAACAAACGGAGAATGCCATTATATTTTATCCGTGTTCGGGTGATTTAACTAGAACCTGAAAACCCAGGATTCACAAACCTGATGCTGTCAGTACTTAACCCTATTTGTACATAGGCCACATCTCACCATATCCGTAGTTACAGCTGACAATTTAGCAACTACCTGCAGTAGAAGCAACGAACCACCAAAACATCACTTTGTTTTCCTGACAATAAAAATGTTATTTTGCTACCTGAAAAATATCTGATAAGGAGTAGACACTGGAAGAAGTCAACATAGTTCCTCCAGTCCACACTAAGAGCGCATATCAGATTGCACACAATGGAAAACGCCTGCGGAAAAAAATATTGTTCTCTCAGATAATGCCTCAGAAAGTGGAGCTGGTCAAGTCTGATTTCATGCTGCCTTCCAAGGCTTTGGGTCAGCATGCACTACTCCTATTTCAATTTTTCAAGGTCTGTCATGGAATTACAAGTTTTGGAACTGAACAACTTAAAAGGGACAGCCTTTCAGGCTTTAGTGCTTTCAAGGAAGAAACGTTTCTGTAACCCTGGAACCCACGTCCTCTGCTACCTTCCTTTAGTATATATACAGACTGCTCAAGTACAGAGAATCAGAATAGAAGAAATACTCCGCAGCAGGCTGGAATGAATCAACATAAACACACGCTCATACCATCCTCGGAGCTTAAAAGCCTCTGGGCTATCAGGGTTGATGACAACTGTACTCGAGGACAGGACAGACAGGCTTCTACCACCAAAATCAGAGACACGGGCTCCTTTGATGGCTATCACAGGTTGTCTAGAACCATCAAATTGTTCAGCCTGCATGTGTGAAAAAAAACAACAGAAAAACATTAGTAGCACGCTACAGCAAAGGTACTGAACTTACGGTCATAATTCACAGATCATGACAAGAGACCAAGTCTGAAGCAAACTATCTCACTGTATTTAGAAGGTAAGGTTTTAAACGGTATCACGAGGAGTTTACGAAAAGGCATCTACCAGCTGTGATCCTAACAATCCATTTCCTGAGGAGCCAGAGAATCCTTAAGTCACACCACTGGTTTGGAAAAAAAAGGGACTGGTCCTCTCCATTAAAAGTTTTACACAAGGATATTCAAAAGGGAGATGAGTTATGGGAATGGAGGTTTTTCATAAACAGTAGAACTTATTTGGTCAGATTGGACTCTTCAGGAGATGAAACAACTCACTGAGCTTGGCTGAGCCAATCATGTCTATTCTACTACAAAAACAGAAGTTAAAAAGTTAAAAAACAGAAGTGTAGGTACGCCAACCAAACACTTTTCCTCTACTTTCCATTTTCTGTTATTAATCTCATAAAGCTGCTTTAATGCTGTCCAATTGCCATCAGTTTATTATCTGAGTAAAGTCTGGCACTAACAGAACCACTTGGCATGACAGAGGTTTTGAAAGGTATAGATTTTCTGGACCCCATGTCACTTAGCAAGCACGGGGAGGATCATGTGCTTAAAGATTACAAGTGAGCTGGAGTTAGCAGTGGCATTCACTGTATCCATGAGAAGCAAAAAGAACACAAAACATGTCCTGGCACTTAGGGCAATGACTGTTATAAAGGAGATAGAGATTCTAACCCCAACTGTGCCAGCTGCAAGTCTTAAGTCACTTCCCCTCAAGGCTCGCTGCTGTCTCTATTCTACAAGAAAGCAAACAGATTGAACTTTGTAAAATGCAGACCCTGATCTCCACTGGAAGAGTTATACGGGGAACTGATTACCAGTAGCCTCTCCTGTAACAACTTAGTTCAACCTCAAAACTTTGTGATATTCAACTTCAGTTTACTTCATTTATATCAGCAGATGGTTAATGGTGTTTCGCTACCTACAGTATCAGAGCACTTGATCATTTTGCCATAAAGCATCACTGTCAAGCTGGCAGGATCACTCCCATTTTATAGACTGGAGCATAAATCCCTAAGTATCTACAACATCGTTGGAAAACAAAGTAGCCTGTTAAAAGGATAAAGAAGCAGTTTTACTGCAACTACTCAAACTTTCAATTTCAAGGCTCTAATGCTTTAAACTCCTAGTCTGAGAGACAGCCTCTCAACCCCCTAGTTAAGCAGCAATTTATGCAGGGTAACGTGTATCCCACCCTACAAATAAAATTCATCTCAAATGAGACAGCCGTAGCCACCGGGCTTTTCCATAATCAAACTGCAACTCGTATCCTTTCCTAAACTAGAAGCCTGTTATCTTCAGTCTTTGGGCTTGAGACATAATGTCTGCAGTTGTTCAGAACACATTAGTCAGATCATGTCAGCAGTTTGTCAGAGAAAGGTTAAGAACATCACACCTGAATGAAATCAGACAGTCTTTCACCTTCTCTCTGCCCCTGATCCTCAAACACCCAGGACTCTGTCTCAGCACTGTACCCATCTCAGATGACAACAGCACTCTCATTTCTTCACCCTACACAAAGGAAAACCTTTCCTTAAGAACAGGTAAGAGAGCACATACCTCATGTCCCCATAGCGTAGCTGTCACCAGCTTCCCTGATGTATCCATCAGATGCACGTTCCTCTTCGAAACCTCCCTATTGTTGGCTTTCACTACAATTTTAGTGACCTCTTCATAGCTCTTACAAATTCCAATTACATCTGAAAAACAGTTACAATTTAGTTAGTTACTCAAGGGTCACAATTGGGGAATACAAGATCACAAGAGAAGAATTCAATCCTAGTGTCAGATTTTTACCTTGTACCCCAGCTCCCTATTCAAATCAAATCTGATATGGAAATTAAGTGTATTATGGTAGGAATGTTCCACTACAGAACTCTTCAGTGCTTTAATTTTGTTGACGAATTCATTAAGATATTCATGAAGGCGAGCCTCACTGCATTAGCAAGATCAAGGCATTGTACTATCTTTCCCCATCACATTCTGTCAAAGGACTTTAGCCCTGATCCTGTAACACACACTCTTGCTGTTTAAGCCCGAGTCTCTCAGGCAAAGGGTTTCAAAGTGACTGTAACACAATGAAGCAAGTGGCTGGTGCCCTCACTGTAGCTCCATAACCTGCAACTTAAACAAGTCTGCATGTTTGGGGAGTAACAGTAACACAATTCCCTTTGCACTCGCTAAAAATATACCGTTTTTAATATTACAGATCTACCTTTAAAATTCCCAGCTGAATCCCTCTGAATCACAGGCATCTTGTGCCTGTGAAACCTGAGAGCCCTCGCCCCCACCCAAGCCTCTGATTTTTTCCGGAGTACTCTGCCCAACAAATTACAGAAAAACAAACCTTCAATACTTCACAAAGCAAGCCAAAACAGTCATGCAACTTGGACTTGCATGCAATGAATTATGCCAAAATCACTACAGAGATAATTAGATAGTGAAAGCAAGCAAGACCACGAAAGGCATGAAATGCACACGTGCTGAGCAAGGACATTTTCCTTTCAACCCTTTTCTGTGGAAAACAATGATCATAGTACAATAAACAATTATCATTTGCTGTCTTTAGTTTGAAGCACAAGTTTGAAGAAAAATCATTATATGTTAGCAGAACAGAGCAAAGACATCTTAACAGGAAAACTGCCTGAGGTATTTTTAATGGCAACCATCACTGGATAATTTCATTTAAGAGATCATAACACTCCAAGCACTGTATGCTCACTACCCTCCCCACTATTCAGGACACGAAAGTAAAACTTCAAAGCTTTAGAGCTTGCCATTTTGCTACTTAGACTGACCAACAATTGAGTCTTTGGGTGTGTTCTCCAGGTCAGAAATGGATACAAACTCAAACTGAACAGATGGAAGATGCTGGGCATCATCACAGGGCACAACTGAAGTCTCATTAGTGAACGTAATCTCATAATCATTCTTAACAGCTGTATATTGCTTGTTAGCAGTCTTCAAATTGCCTTTGGTAAAATAATATACCTACAGGAGAAAGCAATGAAACAGAGGATATTATCAGAAGTCAGACAGAGAAAATAGATTGTGTTCACCTTTAAAAATCCTTGCTACACTGAAGTTCCTCTTTTCTATCTCATGTCAGTCTATGAAAGCACAACGCTACCGTACCTTGTTCAATTCAATGAGGGGAAAGAACTTGTCTGCTTGATCATTGAATGCAGTAGCTCTAATCTCACCCTGCAGGGAAATAGAAGAGCTGGTCAAAACTGAAATTCGGCACGAACGAAAAAAAATATAAAAGAAATCTTTGCAATGTTAAGTGGCATCAGTTCTACAGACACAGCGTGCTCTGCCAGGCTAGCTCCAGGCATGTGAGAAACAAACAACATTCTCCTTGCACTTGTAGTTATAGCTAAAACGACATATTCTACACCTGACCATCAAATCTCATATTCAAGTCTCATTAGTATATCTAGAGCTTCAGAATGAAATGCCCGAGAAGTCCATATATCACATATACACACCTCTGAAAAGGTACTCATAAAACTGGCATTAATTGCCATTACACACACACACAAAAATATATTCAAATAGATAATGCAGCTCGACAAATTAGCACACAGTGATACCTCCTGCTCATACACAGAATCACACAGAATCTTCTAGGTTGGAAGGGACCTTCAAGATCATCTTGTCCAACCATCAACCTAACTGACAAAAATAAACACCCACAAAACAACAAAATGCAACACCATCACTAAACCATGTCTCCCAGCACCACGTCAACCTGTCTTTTGAACACTTCCAGGGATGGTGCCTCAACCACCTCCCTGGGCAGCCCATTCCAATGTCTGATAACCATTTCAGTGAAAAAATTTTTCCTAATATCCAGCCTGAACCTCCCCCGGCGCAACTTGAGGCCGTTTCCTCTAGTCCTGTCGCCCGTGACTTGGGAGAAGAGACCGACCCCCACCTCTCTACACCCTCCTTTCAGGTAGTTGTAGAGAGCAATAAGGTCTCCCCTCAGCCTCCTTTTCTCCAGGCTGAATAACCCTAGTTCCCTCAGCCTCTCCTCATAATACTTGTGCTCCAGACCCCTCACCAGCCTTGTTGCTCTTCTCTGGACCCGTTCCAGCACCTCAATGTCTTTTTTGTGGTGAGGGGCCCAAAACTGGACACAGTACTCGAGGTGGGGCCTCACCAGTGCCGAGTACAGGGGGACGATCACCTCCCGAGTCCTACTCGCCACACTGTTCCTGATACAGGCCAAGATGCTGTTGGCCTTCTTGGCCACCTGGGCACACTGCTGGCTCACGTTCAGCCGGCTGTCCACCAACACCACATACATGTCAAGTCTTTAAGTGAGAATTAACAACAATTATAAAATCACCAGATATAAATATTGTTTAAAAAACAAAATGAATACAGACTGTATACAGAGAAAACAAATGGCTGATGACAACATGTTACATTATTAACCTCACATTTTATACTAAACATAATCTAGCAGAATCTTGTTTGTTTTCACGACAGAAGGCTGTAATTTGATAAGAGGTTTGACAAACAGCAAGTTTAGTTAGATTAACCAGATACCGCTCCCCAAACAAACCACAGATGAAATTTCCTAGTATTACAATAATTTGTACTCCGATTTCCTCATGAAAATGAAAGCTTATAACTTGAAGGCAATGCTCCACATTACAAAATAACATGTATCTAAGCAAGGATGAGACCTCATTCTCAATCTTCAGGAAACCACCACAAACCTCAGTATTAGGTTGTCAGTTTCCATAAACAACTATATTTTGAAGCGGCAAAAATTTAGTCACACACTATAGACTTTGATGAAAAATAATCAGTAATGCCATACATTTAAGACTTCATTCGAGATAAAAACTGGGTCATTGATGCTCAACTTAATGAATACAGGAATACAAGCTTCAGTCGTAATAAAAAAAACATTTCCTATAATACACTTTATTTCCTCTATTCTGTCTTTATGAAGGGTTCATCAGCATCTGGCATACATTATCTTTCTCTCAACATATGACACTTACGCTTTCATCAACCAGCTCTATAGAAAAGAGCTTTCCTTCACCACGGGAGTTGCTCCACGTACGGATCTGGCCTTTTTGGGTAACACGAGCACAAATGGTCCACCTGAAATCATGCAAGAAATCACTGTTCTGTGTCTTTTTTATTAAAGAAGAGATTGAATCGACAAACCTCTGGAACTGGAATGTCACTATTTAAAAGCCAGAATCTTTCCACTGCACCTCAGCAACTCTACCTGCTTTTCTGCCGCTTTCTATTTTAATGGCCTAGACCACCAAAGGCAGAAAGTTGTAGAGAAAGCAACAAAGCCAGCCATAAAGCATCTAGTATGATAATAGTAGCGAACAATCCTTCTGCACAGAAGCAAGGCCGCAAATCTTTTACCCTTCTAGGGTACATTTCTCATACAGCACTTTGCCTGTTCTGAAAAGCCATGCTAGAACTCAAGAGCTCAATTATAGGATTCGCATTTAACTTGGGTAATCAAATCGGTTTGCATAACTTAAAAATGTCACTCACGAAATAATTACATCCTCATGCTTTTCAACAGAACAGTAGCCGAAGTGAATAGCTTACTGAGCTATTTTGTCATTAAGTTACCAAAAAGAAGGTTGCTTTCAGAAAAAAAGAGAAGTCAATTGATTTTCAACTAAAATATTAAAAACCTATCAAGCTCAGCAGGGTAACTTCACCAAGACAACGCAAAGGCAAATCTCAGATTGTCGGTGTTGATGAAACAAAACAAAACAAAAACCCAAACACAAAAAAAAACCAAAAAACCACCCCCCAAAAAAACCCACAAAGAAACAAAAGAACAAATCAAAACCTGTACAGCTGTTCTTATGGAGGGTTTTTTTGTTTGTTATTTTGCAGTGGCTTTGTTGTTATTGTTGGTTTTATTTGTTTGAAGTTAACGCAATAAACTCCAAAGAATTCAAAGAATGAGTTGACATAGGTTCACCCATGAGAAAGCAAAAAGAAGCTATTGTTCCTTCATGCCTGTGACATTGAGTAATACCTGGCAAGCCACGATAACTCACTTGGATTGGTAGGGGTTCAGGCTGGCAATGGGCACTACTTTGGCCTGCGATCCCCCCGGTGTCTTCACCGCGCTGAGAGCACTCGCTTTCCCGAACTGGTTTGAGGGAGCATGGTACTTTGGAGCAGAGGGACCTTTCAAAAACCACAACAAAGCAAGACAGAATTTCAGCCTCATGGAAAGCCAGGTTAAAACCAACTCGCGGTGCAAGGTCAAGGAGAACTTTTCCCACCCCACGCCCTGGGAAGCTGCACAGAAGGCAAAGTTATATTTAACACTGGGGAGGGACGTAAAGCTCCATTCACTGTGCTATGGGGGCACCAGAGTGGCCAAAGTTTGTTGAGTCACTTCTGCTCTTGGTCACAATTATTTTCTAGGCTGCAAACAGCTGCAGAAGAGACACTCGTCGACCTTTAGAGCACTTACACTGGAAGTGGAGATGTGCCCCGAGCCAATGACTTAAGCACAGTCTAAGTGGGAAGCAACTAGTTAGCAGTAAATTCTCTAAAATACAGCACATCAAGCTTTAGATCTACACCATTTGGGGGAACAACTAAGAAATGGTACCTCCACAATCTAATAAATTCCTGACATAAAGCAATACTATTAATTCTACACTGAATCTGGTTAATATATAAATGTAGAACTCATTATCAGCTTTAACTACAGGAAAGAAGAGCTTGTTTTCTGCTGCAGTAAACAAGCATCAAAATTTTACTATTTCAAAATACTTCTTAAGCACTGGAGTAAAGAATACAGACAGGTTAAAGCAGCACCAAGAGCTAGGACACTGACAACTCTTTTGCTTTTAAAAGCAGTCTACAGGCTGCCATTTAAATTGACTGCCTTCTTCAGCACCTTACTATTTAAAATTTTGATCAAAAAACCTGTATTTATAGATATACTATAAAACTATTTCATTCCTGTACCACCTAAACTGTGTAGCCCCAATATCCCAGCACCGGTAACACACCTGTTGGTCAGCTCTGGTTGTCTGCAGAGCACTGGTTCAAGAATGCAAAATTGCATCACGTTGGATATTCAGTTCACAATGCTCTGTAAAAGTTGTTTCCTTTTTTTTTTTTTTCCCTTGGGGAAGAGGGACAGATTTTTTTTCCTTTTTTTTTTTTTTTTTTTTTTATTATTAAATCCAAGCCTCTTGAGAGAATTCACCTTTTTAAGCTACGGATTAGTCTTTAGCGTAGTGTTTCTTGAGCACCTCCATTATAGAAGGGATCCTTTTTAATTCTAAACTGTAGCTCTGTACTGCAAAAATGGAAACCAGAATTCCCGCCCGGGATTACTCTTACCTGCCACTGACAAATTGCCATTTTGTGGCTGTGGTTTGCTGGCTGCTGGATTTGCTGCTGGAGCTGAAGAACGTTGCTGCCCTTGTCCTAGTAATCAAATGGAAAGAGATGTGCAGTACAGTAGGGAGCATAGTAATTAAAACTACCCTTTTTAGGAAATAAGGCTTGTATGAAAAAGTAATTTAAAACACAGAGAACACATGCTAAAATTCAGGTGTAATAAGACACAGCAGTGGCAAGCTATCTGTTGAACAGTATTACTATGGAGGAATTTCAGTCAGATCTCTTTCCTCAAGCAACTGCTTTCTACTTTGAAAGAATTCAAGGTTGACAGTTATTTAAAAGGACAGCACTGAAGTAATCTTGACAACTTCTCAGTTTTTATAGGCTTCTATTGCTCTGACAGGTAGTTTCTGCTACTACCTAACAGCCAAGATAAAAACCATAGGAGAATTCCCTTTTAAAACTCAGAAAGGGCCAAAACCCCACTGGGTAAAGTCAAACCTGAAGTTAACACAAGACAAAGAAAACACCTGTTATATTTTATTTCCAAAATATGAAGATATTTAATGTGGGGGTGATGGGAGTCGCCATCTCAGCATTCACCAGGGTCCCTCTTGGGACACAGCAGTATAGTGCAAAGGGAGCAAAGTGATGCCATAAGTACCTATTGTGCATTTTTTTTTAGATTCTATGACTTTTACTTGCCTTATAGTGATGATAAATTACAAGAGAAAGAGCCAAGTAACATACCTAGAGAAATAGTACATTACACTAATTTACAGTTCCAAAATTTGAATTCCTTTACAGAATAATTGTCCTATCATATTTTGCCTCCAGATGAGAAAATATCCAACTTTTTCCTCTTTTGGATGCAACTAACTCTTAAGCCACCAATTTGCAAAGAGTCCTAGGCTTGAGCAGGCAAAGCTCCCCCTGATTTGGGGTGTGAGAAGAAAGTTGGTCAGAGGAAGTGGAAAAGGGCAGACCAAGTCCATCAGCATCCCAAGGAACAAAAGCAGAGAATCCCAGAAGAGAATGGCAAGGAAGGGTGACACAGAAGTCAGGCAAAGGAGCAGAAGCAACACAAGGAGACCCTGATGTAGTATCACTTGATGTTGTATAGTCTACAGAGGGAACTGCCTAATTATTTTTAATCCAAAAGAAGGTCCTTGCACAAAAACCAATCTGCTCCTCTAACTTGCCGCAGTAGAGTCACATCGGTGAACCGGTGACAGCAGTCTCCCTGGCAACAGGGTGACGTCAAACAGCAATGTGTATTTACTGCAGAATCCGCTAGATGGAGAAGCCAGATTTCACCCTCGCTCAGAGGACCCAGTGGGGGTCAGTGCTCAACACCCCAAATTCATTATGCCTAAGAGGAGAAGAAGGAAAAATACCCCAGAACAAAATATGTTAAGAGAAAAAAACATATCTGGGCAGCGAGAGAATCTTCAAGAACAGGAATGTGCATACGGAACAGCAAAAGACTTCCTTGCTGCTTTCATTCCAAGTGGTTTTTCCCTAGGGTTTTTAAATTAAAAACAAAACCACACACCAAAAACTAAAAAAAGACCACCACATACATTAGAGCCCTTGTGTATTATGAAACACAAAGTCACGTTTTAATGGTTGCCTACCCATAGCCTGGTGTTTCTCAACAGATTAAGAATATATTAACACATCTATGCATGTGCTCAATACAGAAGTGGCAGAAATATCTCTCTAATTTTCTCTCTTGTAGAGCCTAGGGACTCCTAAACTATGGGTTTTGGTGGCTGGTGGCTTACAGATCACTTAGTATGCTCAGATAACTTATTCCTCTGCCTGGCTTTCACAGATAGTTTTTATTAGCAGAAGTTAAAAAAAAACAGTTGAAATACCTGATCACATTTCTGCTATATATACTGGGTTAGACAAGCTCAAGACCTTTGGCCAAAGCTGCCTACTCTTATGGAACAGCCGTTGAACACTAGTCCTGTGCTTCCCATGATTTGTTACCAACATGTGCTGCTACAGTGCCATGGTGAGAGAAGACCTGTCCCAGAACCCAGAGGTAGCATGGGGGGAGGAAGAAGAAGAGAGAAAATGCACTTTAACGGAATTCACACCAAAGGGCAATGGTGGGAAGGGAAGAAGAAAGAGCTAAAGTGAATGTGTAAATATACAAACATTTCAATGCTGAAAGATTAATGACAGAAGTTAAACATAAGTAGCAAGTAATTTTCATAGTAAAAAGAAAGTCCAGCATCAGAGTAATCTGAATGAGATTAATGACATTAAGTAACAACATTACCATCTAGTTTTCAACAAGAACTAAACTGCTCAATCTTGGTTTTCAATACTATTATGGAATGCTGCCTGAAAAGTTTTTATGATACATATTAAGAAGATTGTGTCTCCAGCTTCCTTGTTAGGCAGATTAACCACCTACTGCTCAAGCATAAAGTGGCCAAAAGTCAGCTTCTACTGAAGGTTCTACTGTGGTATTACAGTCTAGGAAAGAATACTCCTTAATCCTAGATCTAGCAATTTGAGATCTGTATTTCAAGTACAACTGATCATTTTTTTTTAAATATTTGAACTTTTTCTTCTCATGAAAACCACAAAGTGTTCTTCGATACTCATTCTGCATTAGCTGAGTGTTCCTCAAAAATACAATCTCTCAATATATACGGGAACTTAAAGAATTTGCAACTTGAAGCACACCTCTGCCATTTTATCAAGGCCTTCACAACAAATCAGGCAGCCCTGCAGAGCAGAAGGGCTGGGTTAAGCTTACCTAATCTAAACTACTACCATCTTCTGTAACTGAAACCTTATTTAATATCAAATAAAAGGTATGAAGTCTAGAGAATAATATCAGTGTTAAAATGAAATACACATCACATCAAATTTGACATCTCCTACCTACCTAGTGGCAAGGCCACACTTACTACGATCAGAGACCTGTGACATCTCCAAAAGCATTTAGATTTGAAAACTTCATTGCTGAGTACTTTTGTAATCCCAAATGAAGAACACAACTTGGATCAGTCATGGTAATTTTACCAAAATTTATACTCTTAAAAGGTATATTTTCAGCTCAGTTCTGCAAGATACCACATTCCCAGGCGTTTCCAAGCAACAATATGACAACTGAAAAACATTATAGTTCACAAGCTCTTGTGTCACACAAGCAAGGGAAATGAGAGAAAGACACAAAACAGTCTGCTCAATAGCTATTCTGAAAATCTTGGTCTCTACAGCAACCGTGGGATCAAACCATAAAATCTGAGATGTCAACACATTTTTTAAACAGCAATTAGCTAAGTAACTATCAAAGGAACAAAGGATTCTTTAGGCTCATTTAACAAACGCCCCTCTAATTCCCTAGGAAAAAGAAAAAGTTAATGAAGAAAGATGTCTTTGCCTTTGCAAAGAAGTCTAATTTCTACTTCGATTGGTAAAGTAGATTTTTTAAGAATGGCAGTGTACCTACC